>NC_089373.1:4811783-5112520 GCF_033870435.1 Sordaria macrospora | reverse complement strand
AGGACTCCAACTAAGGCATAAAGCCACTGGACAGTCGACTCAAAGGAGCTGAATTCTGCCGCGCGTCATGCGACAATCGACTTCGGGGCCAAGGCATCTGCCAATGCCTCTGTTGAACAACATGAAGGAAGCCAAGGCGCTCTTCACAGAGAAGAAAAAACGATGTCTGGCCTACTGGAGAACAATACAGGTGGTCAACGCCCGAGCCACCAATCACACTAGGTCCGGCAGAGAGTTCGTCTCCTCTCCATCCTCAATTGGACTGGAGTCTCCTAGTTCATCAGTCCTGAAAGTCTGTACCAGACAGAGCTCTCAGAGATCGGGAGCTTGTCAACCTCAGTTGTAGTGGCGGTGGCTTCTCCCGCAGCAGCGGCAAACAGGCTCAGCCAACATGAACCGTCAAAAAACCCAGTAAATACCTACCCACTTGTTAGGCGGACCATTCCACTGGGAAATATAGGCGAAGCAGGGCTTACATCCTTGAGGTGAAGAACTTGAAGCCGAGCACCCTTCCTCAGCGTATCCCCTCAATCACAAGTTCCATCTCGGGCTCTTCTTCCCTCTCACAGTCAGAGGCATCTGTGCTGCCGGCACTCCTCGCGCGCGCTCCCTCAACAGCGCCGGCCGAGGGGCCTTGAGACTATTCTCTCGACTGCCAACCATGGCTACCTGAAGTCTAGCCGCCCCTGTGAACATGATGTTTCCGTCTTATGCCTCCCGGGGAACTTTGTGTCCAAGGGAACCACCTGTGACGAACCGTTACAAGCACAGGAGTATTATCGCTGGGATAGAACAATAGAGTAACGGAGTAGTAGCCAAAAGGTACTGGTAGGTTGTGATAGCTATTGCTTGCTGAAGAACCAGGTATAACGAAGGCCGGGAGGCCTTCTTATATACTGGTCTTCAACCCCGGGTCCTATCTGATTGGTCAATCTATCTAGCTTACATGAGGCTCAACGATTGGATCGTAACACCACCGAGCATAAAAGACATTTTGCGCATACCGGCAAGGGACTGGGGTAGTTCTGTCATGGCGCTCCGGGGCTCGTGGTGTCGCTGCTGTCGTTGCGCGAACACTTCCCGAAGCTGGAAGAAGAAGATCGATAACGGCTATACACTTGGGTCAGCATTGTGCAGTGTATATGGGTGGAGGGTCCATTGAAGAAGAATAAGCCGAGTTTGTGTCATGGGATCTTTGGAAAGGGGCTCCTCTAAGGTGGGAGTCCTTCTAGCTCACTAATGCTCATTCTCTTTTGCATAGAGTAGCTTGGTTGATCCCGGTAACACCAAGAACACCTATCTCGGCAGCTGCAAATACTAGGACAGATTAGGTAGATAGACAACAGAAGAGAACATTTGAAGAAAGAGAGCATCCCTAACTCTGAGGTCCCTTGGTCATGAAGATGTTTTTTGTGTTGAGAGATGATGAGAGGAAAAGGTGAGTTGTCGTCCGCTGAACCTGGCTTTATAAGGTACCCCTTGTGCCGAAAGACTCAGCCACCGATGTCCGGTTATGCAGGTCCAGAATCCAGCCTGTTTTACTCTGCTTTACATGGAATCATGGAGAACGACAAATGCAACATGCATTGTTTTCATGCATCTGCAATACCATGTCGAGGTGTTTGATGCCGCTGTTTACCGGGGAACTTGTTGTTGCATCGCTGATAGCATGTATGCCCTGCTGTAAAGCACTGTGGTCTGTGGGCGTCCTGCAGTTCTCGTCGATGACTGGAAGCGAAGAGTGTTTGGCTGGTAAGACGATATTGTGATGTGCAAAAGTCCCGTCTTGATGCGTCCAAGTTGTTCAATCCATCAAATTCAATTCCAATGAAGAGTAGCAGAAGGAGGTGAAGAGATATCGTTGTAGTTGTTTTGAGGCTCTGCTGAGATGCCACCGTAGAAGCCGGATTGGGAAAGACCGCGGGGTTCCACCGATGACACTTAGATGGTGTATCATCTGCACATGCGGGAATTTGGCGGCAGCTGTGATAGTAACGTAACAGCACTGCATTTCGTAATTGCTTCTTGGCAGAGTGCAGTTCCACAGGTGGGCGACGATGGTGCCACTTTTGACTTCAAGCAACTTTTGAGATCTGTCTAGATTGACGGTGTTACCAGACCACCTACACCACACACGAATAGCTTTGCCTATGACTCGCCCATAACTGCCCATTTAGCCATTTCTGCGTGACTCTGTTCTAACATCACCTTTGAGATATGCCAACAACCAGATACGGCATCACCAAACTTCCAGGTTTGAAGAACAAAACAGAATCCTGGTCCGAAGAGGCAAGCGACACTCATTCATAAGGTACCCGGCATCCATGTGTGAGCGTGATGACTTCGCGATGATTGACTGCAAACCTGCCCCCCGTGCCAAGCGAGCCTGGGAACATGTCATCACTCAAGTCCAAGCAGTCAACAAGACTCATTAGACCATGACACAAAACGGCAGTCAGAGTGATTCACAGCAAGTCACAAGACACATCAGCAATCACCAATTGAGCAACGCAAGTTGTTTTGAAGTGTTTCTTCTTGTTTTCTATCTCTACCATACAAGCCAAGCCACCTCTCTCTCCCAGGTCTGTCAAGGACACAGGCATCCCCTGCTTCCGTCTCCGAATGCCCAGGACGTACCCGGACAGCCCGGTGACGGAGCTCCTGTTCCAAGACAGACCGCCGACGAACTCTCATCAGTATTCCAAGACAGACCCGCCGATGGACGAACCGGCACTTGCCCCCGCTCGCCGCGGCCTATACATATCGTATATCGGTGTGCTCAAGTCGCCGTTCTTTCCCCAGGACGGAGTGGCGCTGTCATTGAAGTTGTTAGTTGCTGTTGAAAGACGCGAAGTCAAAGAAGTCTTACCTCTACGATTGTTTTCCCGTCAGATCTCCGGTGATGGGGCGGGGAGCACCACCACCGGCCCTTGTCAGGAATGATCTTGACGTTCTGGACATGACCGGTGGTCTTGAAGATCTTGTCTCAGGACGTCCTCGGTGACGCGGGGGTTGAGGCCGCCAACGTAAAGAGCGCGCTTGTTGGGCTCGGGGGCGGCGCCCCGGCCGAAAAGGCATGCTGCGACGGTCGAGGTGTCTTGTGAAAACAGGGCGAAGACTGACCCCACCGGTGGATTCGCAGTTGTAGCACTTGGAGCCGTTGACGCAGCCGCCTGTGGAACTTTGGTTAGCTGGATTGGGGATACATGGAAGACAGGAGGAGATCTCACGGGACATGTGGCCGATGCCACCGCAAGGACTGGTGCACTTGGCGTTGGACATGGGGGAGCCGCATTTTTTGCAGAGGCGGGTGGTTAGGACGGTCTGGGTGCACATCCTGGCAGCGTCCTCTCTTGGGGTCGAGGGCAGCGGGCTGTTGTACAGGCAGGTTAGCAGGTGAACAAGAGTGAGATGAGATGCACCACTGGAGCATACCTGCAACGACACGTATCCCGTTTACCACAGAAGGCATTACTGTAGCGCCCCCGTCGGTGGTCCCAATCACGGGCCAGGTGTGTGCTGGGCCACCGTGGTGTTGGTCAGTAAATCAGTTGAAGGCGCGGCGAACATTGCCTGAACATAAATAATCACATACCCGACGGGACGCCATGTCTGGCTGCCGCCCTTGGGTAGGGCGGGGGAGGTTTTGGTGATATATGAAGCAAGAAGAAGAGAAGTTGGAAGGAAAGGAAGAGGGAAGGGTTTAAAAGGCAGGGCGGCAGAAAAGAAAAGAAGCACAGAGTGTGTGGGACTGGGAGGGCAAATCAGGGTGGAGCCCTGCCTGCAGGAGTGCCATGAGGGGAGAAGTGACTTTGGTACTTTTGGGGTCGCCTGGGTGTGCGAGACGACCGGAGCAAACCAGATGACGCCAGCCCTGCCTTTCCATCAGACGATCTGGGCCTTTCTATCCTGATCTATTGCACAGTATTGCATTTACGGTGACACCAACCCTGGCTTGGGATGATTGAAGCGAGCAAGTTATTGAAAATCTGTTTGCTATCGAAATAGGATGACAAGAATGGGCGCCCAGATTCGCTCATGGAGGTATTTTGCAGCGTATATAGTCCAAAAGCCTTGTTGATCAGATGGTCAGCCCCGCCGAGTCTCAACAAGCCCTTTGTGGCGCTGTGGCACGCCCCAGTACCTGGAGTCGCTGTCGGCCTGTCCCAGTTCAGGCTCAGTCTGCTGTCACTTGAAGGAAGAGAGGCAGGAACGTCACGGTTGATTCTGAAGCTAGACCGAATACGGCTTCTACATCTGTTGATCCCGGGCTTTCCACTTGCAGAGACAAGATTTGATATGTGACTTCCGCTTGTAGGGTGAGTCTCGATGCGGTAGTGGTAGTGTCGGGTAGCCGCGTAATCGCCGGGGAAGAAGTCAGTGGGCAAGGATATAGTCAGATGTTGAAACGCTCGCCAGTGACTTCCTTGGACACTCGTCGTAGGCGGCAGGAACCTTTTGCCTCGACCATGAGGAGATTTTCCAGGTTAAAACCTGTCCCATTCCTGTCGTCAACCTTTGACCTTTTTCCCCAGCTCAAAGCGATACCTCCGTCAACGCATTCTAAACAACTGAACAGACTTCCTCCACAATAATTGATGAGCAAGACTCAACTTCTTATCCTAAACTCACCATCATGAAGATCTTCACATTTCTTTTCTTTGCGGACATTGTCCAAATCACCACTTGCGACGGAGCCTTCCATGCGGCTCTGAAGCTCAATACCTCCACTCCCCAAACCTTACGGTACCGCCGCAGCCCCTTCTCAGCAAGACAGCGCCACCTAACCACACGTCACCTTCATGACGCCCTTTCTGAGGTCTTCAAAGAGTCTTCTCTTCCCAGCGCAATCCAAATCGCGAGGGACACCTCAAGAGCTCCTCTTGCAAGCGTCTCCGACAACCTCCACAACAAGGAGGGCCGCTGATTGCTCCCCTCGAGAAACAGCATCAGTTGGAACCCCCTAAACCACGAGGTAAGCCAGGAATCTTAGACCTCAAAATTTACTTCGATGTCATTCATGTTGCCAGCAACAGACGTTCGGGCAAGACTTCGGAGATAGCGACAATGGCAGGCAGATAAACATGGTCGCCACGCAGTGCTAACTTGCCATCCAATAGCTCACCACCATCACCACTACATTTACCAGCTGTACAACGGCACCAGTACCAGCAACAACAACAGTAGTAACAACATCAACAAAGATGTCGCTGGCACCATCAGCGGGGATGAGTCACTGGCCGTCTCTGAGGCTGGCTTCATTGGATTTCTGACTTTGGGTCACAACAACTTGCTCGTTCAAGAGCCATCTGAGGTTCTTCAACAAAATGAATGTCAGTCAAAGCTTTTCCATCAAACACGAACTCCATGGCTAACTCCCTTGTCATCACACCACGGCAGAACTCGACTAACAATGCGTCCGTTCAATACCACGCTGCCCGAAAGGTACAATGTCCAAGACATGGACTCGGCTGTAATGAACAGCGTCCATCCGAAGGCAGTGAGGATGTGGAGAACTGGCTGATGAGCGCCATCACCCATCAGCCAGTTCTCGCAGATGTTGCTATGGCGTCACTCACAATGGCGGTTTGGTTCGGAAGCCGGACCACGAACTGCATGAGAGCATTCAACGATGCCAGAAGGAAAAGACGCAGCGGGAGGGTGACTTGGGCAGCAGGATGGGAAGGCTTTGTTTGCTCTGGTGTCCTTTTCTAGTCAAAACGAGGCGTATTGGACTGCCCATGTTCGGTTTATTCTTACGACCGCTCGGTGCTGGGCATGAGCTTCAATGTGTGTCAAGAGAATTTCGTAGAGAACAGCATGATCAATTTCTTTTGTCATTCAAACTAGTACACTGCCCAGAACCATAAATTGAGTGCATCCTGCATCTTTTCGAAGATTTCGTGATGTTGTCGTGGCCGAGTGTCCTAGGTGACTTCCAGGCCGTGCCCCGCACCGTCACCGGCCAGGGACAGGTCCTCCCACACATTTCCTCGCGACTTTAGATGCAAATACAATTGTGATATGCGCCCTTGGTGACAAGTGGTACATTCCAACAATGCAAATACTTGCCTTTTTTTTCCTGTTGTCCGAATGTTCCCGGCAACAAATGGTCCGTCACAATCGCCATATGCCGACCAGCGGAAACTGTCTGGCTCCATTGACAGCGTTTTCCGAAAGGAAGGCAAGACATTTTTATCACAGTCTATGGTTTAAACAGCGTCAAAGAGGTTGGAAGAGGCACAGAGACGCGTGATACTGTTGTTTGGATTGAGTGTCCACCGCCAACTTTCACCCGGACTGAGCAAGTAGAAGCGACGACTTTGGATTTTTAATGTAGATAACGACCAAAGCACAATGGATAGAGTGATCTGATGCAATTTCCATTGCCTTGCGCTCTAGGGCCAACACGAAAATTAGTGCTGGTGGTGATGATGATTGAGTGTCCCCAGTGGGTCCCCGTCGGAGCCTGGCCAGCGATTTGGGTGACGCTTTTTTGCGCATCTCGGACGCACAACCTGGAGCCAAATTTCTGCAGGCTTGATGGAGAGTTGGAAGCATCTCGTTGAGACTCATGCAATTGTGATACGTTGTTTTTCTGGTGTTGTGCGTGATCCTTGATGAAGCTGGCGCCTGGCCGCGCGGTCCAGTGGCAGATGACGATAAGGGACTCCCGCGACTGACTCAAATTTTAACACGAAAATTGAGAAGGCATGACAAAGAAACATGCAACGGCTTTTTCTTCAGACCCGGTCCAGAGAGCTCCTGTCTCTGTGTTTTGGGTTCAGCACGATGATCAAACTCATTGTCCCCTATCATGTAATCATGTAGAGGTACCTTAGTTCACCAAGTCAACCTTGATGCCATTCGCACTTGCTTCGTGGCTCTGGGCTCCGAAAACGCGCGCCCAGGGCAGTCACGGCAGCGTAGAAGGTGGAATAATGCAGCATCCGGGTCGCAATATCTTGACTTCTCTACTTTCACCTGTCATGATCGTGATGCTCTCTTTGGCGATCTCGATGACCCATTTAGCAGCCTAGTGATCCTCCACTGCTCATCCACTGCTCTTTCCGCAGCTACATCTCTACGAGAATCAACCTGTTCTCAAATTTCTCCGATGACCACATCGCCTATCTCAGCACCTCATCACCTCATCCTCCCACCCACGGCAGGTACTCTGCGGTAGACCCCCTGTTTATTTCCTTTCTCCTCCCTTCCAGGCTCTTGTCCCCATCTCAGGTACATCGGTACTTCGTCTCGATCTGCCCTCTCGCGCCCCTGCCACATCATCGGTCCCGAGAGGACACGCCATCCCGAGCTGGTGACGGCTACTGCCATTGTGAGCTCTGGCCTCGTCCTGTTTGTGACCCGAACTTGATGGAGCACAATCTCCATGGATGTGGAGGAAGCCCAAGATGGAACGCGCTCACGTTTCATGATGATAAACCTCCTCAAGTGCAGAGAGCAAACGCAAGTGACCCCGAAATACCGTGGCCTTGTTGGTGCCTTCTGTCCTCCTTCCGTCCAGGAAGCCAAATTCGTTACTCTCTGCGGCATCGGATCCTCTGTGAGACCTTTTGTCATCCCGGGCGCAGACTCTGAACGAGAGAAGGAAGGGACAAATTGGTAGTACAAAACTTTTCAGAGGATGAAAACACTTCTATCCAGACTGGTATGTTCGATTCGAGCAGTGGTTCTGGACAGAAGCTTCTTTTTGAGGACACAGCTTCAGACAAACTGCTGTTCTCGATGTCATCCCACCGTGAGAGCATCGATACAATGCAAAATCGTTCCGTCCCAAGCCCCAATGAGAATTTGCCAACCTCGTAGCCTCGAAAGAAGCCTGGAATATGCGCCGTGCCGCCACAGACTGGTGGGGTCCTCAACAGAAGTCACCGGTCTGGCCAGAAGCAGGGGTCGTGACAGAAGACAACGGGATGAACCGTCCTTCTTCTATTGTCGAGCTCCTTCCCTCAGCCCTCTCATCTCTCTTTGCGATCTGAGTGGACGGATCGGATGGCATCATCTGCATGGTCTCCATCTTGATGCTATTGAACTGCTCGTGTGACGCACCTCCTGCCGTCTGGAAGTCAAAAAGATGGAGTGACGGGAGTGTGGACCGATGTACATGACCAAAGTACCAGTCCCCAGCCCCCTTCGCCCGCCGTGCTTGCCTGATAAGTCTCCAGCATACCCAAGTCCTCGCTAGTTGATTGGCTCTGGTGGGTCAGGAACCTCAATGTCCTCTTGCCTCGTCTTGTCCAAGTGACGTATCTCATCTTCGCAATCTCAGAGCTCGTCTCAATAGATTCCCTCTGCCTGTCCCGGTCGGCTATATTGCTGTGCCTCCCACCAGACTTCCGGTTCAACAACCTTCTCAACTGTCCAGACGTTTCTCTTCTTCGCAACGCACATCTTCCACCAAGAGTTGAATAGCTTTGTGGCATTCTCTCTCATCACATCTTCGTCGTTTTACTTTCTTTCCCCTTGACACACAGTCGTATGGCTCAGCAGACGGTACGTCTCTCGAGCTGCGGGGCACATGGTTCTCCCAGGGAGCTAGAAGAGCCCCTCTCCCACACTTCTTTTGCTCCTTCAACTTTTTCCTCCCTCATCCAACTTCTTTCCCACGACAAGTCTCTCCCGCCTCAAGCTTCTTCGCGCCGCTTTTCCGGCCTCTCAAGATACAACCATGGCTGCTCACCAGTCATCGACCTCGCCTTGGTCACGGCTTCGCCATTAGAGTCATCAACTGTAAGTTGACCATTTCTGTTTTGTTCAAAGCACAACCATTTCCCCTGTGATGAAGTCACTCACCTCAACGTTCTCTGAACTTGACGGTTCTCATGACCTCGCACTTGGCTCATGAAGCTGGTGTTTGGAAGGCATGACGATACCTGTACCTTGCCATCGCGGTGGCTTCGGCCTCCCCGCAGTGCCTCTTGCCCCTCGTTCTTGCTTTTCACTATGTTCTGTCTGCATTTTATGTTACACATGCGCTAAAAAAACGCGCCCTTGTTTCGCTTTTTCTTCCCCTTGTTGTTCTCACCATCACGTCGCAAAAAACGCGAACCTTTCTTTTGATTTTTCTCTCCTTCACCTCGTTTGTTGTTGTCGCTTCACCGGGACCGCATGGCATTCTGAAGGGAACACTCTTGCAATACTTCTCTTCTTCTCTTGCTTTACATAACTTCAGTTTGCTAACGGTTTTATCTCTGTAGCTGAGCTAGGGAATGGCCTCAGGGATATGCAAAACCTGGAACCACCTAGTGCAGGTGTGCACAGCTACCGGCCAACAACCTTTGCGTCGGCTACGTCAACCCTGGAAAGCATCAAGCTTCTCCTTCTCCTTCTCTCATCACTGGAGAGATCAGGTATGTCTCACTCGACCATGACAGCTTTTGTCTAACATCACTAACATGTATCACAGACAATCCACTCAAGCTGTGTCGGATCATCTTGCACATCGCTGCTGTCTCTTGACTCTCTTCGCGACTTCAAGACGTGTGCCGGTTGTCTTCGCTTCTCGGTTCACAGTCATGACGCCAATCTCCATCACTGTGGCTCACCGAAACGAACCTTCGCATACTCCACACAACACCCAACGTGGGCTTGCTCTCAGATCCATGCCTCACTTTCCCTGGCTCACATCCATGCTTTAACATCCCCTGGCGATGTCACAGCCTGTAAGCCACCAACACCCAATTGCACATCAACCACAACAGCAAGCATCCTCAGCATCAGCGGCACAACCTCAGCACCAGCGACACCAACGACCGCTGCTCGTTGTTTCAGCCGTGGATACAACATCCGTTCCGTCATCGGCCAAGGAAAACAAGCATCACACGTTTCCAAGTGAACCAGATGCAGTCCTCAGTCATCCGTTTCAGGTCTCAGAAAGAGTCGACCTCCACACAACACCAAAGGTCTTCATCCTCCCCTCACCATGTCTCAGGACAACAGTCAGTGTCTTGACTTGCCTTGGACGAGATGATACTCCTTCATCCTGTTTGGGTCACATCAACTTGCACTCAACATGGGATCCCCAGTCCTGTCTTCTTCAAGTTCAGGTCTCGCAAGCAGTCCACATCTTCAGATTGGGCTCGCTCGTTGCTGGCACAACTTCTCGTCCAGCAAACCACTACCAGTCTCAGGCCTCTCAGTCATACACCGATGCCGCGAGTCCAAACACAAAAAAAGCCTGCCTAAGCATCGGTTCGGTCTTCATGCGCTCCTGCTGCCTCAAAGCCAGCCTCTGCACCAGCTTCTGGCTCAGCTCCAGTTCAGACTTCAGCAACAGCTGCCCAAGTCTTCATCATGGCGTTGCAAAAGGAGGAATGCTGCAGACCCAATATGAGGATCGTCTTCAGGCGCTCGCATCTCTCTGTTTCATCAGACATCAGCTCTTCTCATCATGTCTAATGTTCCCACTGTTTTCGAGAACTACGTCCTGGGCATGACGTTAAACTGCCATCATCACCAGCGACCGGTGCACTGCGGGCCTAGGCTCTGCCCAGCCCAAGCCATTCACAAACGGCGGGTGCAAGACCGTCGCAGTGCTAGATCAGCTACCGTGGTCAATTCCACAGACCACCATGTCCACCATCCAACACAACCACCACAACCACCACATGCCTCAACAACATCACTCGCCCAACAGCCGCGCGGTCCACCAGGGGCTCATCCCAACCCGTGGTTTCGCATCTTCCTCCGCCCAGCCGCAAGCTCAAGGCCCGAAACTTCTGGCCCCCTCATCTGGGGTCAGTAAGTGGGCAGCCTCTGCGAGCTGGGCTTGAGACCGCGACGGCTGTGACTCCAGTCCACCAGGCACCCATGCCAATTTCGGTGTTGGCATCATCTGTCTTTACTGATTCGACCCAGTCCGTTCCAGCCGGCGCCAAACCACATTACACTCAACTTGTAATGTGGTCGCCCAGCCTGCGAGCTTACGGCCCCGGGTTTTTCTCCCTATCAACTGGGGTAGAGAAACGGGCAGCGAACGCAGGCTGGGCCTGGCACCGGAGGTGGGGTGTCTTTTTTGATGTTGGTTTGGGGTGGTTGTCCAAGGACGTCGCTCGTGTCATTGTCGTCCAGGCTGGGGCGCACGCTTCGTTGGTGTGGCCGGGGTATTGCCTGCCAACGCGGGAAGGGTGAAGACCTCCTTGACCTTCGCGGACAGCTTCTTGACCGCGGAAAACGGAAGAGGAGGCGCGATGGGGGGGCAGAATTGTGGAATATGCAAATGGGGGCCGAATGACGACAAGATAATCAAGAATTGGAAGAAGGGTGGGGGAGGAGGAGAAGTTCGAGAGGGAGGGGGAGGGCGAGGGGGGCGGCCGAAGAGGAGGGGGAGAAGCATTGGGTCTGTGTGCGTGGTGGGCGTGGTTGTGGTGGTGGTTGTGGTGGTGAACATGTTCTTGGACTGTGTGTGCGGTTGGCGTGGTTGTGGTGGTGGTTGTGGTGATGAACATGTCCTTGGTCATCGTGGTTTGTCTCAAGGGCGGTGGCATAGCTCCTTCGCTGCTCCCCATGGCGGCAAGGACGCCTTCGCTGCTCCCAAGCGGTGGGTGGGTGGATTGTTTGAGTATTGTACCGGGGGTTTGGACGACGGACTGTCCATTGTCTAGGCTGACCTGGACACCCTCATTTGTCCATTTTGGATAGGGTTTTTGGATATTGGGGTTGAGAATTTGGTTCATCATTTAGTTGGACATTTGGTTGCGCATTTGGTTTGGAGATTTGGATTGGACAGGTTCTTCTGAGGGGTGCTTTGGTTTTGCTTTTTTGGATAGGTGGTTTGGATACTTGGGTGAACATATGGTTGAACATCTGGTTGGGTGTTTGGATGAACACTTGAGTAAACGTTTGGTTAAACATTTGGCTGGATCTTTGGTTAGAGATATGACTGGACATTTGAGTGAAAATCTAGTGGGACATATGGTGGAACTTGTGCTTCGGATTGTGTGCTTTGGATAGCAGCGTTGGTTAAGGGCTTTGGATGGATGTTTTGGGTATGAAGCATAGCGTGGTTGCATCGATGGCGTTCAGGCGTTGGGTTTGCATTTAAGGCGTTCCGGTTTGGCTTCAATGGGAATGGTGGTTTTGGTGGTAGGCATAGCGTGGAGTTGGATGGCTTTGGATATGGGTTTTGTTAAGGGCTTTGGAGTGGTAGCATAGTTTAACATCTCTTGACATATAATCGTTTGGATACTTTTTCGTGCCTTCTGATGCGTGTGATGACCTTGTGACTTGTATTGCACTTTGCAAGTGTCTCTGTCTCGTCGCAGTGAAGGATAGGGTATAATGTTTGCTGTCTTATTCTGAATTGTGTTGAGTTTCTCCCAGAAGTCTACGGTGACGGCTGTCAATTTCATGACTGAAGGTAATGCGTCTTGGCTCAGCACCCGTGAGAGTCCGAGAGCCGCAGAACCAAGACAAGAAGTTATCTCCTTCGCTCAAGTGATTACTCTTTGGGAATATCTTTCAAGGCAAGCAGAAAAAGACAGCTCGGGGCGATTCTTGTCTGTTTGAGAGACGAGAAGAGAAACTCTTGTCAAAGCAAGAATGCATTCCCTTGGGCGCGAGAGAAAAGAATGTGAAGTGGTCATACTTGCATGGCTCGGAGGAAGATGGAAGTGTGTGAAAGACGCGCTAAACTCGACTACTCACCATCCTTTGTCTTGACAGTGATGTTCATTGCTTTGATGAGGAAAAAGGTCATGCGCGGCTTTCGTGGAGATGGATCGATGGATGGCACAAAGCCGAAAGATGAAAAGCGAAAGTGAATCATGAACACCTTCTTTACGGGTGGAGATACAAGAGAGCTTTCTGGGGAATAATGAAAAGCAACTCAACACAATGCCACTGGAAGAGTTCAATGTTGAGGATGGAAGACATGTTGTTCGGTGCTCGTTGATACCTACCTAGAGTTAAACAGGAGGTACAGCTGGTCCTTTGGCTGGGAAGAGGTACCTTAATAACGCTGATATTCTCATCTTATTTCTTGTCCACATCGTTCGTTCGCGCTGCAAGCCCTGTAAACAACACTCGTGGCTTGCATGGGTGAGAGTGACTCCTTTTCCCTTCTCGAACAACTGTGTTCATTCCAAGTTTGGACTTTGGAGGCTCTCAACTGGACTTTGGAATGCGAGGTGGTTTCGTTAACATCAGCAGACATCATCAAACACCATCAAGGAATCCTGCTATGTCATCATTGATTTGTTTTCAGGCTCTGTTGCAGGCTTGATGCTTTACGGATCGCGGAGCTTGAAGGCGTTGGCTCCTTGGGAAGCCCCTGGAGATAAGTGGATATGGGGACATGGAGTCGGAGTCGTGGAGAATGGAGTCATGGATTCACGCGGCGGAGTCATGAACTGGTGGAGTAAGTCGTTGGCGTTAGCGTTGATGTTGGTGTTGTTGTTGATGTTGACCGTTCATTAATTGGCGGGTTTGATATTAGCGGTGTTGATTGATCTTGATAACGCCTGCAAGGCCTCGGTGATGATACACCGTACATACCTCTATATGTAGATGAATATCTATCGGTCTGGACAAGCGGATGGGATTGTGAGAATGGTGAATGCAAGATGTTTATTGGTGAGATATTGGAGATGTGAATGCCCTTGGCGGAGTCCGGCGAGCGTGGCTTCTGGTTAGCGGTGTTAGCGGTGTTAGTGCTGATTGCAGACGTTAGAACTAGTAGATGGCAAGATCCGTCGCCGGCATTTCAATATCGAGATTTTCTCTCCGTTGCTGTTGTTGTTGTTGTTGTTGTTGTCGACATCATTTTCTGCTGACCTGAACCGTCAATTGAACACATCCTGGGAGGCGCATCCGTTTTGTTTTTTGTTACTTTGTTCTGCACGGACAGGGCCAGTGGGTGGGTGGTCGTAGGAGCACGCCATGGTTGCCAAACATCCTGTGGATAACAGACGCCATCACGAACGCTTGGTCCTGTGCATCGCTCGGTCACCGACACCGCCTTCAACTTCCTCTTCGGTCACTATTCACCGATTTACCGATTTCACCGATCATAGAAGTTCTCACCGCGGTGCGTGGTGTTCAACCCAACTACCGAAAAATTCACCATTGACTGTTGGGTAGGCAGTGCCAGGCAGAGGTCGCAAAACATCCACTTTCAGTCTTTCATATCCGGAGTTTTTCATCACACCTTCCCCCTCGAGGAATGGCAGCATGGAAAACGTTCTGGACCTTTAGCGGTTGGTGGGCGCTTTCCTGGCTTTGGATTTAGCGGTTGGTTGATGTCAAGACGCCGGGCCGCGAACGCCGGTGGAGAATATTGAAATGCGCCGGGGGCCCGGGGTCTGTGTTCGGGGTCGGAGTCGGGCCGGAAGGCTGGGGAGCCTGGAGTTAACCTGGTAGCTCCGGCACTAGGAGCAAGGCGGATTGATGGGCGGACAAGCTTTTCTGGTGAATTTGATGCTTTTCGCAATCGCGACCGCAATGAATCCATTGCAGCACCTGGCGACTCTTTCCTCCATCGTCAATGTCGATGTTCAACTTCGCGATGCGAACTCGAAACCCCGTCGAGAATAACTTCACACTTCCAACGCAGCAAATCGATGCATGTCAGCGGCAACCAACATGCCGAAATCCTCCCGTCCCCCATGAAATGGACCAATCCAGGTCCGTGCTGATCACAACCAGGGCAGGACCTTTGGCCAGGGGTCCTTCCAAGCCCGTCAAGCCCATTTGGACTGTTTCCCCGCAAACCGCAGGGCACTGCAGGGCTTCTGCAGGCCTGGCCGAGCCTGAAGAGAACCCAACATTTCGCTAGGCGTTCGGTAAACCATCCGCTAGACATCCCGCTAGACTTGATTGAAAAGGTGGTGATGTCTTTTCTGGCTCAAGCTTGGAAAACTTTGAAAGGGAAACGGGAAGGGGGCACGAAAGGGGAAGAGATTGAGAAATTAGCTGGCAGTGCTGGTTGGGCACGTGAGAAGGTTGGAGATGACGATTGTTGTTTTGATGGTTGTTGTTAACGATGCTGAACGCTGTTAGTGAACACTGTGAAGCCAAGCTGGAAATTGATGACTGCAATGGTTGACGTCGACGTCAATTGACACCCTGATTGAGACCCTGATTGATCGCCCTGATCGTCTTGATCAACCATCAATTGCCGTGCGTGCTGTATTGTACAGCCCCAAAAGGCCACGCGTGTTTTTGCCACAATAACCACGAGCTCGACGACAGATGTTGAAAAAGTTCCACTGATAGACCCTGATAGGCGTTCGTCTCTTCTTCAAGATGCCTGTGTTTCCCTGTAAGGAACGCCGCCATCGTTCGTTGGGCGTTCATCGCATCTGATCAGTTATCATCCAAGTCATCGCTGTCGCAAGCCATTTTGATAACTGTTGCTGGCTTGATGCCAGTCATCCAAGTCATCGAGTCCCGGCGCCAGTGGCCTCCCGGCCTCCAACTCGAAACATTGGGCCAGTGGCTTTGGGGCTTTGAGGCTTGGCCGGGGATGGCCGGTTTTTGCTTTTCGTTGAACATGACGTCGACCTTCAATGATTGAATGGACCGATTCCAATCGGCGCTACCGAGAATGATGCCAATACCAATGATGCCAATGCCTCTGGCGGCTTGCTGAAAGCTATGGCGCAGTGAAGCATCGAAGCTGAATAGGCATAAACAACGGTTGTTGGTTTTGTCCATGATGAAACTGTTTGTGAAGGACAAAATGTTACATTTGGCGATGTAATGAAGGACTGGTTGTAGCTTTGTCTCGGGTGCATGCCTTGCAAAACCAATCAATCGACCCTCTGGAGTACGGAGTGGGGCTGTGTGTTTGTTTGGTGATGTTTCTGCGGTGGTTTCAAATTCCATGTGCCGCCAGGCCGCCGCCGAGATGCAACTAACAAAGAAATCTGGAATGCAGAAATGGTGGCCAAGTTAAGGTACGCGAGACAATCATAGACCAAGAAATGTGGAAGGAAGCGCCGCCATCAAAACGACGGCGGTTGTGGATTGTGTGTGTAAACAAAGGAAGCTGTCGTCAATTATTCGCCGCCAACTTCCATTGCCAAATTCGGAGATCGGCCACCCTGCCCTTAACAGACAGGTAGAATAATCGTAACACGGAAGTAACCTCCCAAACCAACAAGCCAAACCTAGGCCATATCGACCATGATAAATGCCCTTTTTGATGCGCACTGAAACGCCTTGAACTCCAAGCTCCATCCGTCCGTCCCTATGACCCCGTGTTCCTGTGTTCCCAGGCCAAACCGTAAACTCCATCGAACGAAGCCGCCATGAAAATGTCGTGATACAAAGAAAATGGTCTTACAAATGAAACCTTGCTGGTAGCAGAGGGATCATCACATCATCTGCAAGAAATCCATCCGCTCCTGCTCCTCCTCCTCCGCCTTCCTCCTCCTCTCCTTCTCCTCTGGGCTGTCGACATCAACCCCCTTCTTCTCCCTCGTTGGCCTCACGCTCTGTGACCTTCCATCATCTCTCGGCCCGGCGCCTCCATACCGGTAGACCTCTGGCGTCGCATAAGCAGAATAAGCCGGGTTGACGTTGGGGCGGATGACGGGAACAGCGACCGAGCCGGTGCGTGAAGAGCCGCGGTAGCGAGAGTTCTCGGAGTAGGAGACCTTTTCGGCGAAGTCGGTGGAGAAGGAGGAGTCGGCTGAGGGAGAGTGTTGATGCTTGGAATCGTGGTCACGGTAGGGACGTGGGCCGAAACGTTGTTGGGAGGCGAGGAGGGCGTCGTCTTGCGAGGAGCGCCGGCGCAGGCAACGGAAGAGTCGTAGGCAGCCCATTTTGGTTTGGTTGGGGATGTGGGATACGGTGATGATTTGGTTGTGTTTTATATCGTTTTTGTAGGCGTGTATAATGAGCTTTAGAGTCAACAGTTGCGACTCTGTCGAGGTCCTGTTGCTAAGATAGTTTTTTGTTGGGCGACGAGAGTGGCAAGTCGGAATCAACCTCGAAGACAAGCGCAAAGAGAGGCGAGTAGCGGCCTGTCAGATGGAAGCTGACAGGGACTCTGCTAACGATAAGCAGAGCAAAGAATGACGGACCGATGGAGTGTTGTGCAATGATGGAATGGTAGGTACGAGCAAACCACATCCAGATGGGAGGGGGAATCCTTGGGTTTAAGAGGTCCGGCAGACAAAGGAAACCTCGTCTTACACAACTTCCCAGTTCGGCCATGGCCCTCTCAATGTGTGCGCTCGTCATCTGTGCAGGTCTAACCGCATCTGACCACAACCTTGCAGAGGGCAGGGATCATGCAAAGCTAGTGCTCCTACCCCAAAGTTGTTAGTGAGCTGCCCCTGTAAAAATTGCGGGGAGGCCAAGCGCACCAAGAACATGCCCAACAACCACAGCGGTCCCGTGTGCAACCAACTCCGCACAAAATTGTTAGTAGCTGTTAGTGCACCACACCCTCTGAACAATTTGACCCTTTTAGCTTCTGCGGTCGAAGATTCAAGGATTCCAAGCACACACCACATTCTTGAACTTCGAACCTGGCTCTGCTGTTCCTGTTCCTGTCGTGAACCATGCCAGCCAACCCGCTTCGTCCGTACCAAACAACATGTCGGCCGAGTTATCTTTGATAGTCAGGCACGGGACGGGAATGTTTTCGGTCGTTCAACATTCCCAACGTCGAACAACACTCCTGCAAGTTCCTTGCCGCAGACGATTCTCCCGAGATGATAGCCAACATTGCTGATCTTCAACAACGCTTCCTAGATCCCGACGATGTGTTACACACCAGTATCACCGCCTGTTTCCCTCTCGACAAAGAATCTCGGATGAATCTGGATCAAAGGGTCACTACGCCGTACCGAACCTCCATAAACACAACCATCTCGAACGATACAAAACTCGGGACCCGGCAGATTGGGTTTCAAGATGATCCAACCGCCCCAGCTGTCGAGATCAAACAAGCGATAAACAGCCATCAGCCCAGCGGAAGATTATGTACAGGCCGCCCAACAGGGCCAACCAACGAAGGAGGGTCTCGGCTTCCAACTCTACGATAGCCAAGCCGTCTGGCCGGGAGGAAGCCCGAATGAACAGGCCTAGAGAACGCCAGAAACGGAAGTCCAAAAAGAACCCATGGCGGTGGCCGACAGGGGTTTGATTTGTCCTGCCCCTCACCACAGTGACCAAACGACAGGAAGAGCAGTGCGAGTGTTGACATCACGACATGGCATGGCATTCAACTTGAATGCTCTGGAATATCTCCGGTCCTCTGGTATTTGACGTGTTACTTGACGATTAAGCGGCTTGCAAACCTCCATCGGCGATGCCCTGCTCTTTCAGCTTCCACTGATATTTGGTTTCCAGATTCGGTCCCTCTGGCCATCGACCTTCGAGACATCCCTCGACCAAACCCGTAACAATCTCGCTCACGCCGGCTCATGAGTCCATAACAAAGAGATCCCAAGACAAAACAATTCGACCTCGCCATTGGCCCCCGAGGAGCCCAAGCCACCGAAACGCAGCGGCGCAGAAAGGAACAAAGACACAAAGACACGAAACGGCGCCAGATACGATGAACCCGTGCCGCGAAGCACCTCGACGCCCGAAGATGGACCTCCTCGAAACCTCTAAACGAATATCCGAGCGCAAGAATTGACCGATATCAAGCGATTTCCTCGCTCCAATTGTCTTCTACAGATGTTGCCTTGATCGAAAGTCGATACTCAACCGTCCCTTAACCCAAAAGCGCATCAACACGGCATCAAATCCTTCCCGAACAACGGACCTCCTCGATTGGCAAGTGCCAATGTTCGCAAACTGCGCCACATAAACACATGATCTGCTTTACACTTCCAGACTTCTTCTGCCCCATGCCCATTGGCCCTTCGTTTCTTCAACAAGCGTTGAGCTTGTTGGTCCTTTGGGCTTGCGGCATCCTTCGGCTACTGCAAGTCGTGCAGGTACCGGAGGATTGGGCCTAGTAGTACTCTGATAGAGTGTACCTGTGGAAAATGTTTGGCAGTTGATATCATCTCCTTCCCCGAATTTCATCAAGCGAGATTCCTGACGATGAATAGTATAACCGATGGAAGAAGCCGTGAGGCGGGCGGTGTTAGTACACCCTTCCATATGCCCCGCGATAGTGTCGCAATCTCGTTGGTTCCTCTGCCTCTTCACCGGGTCTGGGTCAGTGCTACCCTGGCTATGCTGCACGGCGATGATGGTGTTCCACCGCATCTGGACGGGCAAGCGAGTATTGAACATCATGGGGGCGGCGGAAGCTTGGCGAGGATGTCTAGAGTGAGAGAGAGCAATATATAACCGACAGAGGTGTGGGTGGCTCAGCAGCTGATGCAAGTTGATCGGTCTGTCTGCAGTTGTCTGGAGGGCGGTGGCGGTCGGATGGTGGGAGTGTGATATATTGACTGTTGGGCTGTGGCGTTCAGGAAGATGTTGGTTCGGTGCCTGGTTCCTCATCCTCCGATCAATATCTCTGCGACAAGTGCTGCTAGAGACAAGTGTTAAAGATTCCTCTATGGACGTGAGCGCAGCAAGGTGCTGTGGCAAACTAAAAAACTAAAAACTGATAGATAGGTGTCCCTCGCGAGTGAGCGCTGAGTATCTCTTCTCCGGCCTAACTTCTTCATAACTCAATCTATACATCATGATTTGCTTTGTACCCGCCATTCTAATACCCTCATTATCAATTCCAACGCTTCTCTCTTTGTCTCTGCCTCAAGCTTGCATCATTTAGATGAATCAGACGGAACCTCAATGACGACAGGCTCAAATCCGAGGATTGAAAAGAAGCAAATATGAAGAAAAAAAGACAAAATTAGAAAAGAGCAAGAAAAGATTGTGCGATCTGGGATTCGAACCCAGGCCTTCCGCTGTTCCCTAGATTTGATCCCCCCGACTTTCTATGAGTGCCTTTTCCTCCCATTAGGGTAGTCGGTGCCGTTTTCGGCACTGAAAGGGGCTGTCAATCCCTAGTTAGGGAGCGGACACGCTGACCACTGCGCCAATCACACTTTTGGTTATTTGTTGAATGTATGGGCGTTGAAACTAATACATATACCGCGAGGTAAAGTGCGTACAGTATTTGGCTGCGCCAGCAGAGGAACGCTTCAATGCTCGGTTAATTATGCGGTTCTTGTTCCGGTGCTTTATCTTGAAGCTCTTTGAGCTTTTCGAACTACGCAGATGTAACATCGCCGTATAACTGAAGGTAATACCACCTTCACAGCCATCTCCCAAGGAAACCCCAGTGCAACTCCCCCACAATCTCGCCTCATAGCAGCCTGGTGTTATAGTACTGGTATTCTCGTTGAGGGGCAGCAACAGTCCGAACGTCACACGGCAGCAATACAGCCCTGGAGGTGTTACGTTGACCCAGACTTGTGAGGAAAATGAACCACTGCGACTACCCGTTACCGAGCGGTCTACAACGGTTTCTTGTCCTGGTCTATACCATGGGCGATATGATCACCAGAAATTGGCGGCTTAACAGCTCACAACAGAGTCATAACAGCCGCCAGCACTCTCTCGCGTGGTCGGCCGAAGCGCAAGAATCAATTTGCCATCAAGCGTGAGGAGTCTGACCAAAGAGACGGGGGCTAGACGGGTAAGCGATGGAGGAGGGTCGGACCCAAATCTCACGGGAACACACGCGGGAGAATAAACTTCTTACGTCAGCGCGTATTGATCCTTTATGCATGACAACGAGAACTACCGCCGCTAGCCTACCCAAGTCGCACACTGTAGTCTGAGGTAGAGGCCCTCGAGTCAGTTCCACTCCGCATCCGCTCCCGTGATGGCGACGAACATGGTGCACCGGACGTGTCGGCAACTTATCCTTCACAAATCCTTGTGGTAAGAAGTCTTCAGATCATGGTCACACTTGGCGGCCGATTCAAGGAACCTCATCCATGTCTTCAGTCGGGAACCACACGTCTTTCCGTATAGTTCAATTGATCGTGTTAGAGTCCGGCCGGTATACTCGTCGGACTGTCGAGGCTACCCGCACGACTATGGCAGAAGAAGCGGGAAAATCATCAAGCAGCTCCGCAACGGAGATAACAACAGCACCATGCCGTTGTTCCTTGTTACTGGATTTAGTACAGTAGGTAAGTGTCCTGATCAAGTGCTCTGATCGAGTGTTCAAGGCACAAGGGCACGGTGCCGTCCTAGCGGCCGCTTTAAGTAAGGTAGCCTCATCCACGTTTTGGGTCGTCTTGGGCCAGGAACGACGTGTCTTTCCGTGTGTTTGGTATTGGAGTGTGTTGGTGCATTCCGGTCTTCAAGTGTCGACGGCAGACGGCCCGTATGGCTAGTGTCGTGCGAGAGTGAACGGTTCTCAGGGGCAAGTTGCGGTTCACAGGGGCGGCTTGAAATTGCCTGGATGGCTTCAAGCGGCTCGCCGAGTGCTCTATACCGCGCAATCACTGACTTACCACGCAGCGTGACTTTGGCGTTATACTCTAACTTTAAGTGAAGCCTCATTTGAAGCTAGGTAGCTGGAATAATAGCCACCACGTACAGTTGACAAGGGAAGACCACTTGCAAGTGAGAAAGCCATAGACTCGGCGATAGCGATAGCGATACCTGGTTCAGAAGCAGGAGGTATCAAAAGCAAAACATTCTTCATTACCTTAGTCATTAGATAGGCTCCTTCGATTACTTCCAACTATCAGCTAGCTAGCTCAATCTCGTCTTTCGAGTTTCGAGTGAGAGACAAGGAAGGTCAAGAGAGTTCTGGAACACGAGCCGGTTCAGTTTATGCCTTCGACCGGCTGATAATAGCATGCTTCCAAGTGGTTGACTAGGTTATTACCGCCAACCAAAGAGACAAGACAAGACAAAGATCATCGCAAAGAAAGAGGAACCCAATGTTAACTCAAGGCTAACCAAGGGAAGGCTAAACGTTCATCAAATCGTATTTCGTGTCCCGTTCCAAATCCCAATATCATGTCTATCTGTCGTCACATCATATTCCTCGTTCCATGTCTGTTTCGAATTATTGAATCCATCACTCATCGCATCCAAACTCATCGCCATAACCCATCGCCATAACTCATCGCCATAACTCATCGCTCATACCACCGTTCCTCGTCACACCCCTGGCTCATCACTACCATTATCACCACCCCTCCTCTCTACCCCCCATCACTCCTCCCCACCAGCCTCCCCCTTTCCTCCCTCCCCTTTCTCCCCCTTATCCCCACCGCCGCCCATCCCAAAAAAGCTCTTCCGCCTACTAGTAACCGGACTCCTACTCTCCCCTCTACTCCTCTCCTCCGCAGCAATACTCATCCCCCTCGTGGTGCCTCTCCTGGTGGTACTCCCCGGTCTAATCGGCATCCCTGGCGCTCCATTATTACTATTGAGACTTCCATCCCGATTAATCCCCGACTTGGACCTCCTCACTTCTTCCAGCGCGGGCCGTGCCTGTTGCTTGGAGATCACCAGCCCTTGCGTAATGCTCATGATGTCGCCGTCTTCGACGGAGCACATGGATGGCCAGACTACTAGCAAGATATCGTCGGGGTCGATCTCTTCCTCTTGCGGGGTGTCGGAGTTGGCGTTGGGGTCGGAATCATGGTTGTTGTGCAGGTGGGAGTGGGAGTGGGTATGCGCAAGGTTGTGACTTTTTGAGGTAGAAGTACCGTCGGTGTCAGGCGCAGGGGTAGATAACGGGGCGCCAGCACCGATAGTTGATGCGCCGTCGTCGCCATCGCCACCGTCTGTTAACGTCACTGAGAATGGTCGCTGTTGCTGGGTGCTATTGCTGCTGACGAATTCCGGTAGATCAAGGACTTGCCAGTCGAAATCGTCGTATGGCGGTCCAAAGTACGGCTCGATTTTCATAGAGGCAAGCTGGATGCGCATCCATTGCTCGCAGGCGAGCTTGCAGGCTTGTTCGAGACCCGAAACGAAGGATTCGAAGGCTAGGGCGGAGAGCAAGTGCTGGACAAGCCAGGAGACTTCGCGCACTACGGTCTTGACTCGTCGTGCGCCTTGCTCGATTTGGCGCTCGGGCATGGTGGCTAGCAGGGTTGAGCGCAGATGGAGCTCGCGCGCGGGGTTCTCGTCTTCTAGCACGCGCAGGAACTTGACGAGGTTTTCGTCGTCGTCGTCGAGGAGGTAGACGGGTCGGAAGAGGTGGCGGTGTAAAGCGCGGGAAAGCACGGCTAGGACGGCGGAGATGCGCATGCCCTTGGCTGCTGGCGAATTGGATTGCGGGAGAGGGATTTGGAGTTGGGTGGCGTGTTTGAGGTAGGGCGAGTTGCGGAGGTTGGCCCAGCAGGAGGGGTCGGAGAGGATGGGCTCGGGGAGGGAAGGGCGGAAGGTGGATTCGACGAGGGTGACGATGGATGTCCAGATTTTGTCGAGGATGTCGACGCTGTGGACAGGTTAGCAAGGTGACAAGGGGGGGCCTGTAGATGGCTAGAGGGCACAAGGAAGGAGAGGAAAAAAGACATGAAGAGGCAAGGAAAGGGGAAATGGGCAATCGAAGGAAAAGGGACTCACTAAACGTCCTCGCTGTCAGCATGAAGCTTGGTCTGATACGACGCCAGAATATCCAGCTTCTCCTCGGCAGTCTGAAGGTTATCCTCAGTCTCGTCAAGACGCCTCTGGAGATCTTCAGACCGGGCCTCGGCCGTGTCTGCTCGAGCCTTCTCGGTGTTGAGATTGGTACGCAGGGCCTCGATCTCTGCACTCTTCTCGGCCACCGTCTGTTTGAGAGAGGCAATCTCTTCCTCAGCAGCCTTGAGCGAAGCCCTAAGCCTCTCGATCTCGGATGTCTTCTCAGCTTGGATGGTCTTGAGGGACTCGAAGTCGGCTTTGGTCGTTGTCAGGGCCTCGTCGACTGCCTTGAACTGGGCCTCTAGTGTGGCGACAGTCTCCTTGAGAGAGACGATCTCGGCCTCGTTCTTTGTTTTGTCGGCTTCTAAAGTGGTCTTGGATTCTTGTAGCAATACAAGCTTGGCTTCGGCTTGCGCTTTCCACTCCTCCAGAAGGCCCCTGGCGGTCGATAGTGCGGCAATCTCCTCAGCCGCGGCTTGTGCAGCTTGAGCAGCTGATGCCTCCAGCTCCTCCTTGGACTTCTCAAGAGCGGCCTTGGCAGCTTCGAGTTCCGAGATCTGCATCCCCCTTAGTGACTTCATGTCACTCAACTCGGTCCCCATGTCATCCCTGAGCTTAGAAAGCTCATACGCCTGGTCCTCCCTCAACTTGGTCAGCTCCTGCTCCTTATCCTCCTTCAGCGCAACCAATTCCTTCTCTTTGTCTTCCTTCAACGCTGCCAGCTCCCGCTCTTTATCCTTCCTCAACTCCTGCAACTCCCTCTCCTTCTCCTCCTTCAACCTCATCAGCTCACGCTCCCCATTCTCCACAGCCGCCGCCGCCCTCTTGGCGCTGTCTTCCAAATTCCCTTGCAAACTCGCGCGCTGAGCGTGTAGCTGCAGCACCTCCTGCACTTTTGACTGGATCACGTCCTCGAGCCCTTCCTTTTCCTTCTCGAGCCGCTTCTTCCAGTCGTCCAGCTCGGACCGGTAGCGGTGGTACTCGTCGAGGACTTCACGGTGGGAGATGGACAGCCGCTCGTTCTTCTCCTTGAGCATGATGAACTGCCCGAACACGTCGGCGACCAGCTTGTAGTTGCTGTCTGATGTCAGGTCGCGCATGGCGCGGACGAGACCATCGACGGCTTGGGTGGGGTCGACATGACCTGAGGACGAGGAGGGGGAAGGCCCGGAGGGGGAAGATGGGGAACCCATTGTGGTTGGTGATAGTGGACTGCCGGGATGGTTGGTGGTGTTGTTGGTGCTGGTACTGGTGTTGATGCTCGTGCCTGTGTTGATGGTGGTGGTGCCGGCGGCGGAGGTGGTGGTGGTGGTGGTTGGCGTGGCCGTGGTTTCGGAAGTTGCCGACATGGACCGGAGGAAACCACGGAGCGCTTCCTTCTGGGGGGTATCCAGCTTGGGCAACCTGTTGGTGGTGAGGAGACGTATTCGGGTGGTATTAAAGTGGTTGATGCGATGAAGGAAGAGTGGTCGGCTGAGAAGTTTTGAAGATCACCGACGACGTGGCTCAATGTGTCGGTGATGGCGCCGGTGGACATGCCCAAGACGCCAGAAGTGGATTTTAATGGATCAGCCGCTGTAGGGCAGTGGGCCGACGACAGGGCCAGGGGTGGTTGGTTGATTCGGAAGCTGAGCATAAATGGACGGCGATTGGCATATTCCCAATTTCTCATGCGTCAGGCAGAGACACCCAGAAGCAGGAACAGATCGCCGACGCAGGGACGAGTCGTGGCTGTTTCGTTGTTGGGCTGGGGACGACAGGAACCTCAAGATGAAAGCCTCGTCATGGATTGGCAACTGTCATAAGTGTTGTTTGATCAATTAACCCGGAGATATCCATTGTCAAACTCCAGTGAGGCTTCCATGGCCATCGGGCTGCCCAACCACAATGGACCAATTGGGAGGAGGCGCATGTTGAAGGAGCTGACCTTCAGGTTTCATCCAAAACGGAAGGCAAAGGCAAGCAAGTGGAAGTGGAAGTGGAAGTGGAAGGGATTGTGTTGTGAGTGTTTGACGTGGCAGTCTCCATGACCAGAGACTTTGAAAGCTCTGAAGAGTGAGGGCGCTGTCTCGTTCAAATCATTGGCCCAGGCGAACAAGACGCTGTAAACACCCGAGCCCCCACCATGCCTTACGGGACGGAAGCCCGCTTGCACGTGCAGATTGCGAGCAGAAAGTGCTATCCATTGGTTGAAAGGGGTTATTGAAGTGGGCCTTCTCGACACCGACACAAGTCCTGGCCTGGCGAGCCTGGGCTCCGCAACCCGAACCTTCTTGTCATAGACCATCCACATTGCGGCCCGTTCCTCCATCTCGTTTCTCCATCTTCCCCATTTTCCTCCCATCCTCGACATGGACTCCCGGCTCGCCATGATTGAGTCACTACCCGGCGGCTAACCATGCATTTGGTCTGCCACCAGAAACACCAAGATTGACTTCGAACCTTTCCCTTCTTTTGCTTCACATCCACCAATGCCTTAGTGCACTTTGGCTTCCCAATGTTAAACCAGCCATGTACCCATCACCAGCTTGACCTCCTCGGGTCAGAATTGCGCTAGGGTTCAAATGTAGGTGTCCATGGCCAATTCCTCGATTCAGCGAATGATCTGTCTTCCCCTCTGCATAAAGTCATATGCTAACTGCTCTAGGCCATCTCCCAGGTACCAATGAAATGGCGATACCACCACATATGCCACCGTGCATGGGCGGTTCCGACACAGGGTAGTTTCTTGGGATCCCAGCGGCAAGCCGTGGGCGAATTCGTGAGAGGGTATCCATCTTACCAAAGACTCTCCCATCATATTATCGAACATCACCGTCAATGAGCCTGGAGGAAGCAGCGAATTCCTCGGCAGCCGCACGCAATAAAGACGGCCTACCGACCGTACCGAAGCGCCAATTCGGATTTCGCAAATCCTTCAAAAAGTTCACGGGAACCAAATCAGCACCACTTGAACCTGAACCCACCGCCGTCTCCGTTCATCGCCAATGCAATATATCCGAATACTCGCCCTGCAACTCGATAATTAATGACACATCTGCGTTTCTTGAGGGATCCGTGGCCGCGAGTGAAAGCCTCACCACACCGTCCACAGGCGATCAACTTCAAGTGACAGATGGCGAGTCATTCCTATCAGTCCCGGGCGCCAAAAACTGCGAACCGCTGGTGCCAACAGAGAGCTTGAGAAACCTCGTTCTTGAGAAAACGGACGCATCGAGTCCCAACCGAGGGACTGGAGGCCACTCAATCAAGGCCGCAGAGTCGGACGGAGTCCCTTGCCAGGACATCACAACTATCCCCGAGACTCTATGGGGTCGAGCATACGACGGTCTTCGATCTTCCAAAGATCCTGAGAAGTTCGGCTTAGTTGTGGACTACGAGCGAAAAGTCCTTGATGCATTGAAAACCAAGGTGACAGGTGAGCGTTTCCATCGGTTCTCCGCGTATATCAACATACTAACGTTCTCGCCTTATTAGGACGTGCAGTGGAACCTGTGGAGCGGTCCGGAGATTCACTGTTGCACCAGAAAGTCACGAACAAGGCGCTACTCGACAATGCCATTGAAGACGCATTGAAGCAAGCCGCCAAGGGGGAAAGCTCAGCAAGATTATCATTCGACAAGGCTGGCAAATTGACATTGGCGCTTCAGAATTTCATCAGCGAGGCTGTCAAGGCTTCCACGGAAGTCTCGCTTGTGTGGGCCGGCGTGTGCCTCGTTCTGCCCATTCTCACCCAACCCGTGATTGCTGACGAATGTGACGAACCGTTACAAGCACAGGAGTATTATCGCTGGGATAGAACTATAGAGTAACGGAGTAGTAGCCAAAAGGTACTGGTAGGTTGTGATAGCTATTGCTTGCTGAAGATCCGGTAACAAGAGGCCTGGGAAGGCCTTCTTTTATACCGGCCTTCCTGGACCCGATCCTTCGTCTCGGGTCCTCCCTTCGGGTTCTACCTGATTGGTCATCTAGTCTAGCCTACATAGGATTCTCTGATTGGATCGTAACAACGAAGCCCAGAGAAACGGGTTCTCGTACGTCACGTCCCGTATTGGCTTCTGGACCACACTTGAACGTCAGCTTTCCAATGCCGGAAACTGGACGGAAAGTGTTCAGGAGGAATTTGTTACTCTTTATCAGCACTTGCTTGAGTTTCAGGTCCGCACTGTTCTCCGATATCACCAGGGCGGCTTTGAACGCTGCGTCGGAGACCTTTCATCAAACGTATGGGAACAACTTATCACGGCAATCAAGCATCAAGAGCAGCTTCTCCATCAGGATCTGCAGCAATACCACAACGCCCATCTTTTATCCACTGCCGAGGTTCTCAAGCAGAACAGCACGAAATCTTTGGAGTCGAATGCCAAGTTTCTTCAAGCACTGCAAGATGTCCAAGACTCTGTCCGCAAGGACGCTGAGAGTAAGCTCAAGGAGAAGGAGAAGAAGTGTTTACGCCTCTTCCGTCTTACAGACAATCAAAGAGATGTTACCTATGAATGGTACAAGAGCCGTGTCAAAACACGAGTCGAGGGAAGTTGCATCTGGGCCGTTGAGCATGAAAATTTCCGAAACTGGCTGGAGCTCAAATCAGGACTACTTCTGATCACAGCAGACCCGGGATGTGGGAAATCCGTCTTGTCCAAATACTTGATCCACCAGTATCTGCCACAGCGTTATCCCAACGCAACCATATGTTACTTCTTCTTCAAGGATGGGGACCAGAACACAGTTAAACAGGCCCTTTGTGCTCTTCTACATCAACTCTTTTGCCAAAAGCCAGACTTGATTCAGCATGCTGTGGAGGAATACGACCGCAACGGAGCTGGTGTGGTGGGGACGACATCGGCACTATGGCGCATTTTGAACAACGCAATCTGTGATCAGAGTGCAGGTGCCATCATCATAGTGCTTGATGCTCTCGATGAATGCGAGACAAGTGAGTTTATGCTGTTGGTGGAAAACCTCAACAACGCAGGAGTAAACGCCAAGTTTCTTCTTACATCTCGTCCGTATGGGAATGTGGTTTCCCCTTTCAAGCACGGAGACATGCTCAACCACTTTCCTCGCGTTCTAATCCCGGGTGAATCGGATGACCAGTCTGATCAAATCAGTGCGGAGATCAATCGTGTTATTCAAGTCCGCGTCGATCAGTTTGCACACAAGCACGAACTCAACGAACGCCTCAGGATTACTCTATTGGAAGAACTTACCAAGACACCGCATCGAACATATCTATGGGTTTATCTCGTCTTCGACCACTTAGAGACCCTCATTTCAAGCGAAACTATTAAGCGCACAGTCCAAGGGTTCAAGGACGCTATTGAGAAACTTCCGAGGACGGTAGAGGATGCTTATGAACGGATTCTCAACAGGCCTCAGGGTGCCCAACGTACAACACTGCGTCGAGTGTTGTGTGTCATCCTTGCTGCGCAGCGCCCTCTGACCCTCTCTGAAATGCAGATTGTGGTCAACATGGAACCCGGCATGAAATCTGTCGAAGAATTGGACCTGGAGGAGGAAGAACATTTCTCAAGACGACTAAAAACAATCTGCGGTCTCTTTGTCTCAATTCATCAGCGCAAAGTGTACTTCCTACACCAAACTGCTAAACAGTTCTTGCAGGCTAAAACGGAACCATCCACAATGCCAGGGTCATGGCGTTCCTCGATCAGGAGGAATCAGGCCCATGCCGAACTTGCTCGGATTTGCGTGTGGTATATATATGTTCTAGAGCCTGATGCCGTTCATCCCACGGCGACCCAATCTTCTGCCCACTCTCCGCTCATTTATCCGTTTGCGGCTTATTCGAGTGACCATTGGAGCTATCACCTCCGTAACAGCGACTTGGACGATAATATCGAATTTCTGGCGACAGTGATGGCCATCTGTGAGGCTGGCTCCAAACAGTTTCGCACCTGGACTGAGTACTGTGATGACGGACCAGGGAATTTGGCGAGCGAGTTTTCCACAAGTCTGAATGTTGCTGTGGCTCTAGGGTGCCATGGCCTCGTCTGACACATTCTGCGTGAGACCGGAGTTGAAGAAATCAATGCTGCCTATGATGAAACGGACACAACACCTTTGGCTCTCGCCACCAAATACGGACGTTGCGACGTTATACCGCTTCTGGTTGCGGCGGGAGCCAGAGTCGATGTTGGTTGGGAACACCAAACTCCTCTGCTTTATGCAGTGCGCGCTAGACAATTAGAGTGTGTCACTATTCTACTCAACTACGGCGCCTCCATTGACCAGCCAGATGAAGTAGGGCAAACTCTCTTGCATATCGCGGCTCGTAAATATGATGCCAAAATGATTCACTTGTTAGCTGAGAAGGGGTCCGACCTCGAATCCACGGATCGTAACGGCGATACCCCTCTTTTAGCCGCTCTCTTGGAAGGCAGGTTCATCACGGAAATGATGAGCCAGGGCGCACTACGGGCCAGGGAATCAATCGAAGCGCTGCTTGTAGAGGGCGTAAAGCTTAACCTTTCAGACCGACATGGTGGAACAGCTCTCATGCGAGCAATCTATGATCGTTGGTGGGATATGGCTGAGTTTCTCCTCGAAAAAGGTGCAGATCCCGACCAGCGCGACTCCAAAGGCGAGCTGGCCCTTCCCAAGTTGGCTAGAAAGGTGGCTCCACGCATGCTTGGGGCACAAACTCGCCGCTACAACTCATTTACCAGGTTGCTGGTCGAGCGATGCACCGATTTCGATGCACCAAATCATGAAGGCCTTACTCCACTAGATTTAGCCACAAGCAGGGATCTTGATATATTAGTAGATTTGCTTATCAATAAGAAAAAAAATGGCGGCACTGGAGCTCTAGAAGAACTCAGACGCCAGTTAGCTGGGTCGAGTGAGTTAGTGGTAGCTACCTGTAGTTAGTTAGTTATGCTTGATTCGGCAGTTCAGTCTTTTCGCAAACTCTGTCCAAATCTTCAGGCTGTAGAGGTACCTCTAGACAATGACGGCTTCACTCTTTCACCTCTCGCAACTGCCGCTGGGAGCCTGGGACCATTAGTGGCCTCCGAGTTGTTGAGTTCTTACCTCTACCCAAGTACCTATAGGCCTAAGATGTTTGACCCAGACGCGGATGTTAAGGCAAAGCTCTCTCTGCACTACGGTCGCGACATCGCAGCCCGCCCCCCCCCCCAAATTTTCGAAATGGTGCTTTTCAACTTTGGTGCTAAAGTGGGAGGCAACAAGAAAACGTCGTTCACCCCCAGAAAAGGCCGTGGAGCCAGCACAAGGCTATTGAGAAAAACCTGGACACCGCGAATGAGAGTTTTGAGCGACTACCATAGATGGTACATATGCACATAGTTCAAGGAACGAACCCGGGGCTTCAATACTTCCACCCGGAGGGAAGAATGGGGTCCCAAACGCGTACAGCCCGAGGAAGATAGTGTATACAGCAAAGTATCTACCTACCTCTAGACTGGGCGTATACCTCTTAAGCATATCAAGGCACGTTTGGAAATCCACCAAGTAGACTACTGTGCCGAGCGGTCGCTGACGCTGACACGGGTATCCATGATGGGCTAGCTGGATGAGGAAGTCTAGTCGAGACGAAGTTAGCTCTTTGTGCTATCAAGGATTTGGTTCAGGCACTGGAGGAGTATGTCGTTCCTGGAGCGTCGCCATTGCCCAGGTGGTAGTTGTACCAATTGTGGTTTCTTCCTTACCTTACCTTACAGCCTCTAGTCTAGTCCTGGCTCGTGGAGTCCTTGAATTCGTTTCACCCAGACGACTACCATTACGTGGATTGAGGCGTTGGGCTTTCAAACCTTCCTTTCTCTTTCCAAGAAAGTTCCAATGAAGTGATGCCTCTTCGGGGGATCTGTTTCCTCAGAGAAAAACCTGCTCCATGGCATGTCATGCCCCGTGCAATGTTGCTCTGTTCATGCCATTGCCGCACACCCGAGCAACATTCGTCCTTGTCTGATGCGGGAGCTTCAAGTGTTAAAATGCCGGATTGGCCGGCTGATGACATTCTACATTGCCTTCTACATACCTCGAGACTCGAGGCTTGCACCGTTGCACCGTGGCAGGGCTAACACAATGTCAAGCAACTTCTTTGTCCTGTTACCCCTTCCCTTGATGTGGCTACAATTGTCCTACCCGTGTCCTTCCCGTGCCTGCCACTCTATAGGTAGGTATACAAGAATAACTCTTGCCCCTTGGCGTTTATCCAATCCATTGTTCCCTCGAACCACGAGTCCACGGGAAACAAGAGTTCAAGGGGCACATGTGAAGCGGATAAAAGCGGGAAAAGCCGCCACATAAGCCAAAAGTCAAACGTCTAAAGTCAACAAAGAATCACCGGTATATTCCCTCCCCTTGTTCAACATCGCCATCAACCGGCGACACATGATAGACACCCATGTGCTAAGCAGACGGCTTGGAGTCAATAAGGTAGACATATAAACCTCCCCGGACTCTATTTGGTTTCTTATCTAAAACCGTTTTCGCTTCTCTTTCCTGTAACTGTTGAAGCATACCTAGGTACCCTGCACGATCATTCTCTGTATTACTCGAAACCCGAACAGAAAGCTCAAGCTGGTCTACAGCCACGGCTACACTACCTACACTAGCCACAACAGCAAGCAAATAGGCAGGCAAGCAACAGTCTCCAAAACCAAATAAAGCAAAGAACCACAAACCCCAGTACCACAAACCACAACCACCACTACCACAAAAACCATGTTCCCACCAAACCTCTCCCCCCTTTTCTTGGTCCTTATGCTACCGGTCCTCGTCTCCGCTGGCACCTACGAATACAAAACCACCCTCGTTGTCTCCGCCATCCCCGAAGACCAGCGCAACGACTGGTGCAACCAGCACACGCAAACCTGCACATCCATCTGCAACAAAGGCGACTGGAAAGGCGACGACATGAAGAAGGTGATTGACAACGGCGGGGTCAAGATCAACGTGTGCCAGTACACGGACCTGAAATACCTGTGCGTGTGCAACAACAACCGGAAACCCATCATGAAGACGTGGCACTATACTGTTCCGGGCTTGATGTGCGAGAAGGCCTACCAGCACTGCCACAAGACGCTCGAGGGCGATAAGGCCGCGCAGGACCTATGCAATGAAAAGATTCGTAGGCAGTGTGGCTCGAAAGTCACGATTGATCAGTATACGGATAACATGAGGAAGTATGAGTTTTTTAGCGCGTTTGGGGAGGCGGTATTTGGGCCGGCGCATGGGGGGAAGAAGAAGGAGAAGGTGAATAAGGTGAAGAGGACGGGTGGTATAAGTGAGGATGAGGAGGAGGAGAAGGTGGGGGGCAGGGCGTGGGAGGCTTGACTGGAGGGGGTTAAGAGTTGATGGGTTCCAGTTGGGGTGGATTTGCCCGTTGCGTACCCTACATGTAACGGAAGGCGGCCTCTTTCTTTGTTCTTTTTCTTCAATGCTTTTCTTCCTTCAGACAATAGGTTTGGGTTTGCACTTTGTTTCTTTTTAGGCCTTGTGTGTTAGTCTTAAAGAGTTCTTTTTCCATTAACGGGCGGCCAGTGAGATTTTTAATGAAATAGGAACAGTTGTGTCATTGGGCTTGGATTTATTTCTGGGCTCAAACGCAGACCTACGTACTGTACCTACCTTAGTAATTTCAAGAAGCAAGACGAGACCTTCCAGTCCCAACTCTCAACCCAAGCCCCCTCAACTTCCCAACCACAACTCCCAATTCCCAACTTCCACCTAAGACGGCATCCCCTCCCTCATATTCGCATACTGACTCCCAGGATACTCCAACAGATTCTCACCCTCATCCATCCCTCCTGCACTTGCCAGTCCCTTCCAAGCAACACTTATCAAACTCTGCTCATCCCCATTCCCAACTCCGTCCTTCCGATCCCTGCTCGCCTCCCAAAACATGCTCCCTCCCAACCCCTTCCGAAAAGTCGTACGCCATCAGGTTGACAAAGTCCAGCGTCTCGGCTATCTGGCGTAGGTATGGCTTGAGGACCGAGTACCGTTCCGGGCCGGCCGGGGCGGCGATTGTTAACAGGAACTTGTACCCAGGGTTATGCACCGCCGCGTAGCTGTCGAGCTGAGACCGGATTTCTTTCAGCAGAAGAAGATATTTCTCAGCTTTGGTGTCGGAGGCAGGGTACTCCCAGTCGATATCTAGGTCGTCAAAGCCCCAGTCTGTCATCAGCGTCAGAGTGTTACGATCCAACCAACGTTATGTAAGCTAGCTAGACAGATAGACCAATCAGGTTGGACCCAAAGGCCCGTAGGCCCGAAGGCTTCAGGTCCCCGGGTCCTCGGGTCCAGCACACCGGGTCCAAGGAAGAGCAGTATAAAAGAAGGCCTCCCGGCCTTCGTTTATAAGGCTCTTTAGCAAGCAATAGCTATCACAATCTACCAGTACCTTTCGGCTACTACTCCGTTACTCTACTGTTCTATCCAAGTGATGATACTCCTGTGCTTGTAACGGTTCGTCACACAGAGCCGACGGGGCAAACTGCGTGCGGGAGGCTGGAGTCGAGGCCGCGAGGGCGAAGTTGGGGGTTTTTGAGTAGTTCCAGCCGCCGATGGAGAGGAAGATGCGTAAATGCCGGTGGGTCTTTTTGAGGAGGAAGAGTTGTTTGATGCAGCCTTAGACATTGGTGTCAGGTTTGTCGTTCCAGGCTGGGGGACGAGAGTGTGACGAACCGTTACAAGCACAGGAGTATTATCACTGGGATAGAACAATAGAGTAACGGAGTAGTAGCCAAAAGGTACTGGTAGATTGTGATAGCTATTGCTTGCTGAAGAGCCCAGTATTTGGACGGCCTGGGAGGCCCTCCTTTATACTGTTTCTTCAGTGTGAGCCGTTGCGCCGTTGAGGCCATTCCCGGCCACCCGGCGTCCGGCGCGGCTCTGATTGGTTTAGTTATTTTTTTTCCGTAAATCATCCCTTATTGGATCGTAACAGAGGGATATTAGCTTGCCAATGCCGGTTGAAAGAGAGTGGGAAGGAGACGGAAGGAGAAAGGCAAGGATAGAAGGAGGGTAAAGAGGAGAGAGAGAAGGAGGACGACCTACAATCACCAGGATAGTGCTTATTAGTATCAGCCTCTTCGTCTGTCGAGAAGGCGGTTGCATCCAGGTATCGGTCTTATACTGGAGAGGGCATTAGAGGAAGGGAGCGTACCAGTTGGTGAAATACACCACGTTCTTATAACCAGCAGCATCCACAAGGAGCGAACAGAAGGAAAGGTCAACCAGTGCCGCTGTCTTGATGACCAGCATCGTGTTGAAGGATTGTTTGATCTAGTCGATAACTAATTCCGGCAAAGGGAGGGACTAGTGTATGGTAATATTGGGGGCCGCTTGCTTGGTAGTGCGCAGTTGGTGATGCAAACCAAACCAGCTTTCCCGAAGGGGGAAATGAAGAAGCTTTTATCCTCCCTTGGCTCCCATTCCGACCTCCTCCATAGCCTGGTTGGTTCATCCATTTATGGAGCGGCGTCCAACACCAACACATCATGAGCCAACGATGGGATGGTTTACTCTTGTTGCATCGAGACATCGACACGTTGGCGGTGGCAGCTCCAGTCCGGAGCCATCTCATTGGGTCGATAACCGTCCTGCTGTCCCAGCTCCGTTTCAAGATGTCCATGCTCTTTGATCGAGTTTGTCAAGTAGCGTCTCACAAAGTTGCCGCAAAGGGAGGTGTATCTGGGCGTTTCATTGTCTTGTCTCTTTGACGGAAACATGAGTTGGCGGTTGTTAATATCTCTCTGGTGTCCGTGAGGTCGATGTCACGGCCGAGGTCAAAGAAATCTAGCGGGGAAAGTTCAGGTTGCCGGGGCGAGACACTGATTCCACAAGGGGCTGAAGGTGGTAACAACCGGACGGTCGATAACAGGTGATCTGTCTTCATGTGCACACATCGAGGGGACGCAATCTCCGTTGCACCTGGGATTAATCAGCAGGGTCGCCCTTCGACCTAGTATTAGAGGTTCGATCAACCGTTCGGATTCGGCGGACGAGGATAAAGGAGAACATCATAACCTCTCCGAATCACAACGCCAGACTCACCAACTCGCCAACTCGCCAACTCCAAAACTGCTGCTCACAAAGCCCCATCCAACAACCACTGCCTAACCTCCTCCATGACCTTCTCCCTCTTCTCCAGCCCGTCCCTAACCGCCTCCTCATCCCTCATAATCGTTCCGATATTATCCTGATCATATCCATGCACAACATCTGGCACCAACAGCCACCTATACCTCCACTTCTTTCCATTGCCTTCATCCACGCTTTCGTTCCAATGGAACTTTTCATCCTCAAACTCCAACAACCCATTTCTCCTAAAATCATGAGGTTCCTCCCGTCCCAACACCTCCTCCACCCCCGGCACCTTCTTCCCCGCCAGTTTACACGCCATCCGCCACCCTTCGCCGCCCAACATGTCCAGCTCGCAAGCCACAATAAACACGCTTGGCGGGAAATTGTCCCGTCCTTTAACCCACGGGTTTTCGTCCTCGTAGTCCTCGAGCGCGTAAAGCGGGCTGAGCAACGGATCGGACATTTTTGTTCCGGGAGAAACGTACGACCAGTTGAACATGCCTGCCATGCTCATCAGAAAGTCTGTGTCCTTTGCTCTGAAGCCACCTAGTGCCGGCTTGTACCGACGGGATTTGCACTTGAGCGCAGAGGGGGTGACGAAGTCGAGGACGGGGTAGAAGGGTACTACCGCCTTGATCAGCGGCTTGATGTCGGGGAGTTGGGAGACGACCATTGCTAGGTTTCCGCCGGCGGACCAGCCGGAGATGGCGACGCGGTTGGTGTCGACTGGCAGGTCGTTGTGTTTCTGTGCATGGTCTGCGGTAGAAGAGACGCTGAGAAGGTCCAAGATGACGGCCTTGAGATCGTGGATCGCTGTGGGAAAGGGATAAGAGGGGGCTTTGCGGTAGTCGAGGGAAATCACGCAGAAGGGGGTACCGGCTTCTTCGGCGCGTTGGACGAAGCGGCGGTTCCAGCCGTCGTTGTCGTAGGGTGAGCCGACGACGAAGCCACCGCCATGGATGGTGAGGAGGGTTGGGAGTTTCTCCTTGGAGTGCTCAGGGTTTGAGGGCGAGTGAGACTTGGGGAGGAAAACGCTGTTTGTTCGTCAGTCTTTCGAGTACACAACTAAAAGGCCAGACGATGAGGAAGCGGGAGAGAGCGACATACCGAACAGGCAACTGCGGCCTAGAAGGGAACGCCTTGATGACATCTGGCTTGTTTGGGGAAGAGCCGAAGTAGTCGGTCTTAATGCCGTTGATGAAGTTGACGGGATTCATGATGAGCTTGGTGATGGCGTATGCTGCGGCGCCGTACTTGAGCTTAGTGGTGAGTGGAAGGGAGGGGGCGACATGGACTTCCTCGGAGCCGGTTGGGCCGGCGGTGTCGACGGCGGTGGTTATGGCGGCCATGGCGAGTGATTGGTGATGAGCTCAAAGGAATTGCTGCTTCTACTGTTATAAGATGCTGTCTGATGTATGCTGTGTAATGTGTATGCAATGAGAACAACAAGTCGGGATGAGGTGAGTGAGATGGGGGTCGAGCTGTCAGGTCCAAGATGATGTCGCAGATGATGCCTGTCGGAAACCTGTCGGGGATATGTCCGCTTCAAGTTATACAGGCCGATATTTCCAATCGATCGCCCTGTGCCGCAAGCTGTCGGCTGCAATGTCATCGTGGTAACGATCGGTTGGACATTGGACATGGGACGACGGAGGGAACAAAAGCCACGAGGGTTAGGGATCAAGGAGGAAGTCGGGACAATCCCCACATGTGATCCACCTATCAAAGACGCATATGGAGCCGCGGCACCACCTCCGCCGATAAGGCAAGCGGACCGTTCCCTGACCCCGCAGGAAGCGTGGCGGGCAGCAGGGTGAGACCGGCAGGGTGTCCCTAGTGGTGATAGCTACAGAGTGGTTAGTGGAAATTGTTAGTGCAATGGTTAGAAAGGACAGGAACATGAACACCCTAAACAACAGTGGCAGCAAGGCAAGTTCAACAAAATACCTCTAGGTACTACGTAGTCCTCGTGTGGAAACAGTTCAAGTTCAAGTTCAATCTGAAATTCAAGGGGTAAACTACCTTAAAGTGAAAGCAATAAAAACACCAAAATCCATCCCAAAGCAACGCCAAATGCAAGGCATCCAACCATGCCAGTCTTTAAAAAGCATCATACCCACAGGTAGGTCATTAGGTCATGGTCTCATTAACAAGCCGACACCTTGCTCATCCATCATCAACGTCATCAACTTCAGGGCCACCAATCCGTTACCTTATCCATTCATGACCACCACAGTCACCACCACATTCCTTTCACTCAAACAAACTCATAACTCTGCTCGCTCCTAACGTCCTCCTCCCACTCCTTTTCGCTTCCCGAGTCCCGCTCCTTTACCACCACCTCCGCTTCATCATCATTCTTCTCCCCTTCCACCTGAGCACCCAACGCACCCTGAAACACCTCACCCCCCTTCAAGTAAACAACCCCAGCCGCACTCCCCTTACTCCTCGAATCAGCCGCCCAAATCTCCATCACCGCGCTCTTGACGCTCTCCGGCACATTTCCCATCTTCCACAACCTCTCCACCCTCTCCTTCACCGGTGCCCCCCCATCCCTCGTCACAAGGTCAAGAATGATCTGCTTCATCGGGTACTCCATCTCGCACCTGTAGAGCATGTGATGCAACCTAGCGTGAATATCAACCACGTCCAGCTGGAGGTTCTTGCCGAGCTTGCACACGAGCTGCTCCTGAGCCTTGTTGGGCTTTTCCGGCGGGGTTTGGCCGTTCTTGTCCTGGGTCTGGGTTTGGGTCTGGAATGGGTTCTGGCTCTGGCTCTCGTTTTGGTTGATGCCTTCGTCGGCAGACATCATATTCGTGTGGGCGTTATTGCCCTGCGACTGCTGCGAGGGGGCGCGGGCGGCCAACATACTCTGCATCTGAAAAAAGCTCAACATTCCGGGCTTGGTGCCAGTGGTACCCAAGTGCAGCCTGGTACTATGCTCAGCATGTGGTTCCGGTCCGTAACCAGGAATGAACGCCGCGAGGCTGGGGTCGTGGACGACACCCGGGAGAGCGGTGTTGCGCAGTATATCTCTCCGGCGTTTTCGTTGGGCTCGCTCCGTTTGGTTTCGACCGGCATCTGGGTCGCTTGTAGAAGCTTCATCGTCCACGTCATCGTCTTCTCCATAAATGTCCGGGTTCATTCTCTCGGTGTGACCCAGCAACTCAAGCGTCCACGTCCGATTCTCACCCTTCCCGTTGACCTCTGGCCCGATGGTGAGGATGCCCTCCTTCTGGTTCCAGCGGATCGGGGTACGGACAAAGGTGGACGGATCAGGGCGGTCCGCCTGTGCCGCCGGGACAGCATCGGTTGGCTCCTCAACGAGCTCAAAGTAGGCGTCCGCGCCGACGACAAGCTGGATGGTGATTGAACGGGGCCTGGTGACGCCGTGTTTACGGTATCCTGAAGATCTGGCCGTGTCCAGCGGGATGATGGTTCCCTCCCTGGCAAAAACCGGGATCTCCGACAGAGGACGGTGAACGTCCACGTAGCGGCCTCCGTCGTAGACGAGACTGGGATGGCGAATGTCAATGTACCGACGGCCGGTATCCGGGAGCCAGGCGCGGACGCTACCCATGAGGGTGGACGAATCGTTTGGCGTGGTGATCGGGGCCACGATCAGGTCTGGACCAAAGTAGTACTGATTGGGCACCGTGTAGGCCTCTTCGTCCTTGTGATTCCAGTACATGGGCTGCATGAGGGGCTCGGATTCGTAGCAAGCGCGCACGTTCATGGTGTAGAGGAACGGGATGAGGCGGTAGCGAAGTTGGAGGTACTCGGTCATCACCTTGCGGGCTTCGGGTTCGTACAGCCATGGCTCCTTCGAGTTCCACTGGCTCTTCTCCGAGTGCAGTCGCAAGATGGGCGAGAAGCAGCCGAACTGGACCCAGCGTGTCGTCAGCTCGTTGGAGCGCACACCAGCGTAATGGCCGCCGATGTCGTGACTCCACCAGCCATAGCCAATGTTGGATGCTGTCGCTGTGAACTCGGGCTGGAATTGCAACGAAGCCCAGGTGATGAGGGTGTCGCCAGAGAAGCCAATGGGGTAGCGATGGGAGCCGGCGCCGGCGTATCGGGAGAAGGTGATGGGCGTCGCTGTAGTCTTGACGTTGCGACGGCTGGTGAGGTAATGGTAGTGGTTGAGCACCCAGAGGGGGTCAACACCCGGAATGCGCGATCGGTTGCCCTGTTGCCAGTCAATCCACCAAAAGTCGATGCCCTCTTCCTCCAAGTTGGCCTTGAGGACATCAAAGTAAGCGTCGAGGAACTTTTTGTCGGTGCAATCAAAGCGAATCGGTTCTTCCTTTGAAATGTCGTGACCCAGGGCCTTGGCCACAACTTTGTACTGGTCCTCAAAGGCGCGGATTCCGTCGGCCGGATGATCATTGACGGTGGCCTTGAGACCCATGCTATGGAGACTGTCGAGGAAGTTCTCTGGGAACGGGAACAAGTCGGGATTCCAGCTATAACCTGTCCATCCGGAGCCGTACTTGGAAGGAATGTTGACCTTGTGCCAGTCCATGTCGATGACGGCAACGTTGAGGGGGATATTCTCATTTGCGAACCTCTTCATGAGCGCCAAATATTCCTTGTCTGAGTAGGCATGGTATCTAGACCACCAGTTTCCTAGAGCCCAGCGAGGAAGCAACGGCTGGCCGCCCGAGAGACGGTAAAAGTCCTTGATGGCTGCTTTGTGATCCCCGTGGTAGGCAAAGAGATAGCCATCCTTGCGGCCAGGTTTCCTGGTGGCAATCCAACCGTCTTCGAACAGCATGGAGGCGCTGTCGTCGAGCACGGCGTAGGCTTTGCGAGACAAGACACCCGGCTCGAGAGGGATGCGCCCGTCGGCCCGGTCCAGAGTTCTTGCAGTGCCGCCCAGATCGCCATAGCTCTTGCCGTCGTAGTGCCAGACATCGTTTCCAGCCTTGACCGTCAGACCGTCAGACGAGAACTGGTTCTTGTCGTAGCTCAGGTGGAAGTATTTTGTTACGATCTCCAGTTTGTCTTTGTTCTCGTCGACCTGAAACTCGGGGGTAGGGAAAGACCTGAAGAATGCCGTTGTGGAAGCGCGGTCTTCGAAGCCGCCGTCTTGGGACCACTCGAATCGAACAAGCTTATCGGTGAGAACGCTGAAGCGATAATGACCTTTGTGGCCTTGGCCTTGGACAACTGATTTCGGGTTCGCGACAGGATCGGCCGTGAAGGAGTATCGACTGGGAACATCGCCTTGGGGTTTGTCGATCTTGTTGTCGAAGGAATATCGGCTAGGAAGGTCTTTGGGAGGCTCGGCGGTGACATTGCTGGGGAGTGGCTCGAAGGCTGTCTGTTGGGCGATCCAGTCCTGGACTGGGGCGGCCTGGTGCTGGGGGTAAGAGCGAGATAACGGGCGGCGCTCGCCCATTGTCCTGGTTGGTATGGTACGAAGGTTGCGAAGTTCTTCGTGAAGATCATCATCAATACGACAGCTGCTGAAATCTTGACTGCGAGTGATGCTGGATACTGCTAGGCGTCGGGCCACGGCAAGTTCACCCTGAAAGTCTTTGAAAAGTTTGGGCGGGCTGCTTAGGAGCTGCAGAGGGTGCGACTGCGGTGGTGGATATGTCGAAATAGGAATTCCAGCTCTGCCCTGCGCCTCTCGCTGAAGACACATCGCTTCTTGCTGAATATCCAGCGCTTCTTGCTGAAGATCCAGCCTTTTTCGCTTGGGCTCTGTATGTGACTTTCGTACAAGTTCGTCCAGCCACGTCTTCCTCCACTCGTTTACTTGTTGCGAAGAATTTGTGGCACGGGACAATGCGGCGTCCAAAGCCCCTATGTCGGCTTCAGGACGTTCTGCCATTCTTTGTCGGATTTGCTCCAACTTTGCAGTCACCAGCTTCGACGTCATCATGGCCGGCATCAACGACCTGGAATCCGACTGGCGTGTGGTCTCGGATGAGGCCCATGCAAAGGAGTGACCGTTGTGAGAGAAATCGTCGATCATATTGGTGTCTGGTTTCGACTGAGGCTCTGACTGTTGTTTTGTCACAGATGATGATGATGATGATGATGATGATGCCCAGGCATACGAATGGCCATTGTGCGAGAAGCTATGCTCGGGGGTGGGTTGAATGGTTGGAGCAGATGGCTGGGAAGTGGTCGTAGTTGCACGGTCTGGCTGACGTTGTTTTGTGACGGCGGGCGCCCAAGCAAAGGTGTGGCCGTTGTGTGAGACAAAGGTGGTTGTCTCTGGTTTTGACTCGGTTGTTTGCGATGTGCTTGTGGACTCGGGCTGTTGATTGGGAGTCGGAACTGGGATGACAGTGTCGGTGGCTGGGCGAAGAGCAGGAACCTCGGCGGCGGTGGTGGTGGCTTTCTCGAGAGCCTTTGTTGTGCTTTCTGTAACTACCTCTACATCTTTTGTAGGGTCATGTAGAATGGCTGCTACTACAAGTCGAGTGGGAATCCGTGCCGGTGGAGGTTTGGTAACTGGAGGTGCCCAGGCAAAGAAGTTGCCGTTGTGCCAGAAGCCATCCTCGGCCGCAGGTTGTTTCGGCTTCTGGTTGTCGGCGGACATGGCGATTGGAATTAGGCGTGACGAGTAGTATGCGATAACACGGAGGGTATTATTATAGGGCAGTTATAGGTGTAGGTAGTTGTGTCCCGTATAAGCGGGATTAAAGAGAGTGGTGGTGTTGAAATTGAAGGTCTGATGATGGTGAATTGGCGATGCTGATGACAATGGGAGCCAGATGGTATGAGAGAAGGACTCGAAGGGGAGCAAACGGTCAAAGAGGGAACCACGATGGATGGACTTGAAACATCACCTCATGGACCTCACCGTCCACGTATTCTAGCGTTAAACCGTGTTGGGGTTATCTCTGGGGATTGGCGATCATGTGTCTATTATCCCGCATTTTGATAGGACCGCCGATAAGGATGGTGTTTACAGCGCAGATGACAGTGGCCGGCAGCTGCTGGCAGACGCTGAATTACCCCAATTGCCCCAATTTCAGGCCTGGATTACAGTGCGGGGAACCCCCGCTATGTACCCCTTCTCGCTTATCAACGGCACCTGAGCTCTTAGCGACCCGAGTCTTTCCCTTCCCCGTCACCAACTTCCACTTCCGATATCCAGTCGACAGCGACGTCAATTTCGATATCGGCAGCGGCATCAGTTCCGAATATCATCATCAGGCCCCAATTCTTCTACCGCCAATCCTATGGGACCATTGAACTTGGATGCGATAACGACCGCCGAGACTTCCACCATTTATTCTTGGCCCCAGGCCCCGAATCCCGATCCGGTCTCCGACCTCCGTGTGCTCCGGCTCTTCTTCCGGAATGGTTACCGTACACAAGGAGGTCAGTCAAGTGGACAGTTCACGATCCACCACAGATCAGAGCATACGGTACGAAATGGGAGTTACATTGGCTTCGCTGGTTCCTATTGACCATCCACGCATCTCTTCCCTTCTGCCTCTATTCTGTCAAATGTTTTCATGTTGATGCCTTTTCGCGTACCATCATCCTTGTAACATGGGTCTTGGCGGTGAGTGACTCTTCATTTCTATCTGGATCAAACACGGAGCAAAACAGACTCAAACTCCAGGCCATGTCGTCAGCATTGGTCTAGAAGTTAGGATATGAGTATATGTATCCGACGGAGGTCCTGGCGTTGATACCAGAAACAATGTCTCTTTCGGGCACTTTGCCAAAGCCCATCAATTGTCTACAGGGGTGCCACAAGTTGGCAAGGTCATAGTCTCCGCTTGCCATGACACCCGTTCCCTTTTTCAACTAGTTTCACATGTCGGGACTTGCTATAAAGTTCACAATACCCTCTTCCAGAAAACCATGAAACATACAACGCAACCGACACAATCTGGCAACGTTGGACAAGAATGGATGTGGTGGCCAGGGATGAACTCACAAGCTACAAAGTCCATAGCCGATGCGGCACCGACACTGCAGGCCGCTCGGACGTGGACACCAACCACTCCAAATATTTCATCATCGCGGCCCCACTGCCGTCACGGTGCCGGACTGCCGGTGGGATCGGAATCCAGGATCATGCTTCAGCTTCTCGGCCGGCGGAGCTCACTTTGCCACGCCGTCAGTGGAGATAACGACGAATTATTGATGGTCGGATCCACGACTATTCAGGGTCCAGTTCAATGTTCAAGTCCAGAATCAACAACCTCGAAGTCCACTTTCGGAACCGAGCTGGCGTGAACAAGTGGTGATCAGAAAGGATTCTGATATATGTCTATCTTTCGAATCCGTCACACTTCATCCTGCGGTTGGCTTGTCGGCAAACTCAAAACGGTTTCCCACAGCAAAGTGTCAGCCACTCATGTATCATCGGTCGATCACTGACCTAGACCGGTGAAGGAGTGTCAAAGATGCAGATGCATCAGAAATCGCTCCTTCCCTCTTCAGAACCCATACAGCGCAAAAGGCTCGACACGATACGATACAACTGCAGCTGTTCCTTCCCGTCATGAGGTGGTCACCGCCTTCGACCGGATCCAAGTTCCAAATTGCCGGCAGGCATCTACCTCTACGTCTCAACACCGGACCCTCACTGTCCTTTACTCCACCCTGAATTTCTCGTCCCGGTCTTGACTTCCTTCGTTAACCCTCCAAAGTTGAAAGCAGTTCTCCCTCGATACTCCTCTGACGAGCAGAATTTGAGGTCCCAGTTTCCTGGGCCAACTTTCAATATCTTCGGCTCTCGAGACACACCTTCTCTCTTCCACAACACACACTCGTCGCCAGTGTTTGAGCACAGTACCGCGTTGTCTTCATCGGCTACGACCAAGGAGAAAGCGCAATGGCTGAGCCAGAGATGAATCAAGACGAGAAAGGCGCGCGCGAGTCCTCCTCGACGGCGACTGCCTCGAAAACTCCCACTCGGAACTCAACCAACGCTCTCTCGTCGCAGGCAGATCAACAGGAGAGCCAACCCAAGATTGACGATGAGCAAGAATCTAGCCATGATCAGGACGATGGCGCCAACGAGAGGAAGCAAGAGCAACCTGGACATCGCGAACGATTGGCTCCGATCCCCGAGCAGACAACAATCGTACCTATTCCAGCTGAGCCCGCGCCGCTCCTGACCGGCGAGCCCCAAAGTGAAGCTCCCACCATCGTGATCGAGCAGCCTCCCAAGCACTCAATCTATTCGACCTGGGCAAAGCGCCTCATCATCTTCGCCGCTTCTATTTCGGCCTTCTTCTCGCCCCTCACGGCGCAGATCTACCTCCCAGCGCTTCCTACCCTGGCTGACGAGTTCAACATCACCGCAACCAAGGTGAACTTGACCGTCACCACATACATGATCTTTCAGGGCATCACTCCCATGTTCCTTGGTGGTTTGGCAGATTCAGCTGGCCGTCGTCCTGCCTACGTTATCTGCTTCATTATCTACATCGGAGCCAACATCGGTCTGGCATTGAGCAAGAACTTTACCAGTCTCCTCGTTCTTCGCATGTTGCAGAGCGCGGGTTCAAGCACCACTGTCGCTCTCTGCCAGGCTACCTTAGCCGATATCACCACCAGCGCCGAACGTGGACACTACATCGGCATCACTTCGATTCCCACAGTCCTAGCTCCCAGTCTCGGTCCGGTCCTAGGCGGTCTCTTGACCAACTATCTCGGCTGGCGCTGGATCTTCTGGTTGCTAACCATCATGGCCAGCGTCAACCTACTCGCGATGATCATGTTCTTCCCCGAGACCTGTCGCAAGATCGTCGGCGATGGCAGCGGCCGCAAGGAGTCGCACTGGATATACTGGACAGGATGGCAACTTCTTCGCGACAAGCTAGCCCGTCGTCAACGTCACCGTGAGCGCCAGCGTCGTGATGCTGAGATCATTAAGGGAGATATCACGCTTCACGAAGGTGGTCTACACCGCACCATTTCTACCGTCTCTGCTCCTCGCCAGAAGATCAAACTCCGCCTCACGCCGCCCAACCTCCTCGAGTCTCTCACTCTTCTCTTCCGCGATAAAGAGCTCGCTATCCTGCTATGTTACTCCGCCATCGTCTTCTCGGGCTTCTACGCCATTGGCACGGCAATGCCTAACCAGCTATCGACCCTCTACGGCCTCAGCGATGTGCAAATTGGCCTCATGTATCTACCCATGGCCGGTGGCTCCATTGTGACCGCCTTTGCTATTGGCAGCGTCATCACGTGGAACTACCACCGCCATGCCAGGCGTCTCGGTGTTGTTGTCGACAGAACTCGCCAGGCAGACCTCACTTACTTTCCCATCGAGCGAGCCAGATTGGAGGTGGGCCTACCGCTGCTCGCGCTCACCAGCGCCGTGATAATTTCGTGGGGCTGGGCGATGCAGAGCAAGGCGAGTCTGGCGGCACCGTGTGTCTTGTTGTTCTTGCTGGGAATTGGCATGATCGGTTTCAACAACAGCGTCAACACGTTGATCGCGGATATCTACCCTGGCAAGGCCGGTGCTGCCACGGCGGCGAACAACTTGACGAGGTGTTTGCTGGGAGCGGCGAGCAGTGCGGTTATCTTGCCAATGGTCAATGGTATCGGTAGTGGATGGGCGTACACAATCTTCGGTGTGCTGTATGTGGGCTTTTCGCCGCTGTTGGTGGTGCTGATGAAGAGGGGCATGAGATGGAGGGTCGAGAAGTGGAGGGAGGAGGCCAAGGCGGAGAGACAGAGGCAGGAGCAGATGGAGAGGGAGAGGGTGTTGAGGGATGCGGAGGGACAGGTGCAGGGCCCTGCGCCTTCTACGGCTTGAGTCTGGTTTGGAGGGGAAGGAGATTAGGGGCAGGCGTTGATGATACCCAATTGCTTTCGTTGCTTTTTCAGCGTAGCATTGCTGCATTTTTCGGTGTTCGGTTCGAGGATATGGAAAAGACGGGACGCATTCTGGACGCAGGTAATTCGGTTTTGGCACGACTTTAGACATTGTGTCATCTTTTCGAGGCATTTAAGCCTTGAAATAACTCGCTGATCACACGAGAAAGCTTGAAGACAAATATACTTGATACACACAAAAGAAGTTCACTCTTCAGATTAAAGTCAGTGGGTGTGACCGTGTAACTGGCAGCCAAATAAATAAAGGTTAACTTCCCGAGACGCACCAGAAACTTTGAGGTACGCACCCCCAAAAATATGGCAGCTGTCATGTAATTTAGCTGGTTTTGGCGGTGAAAATCATTCAGATGTAGCCATCCACTACAAGAGCCCTGTAAATCCTGTTGTGTTTAGCGGGCAGTCGGTTATGGCCAATAAGCTGGTGATACTTTTATAGTGTTGAGGGGTTTAGAATAGCGTATATTATCTACTTGAAGTCGCTCATATTTGGTAGCTCTAATGGTTCAAACGACGATATTTCGACGGGCGCCGCCTCCTGCCTTCCCGCCTCCTACCCTCCCGCCTCCTGCGCTCCTGCGCTCCTGCGCTCCTACTCTCCTACTCAATCGCAAAGTTCGAAAGTGTTGTAAAAGTGCAGAAATTTCGCGGCGTTATGGGAGATGTTACGTGTTATTTAAGTTACCAGATTTAGCGGGTGAAAAGAGCCCTATAAATCTCCATATTTATCTGTGGGAGTGCGTATCTCAAAGTTTATGGTGCGTCTCGGGAAGTGAAACCAAAATAAACAACCGAGTCAGGAAACAAACAAACACCCATGATCCCGGAATAATCTCAGAAAAATGCAAAAAAAAGAATTCCAATTTGCGCCAGCCGCGAATCGAACGCGGGGCCCATCGATGGCAACGATGGATTTTACCACTAAACCACTGGCGCCTGTTGATGCATTTTAGGTTCAGGAGTCCAGCTTATGAAATGACAAACAAATCGTAACGACATCCGGACGGAGTCTGGAAATATGTGACTACCAACAACAGAATAGGTAGCCGGAGAGGCAAGAAAAGTTAATAAGGAAAACCCATTTTGACGACATCTGTTTCAAATGTGAAGTTATATGTAATACATGTGCGCCGTTTGGACGGATATTACATCACAATACCTACCGGCCGGTTGTATTGTGTATAACGTGCTCTGGTGTTGGCGTAGCACATAGCGGACCGTTCGGCGGTACTTTTTTGCAATGGTTCATCCGAAAAACAAGAAGACCAGCTGAGGCGTCAGAGCAGAAAGGTGAGCCATTCCCTCGTGCAACTCTTCATCATCTGCACGTCCATGAATTTATACTCTCTTGAAGAGCCCGAGACCGTCGATTCATCTCCATCCCGTGTGGTATTCCCGGATGACGGCATTTGCCAATTCCCCCAAGAACGGCCCACCACTAATTCGGCTCCCCGTTCCCGGAACAAACAGTGGGGTGGGGGGGGCAACAGCTCCGCATCGCAATCCCCGCTTTTAACGACCAGATACAACAACCCGCGCCATTCCGAATCCAGGAGGTGTCAACCATTGACTCGGCAATCCCGGTCTGAGTCCGGTGTCAGCGTCAAGACCATCACCCGCGACTACCAATCGGTTCCAATTTATATCCTGCGTCATTCCCCAACAACTCATGATTGTTTGATAACCTCCAGTTCCAATCGTCTTTCGATCACGAAGGACATCATCATCATCATCGACCACAACCATGGAGAAAGGCATCTCTCTCCCGGTGGCCCACACGCCCACGCCGGCCCCGACATGCAACACCACCCGCTGCAACTCCTTCAAGACCATTGCCAAAGCGCTTGCTCTCGGTCTTCCCCTCTACGCCCTCTACGTCTGGAACACCAACCAGTCCGTCCTCCCCTCTGCGCTCACCCGCGGCGGCGCAGACGTCAACTTCGCCTCCCAATGCGTGCAGCCCTCCCCACTCAACCCTAGCAAAAATGACGCCCTCGACAAAGCCTACGCCTTTCTCTCCACCGACAAATTTCTCAACGCCTCGGTCGCCCGCCTCTCCGGCGCCGTGCGCGTTAAGTCCGAGTCCTTCGACGACCTCGGCGCCATTGGCGAAGATCCCCGCTGGGACGTCTTCTACGACTTCGCCGCCTACCTCAAGAAGACCTTTCCCCTGATCCACTCAAAGCTGCAAGTCGACAAGGTCAACACCCACGGCCTGCTGTACACGTGGGAAGGATCCAACAAGGATCTCAAGCCGACTTTGCTCATGGCGCACCAAGACACCGTGCCCGTGCCGCCCGAGACAATCCCAGCCTGGACGCACCCGCCTTGGTCCGGTGAGTTCGACGGGAAGTACATCTGGGGTCGCGGCGCAGGCGATTGCAAGAACCAGTTAATCGCCATCATGGAGACCGTCGAGCTGCTGCTCGAAAACGGGTGGGAGCCCAAGCGCACGATTTTGCTCTCGTTCGGTTTCGATGAGGAGTGTTCGGGCCGTCAAGGCGCCGCTTCGCTGAGCAAATTCATCGAAGACCGGTACGGCAAGGACTCGCTGGCTGTGATCGTCGACGAAGGCGCCGGGTTCGAAAAGACGTGGGGGACGCTGTTTGCTAAACCGGGAACGGCAGAGAAGGGATACACGGACGTTTACATCACCGTGCGCATGCCCGGCGGACATTCCTCGATTCCTTCAGATCACACCAGCATTGGCGTTTTGAGTGAATTGATTACCAAAATCGAAGCGGAGCAGTACCGCACCCATCTTAAGGAAGAAAATCCGTATTTCACGCAACTGCAATGCGGCGCGGCCCATTCGCCTGAGTTTTCGCACAAGCTGAAGAAGTTGCTTGCCCACCGCCACACCAAGGGGGCCGAAATCTGCAAGGCAAAACCCGATTACCTAGCCGTCGAAGCCGCACGCGAGGGTGGTCCTGCAATCAAGTACCTCATGCAAACCTCTCAAGCCGTCGACGTCATCACCGGTGGAATCAAGACCAACGCCTTGCCAGAACGCGTGCGCGTGACGGTGAATCACAGAATCAACATCGGCGAGACACCGCAGGTTGTCTACGACCGCCTCACGAAACTTGCGGGACACGTCGCCAAGAAACATAACCTCTCCCTCCACGCCTTCGAGTCCTCTTCCTCTTCTTCTTCCATTGAGCCCGCAAACTCCATAATCCTCACCAAATCAGACCACGAGTTGCTCGTCGCCCCCGTCTCCCCATCCTCCCCGCACTCTTCCTCCGGCGGCCACACCCCCTTTTCCGTCCTGGCAGGCACCACCCGCGCGCTGTACGGGGAGGAAGTAATCGTCACGCCGGGGATAATGACTGGTAATACCGATACGAGATATTACTGGGGCTTGACGAGACATATCTTTCGGTGGGGGCCGGGGTATGATAGTGAGGATGATGAGGCCGGGTTAGGGAGCATTCATACTGTGAACGAAAGAGTTAGTGTGCGGGGACATGTTAATGGTGTTAAGTGGTTTTGGATGTTTTTGAGGAATATGGATGAGGTTGAGGTTGAGGTTTGAGTTCTTGGTGAGTGGGACTGTGGAAAGTGTGTTTGGAGGTCGAGTGAGAGTTTGGTGTTCATGTTGTGCTTTGGGGCTAGATGATTGAGCGTTGAGCGTTGAGCTTTCAGTTTACTGACTGTACGGGCATGGAGGACTCTTGAGTCTGAAGGACCATGGAGGACATGGACATGGCGATGGTCATGACGGCTTGTACGACGTAATGTGATGAAATGTGATGAAATGATGATGATTTAGGGTACCTGCAGTTGTATTCGACTTTTATAAAGAAAACAGGAACAACTCCTTGGCCTTCGTGTGAAAAAGCAGTCTCGCATTTACCCACGAAATACCCATATGTACCTTACCCTCTCTGTTGTCTCATGTCTGTGCATGTCATCGAAGTTGAAGTTGCCGGCAGCGTCGCTAGACTGGCGCCCCCAAATCCATCATCTTCTAGAAGTCTTCTGTGACCCCCGCCACACTCGTTAGCCGCTTTACGTACATGCAGTCGTTGTTGTCGCAACTCAAGTTTGACGTCGGTCAAACAACACAAATGGGCCATATTGATAATGTATCAAGTCTGCGTCTCAAAATCGAGAACTGGAAGCTGCATGAGCGAGAGTCACCAAGTGTCCGGGTCGAGACCCAAGACCGGAGCCATTGCACCTACCGGCCTAGCGAAGCAACGACTCAAACGAGCGAGGGGTTCATGACTTTATGTTGCAAAGCAATTTTGTTCACCTACATATACATTGGCGTTATTTGTACAGAATAGAGTCTTTTGTGAATGCATGCCCCTGGAAGCTACAGCATTCATTGTATGGCTTGATACCCTGCATGGCATAAAGGGGCTGCATAATCTGCAGGGGCACTTTGTTTCCTCGACGACAAATGCATCAATAATGCAAGGGTCGTTGACTTCAATGTTCACCTTGTTGGATTGGCTACTGTAGATACACCACTTCGAGTCTTGGACTTCGATCACTACTTTCACATCATGGTACAGCCTTGTGTTTTACATATTATCATTTTCATATCTTGTAATTACATATCTACCTGTACTCCCTGCTCGCTGTGTTGTTTACCAGTAACCGGTTGTCCCCAACGCCAATGACCGAACTCCGTGAATACAGCAAAGACAAAACTTGGGTACTTGTCCACATGCGAATACCTTCCATCAGAGAAATCGACAAATGAACTCCTCGATGAGATCCTGCAAGCAAGCAACAGATCTCAAGCCGCCCGGCAAAATCTGAGTCTGTGCCAATGAGCGGTGACACCAATCCCCGACTTCCCATTCCCGGGAGAGTGGTTCAAATCAGCCCATCCACCCACAAACAGACGCCATCCCGCTCTGAATGGCTGCTACCCCAATAACGGGAGGGAGCCTCCATGCAACGTGCATGACTCGCTTGATCCTCGCTTATGCTGAACAACAACAAACCTCAAGCCTTCCCCGGTCACAGGCGAAGCGGCTACGCGGGAGAACCTCTCCCTTGCTATTGGAATTTACTGGCAGCGCTTCATCGCTAAAATCCAGACCTCGCACTTCTTTTCGTGGATTTGCACGAGAAAGGCTTGGCGCCAGTCACTCTGGTAACAGCACATCGACGACGGGGGGATCGCTGACAACCTTACAGGGTTTCTACGGGGTGAAGGGGTGGAGATTGGGCGCGGCCACGACATCGAGAGGGTTACGGTAGACTTGGACAGGCTAGTATACCGCGTAAGGAGACGGGAGGAGGTCTTGCGGGAGGGGGAGAGCGAGAGCGAGAGCGGGGAGGAGTGATCTTGCCCTTTTCTTTTGTCTTTTCCTTTGTTCTACGGGTCCCGCCATATACTGGCGGCTCGCTCACTGGGCGATTCGATTGGAGGTGTTGGGCCGCGTTTACGCTACGGGCAACACATGATTTATACTGGCAATAGGCCTCGGGTTAATAGACTTTTGGTGGACACTTAGGGCACTGCTCTTATCTTTATACGTGAGACTCACCAATGTGGCACGTCTCATGCCCTACGGGAGGCGAAAGTAGACGTTAAAAATAACAACAACAACAACAACAACAACAACAACAACAGACCTCAAGCCTTAGTTGTCTTTGTAAACCTCATCGTAAATCTCAGACATTCTTCCACAAACGCCATCGAACTCGTCCTGATCCAGACGGCACCACACTTCCATGGTGCTCAACCACAGAATCTTCTCCAGATCCCTGCCAGTGGTCTCGATGATCTTCTTCTGGTCTTGCTGGATGGTGAGGTTACCGACTGTTGACAACCAGGAGGAGTCGAAGAGATAGGGGGAATTCTTTTTATTTTTTTTGTTGTTGTTGTTATTTTTAACGTCTACTTCCGCCTCCCGTAGGGCATGAGACGTGCCGCACCGGTGAGTCTAGCATACAAAATTAAGAGCAATGCCCTAACTGTCCACCAAAACCATTAATCCGAAGGCAAACCGAGGCCTATTGCCAGTGTAAATCATGTGTTGCCCATAGCGTAAACGCGGCCCAACACTTGTAATCGAATCGCCCAGTGGGCGAGCTGCCAGTATATGACGGAACCTGTAGCACAAAGGAAAAGATAAAAGAAATGACAAAATCACTCCTCTCCACTCTCGCTCTCGCTCTCCTCCTCCCGCAAGGCCTCCTCCTGTCTCCTTGCACGGTGAACTAGGCTGTCCAAGTCCACCGTAACCCTCTCAATATCGTGGCCATGGCCAACCTCCACCCCTCTACTCCGTAAAAACCCCGTTGTGACGAACCGTTACAAGCACAGGAGTATTATCGCTGGGATAGAACAATAGAGTAACGGAGTAGTAGCCAAAAGGTACTGGTAGGTTGTGATAGCTATTGCTTGCTGAAGAACCGGTAACAAGAGGCCGGGGAAGGCCTTCTTTTATACCGGTCTTCATGGACCCGATATACTGGACCCGTGGACCCGAACCTTCGTCTCGGGTCCCCGGGACCCGGGCTTAGGACCCGGGGCTTCGGGTCCTCCCTTCGGGTCCGATCTGATTGGTCGGCTAGTCTAGTCTCCATGATTGGATCGTAACAAAACGAAGATCAGTTTGAAGCCAATGAGAGCTCCAAATCACTCCTGCTCAGAAGAACTATATTAACAAACAAATAAGTTCTGAATACATCAAGAAGAATTAAGATGAGCCTAGCTACTCCATTCTGACACACTAGCCAAGGACGACAACGTGTCAGGATGCTCAGGCCCAAGGACTCGCTGCTGAGCTTCAACACAGTCTTGCATCAATGCTAGGGCATCTTTATGTCGACCTTGACTATTCCACGTGAAAGAAAGGTTGGCCATGCTGTTCAGCGTGTCGGGATGATCGGCCCCGAGCTTCGCCTTGCTCATCTCCATCACCTGCACCTCCAGCTTCTCGGCCTCCTCCCACCGGCCTTGGTTCCAAAACGTCGACGCCAGGTTGGCCATGCTCGTCAGCGTCGAGGGATGATCGGCCCCGAGCTTCGCCTTGCTCATCTCCATCACCTGCACAAACAGCTTCTCGGCCTCCTCCCACCGGCCTTGGTTCCAAAACGTCGACGCCAGGTTGGCCATGCTCGTCAGCGTCGAGGGATGATCGGCCCCGAGCTTCGCCTTGCTCATCTCCATCACCTGCACCTCCAGCTTCTCGGCCTCCTCCCACCGGCCTTGGTTTCTGTATGTCGACGCCAGGTTGGCCATGCTCGTCAGCGTGTCGGGATGATCGGCCCCGAGCTTCGCCTTGCTCATCTCCATCACCTGCACGTCCAGCTTCTCGGCCTCCTCCCACCGGCCTTGGTTCCAAAACGTCGACGCCAGGTTGGCCATGCTCGTCAGCGTGTCGGGATGATCGGCCCCGAGCTTCGCCTTGCTCATCTCCATCACCTGCACCTCCAGCTTCTCGGCCTCCTCCCACCGGCCTTGGTTTCTGTATGTCGACGCCAGGTTGGCCATGCTCGTCAGCGTGTCGGGATGATCGGCCCCGAGCTTCGCCTTGCTCATCTCCATCACCTGCACGTCCAGCTTCTCGGCCTCCTCCCACCGGCCTTGGTTCCAAAACGTCGACGCCAGGTTGGCCATGCTCGTCAGCGTGTCGGGATGATCGGCCCCGAGCTTCGCCTTGCTCATCTCCATCACCTGCACCTCCAGCTTCTCGGCCTCCTCCCACCGGCCTTGGTTTCTGTATGTCGACGCCAGGTTGGCCATGCTCGTCAGCGTGTCGGGATGATCGGCCCCGAGCTTCGCCTTGCTCATCTCCATCACCTGCACGTCCAGCTTCTCGGCCTCCTCCCACCGGCCTTGGTTCCAAAACGTCGACGCCAGGTTGGCCATGCTCGTCAGCGTGTCGGGATGATCGGCCCCGAGCTTCGCCTTGCTCATCTCCATCACCTGCACCTCCAGCTTCTCGGCCTCCTCCCACCGGCCTTGGTTCCTGTACGTCGACGCCAGGTTGGCCATGCTGTTCAGCGTCGAGGGATGATCGGCTCCGAGCTTCGCCTTGCTCATCTCCATCACCTGCACCTCCAGCTTCTCGGCCTCCTCCCACCGGCCTTGGTTCCAAAACGTCGACGCCAGGTTGGCCATGCTCGTCAGCGTCGAGGGATGATCGGCCCCGAGCTTCGCCTTGCTCATCTCCATCACCTGCACCTCCAGCTTCTCGGCCTCCTCCCACCGGCCTTGGTTCCTGTACGTCGACGCCAGGTTGGCCATGCTGTTCAGCGTCGAGGGATGATCGGCTCCGAGCTTCGCCTTGCTCATCTCCATCACCTGCACCTCCAGCTTCTCGGCCTCCTCCCACCGGCCTTGGTTCCAAAACGTCGACGCCAGGTTGGCCATGCTCGTCAGCGTCGAGGGATGATCGGCCCCGAGCTTCGCCTTGCTCATCTCCATCACCTGCACCTCCAGCTTCTCGGCCTCTTTCCATAGTCCTTTATCCCGAAGCACTCCTGCATATAGCGACGTGCTAGCTAATGTTTGCTCATCTTCTCTCCCCAGTATTCTCTTGCGGCTTCTCATCGATTTAAGAGCCATTTTCTCTGCCACTTCATATCTACCCTGCAATTCTGCATACCACCCACCATTGTATAACAGCGTTGCCCATGCCTCCTCCAATTTGCTCTCCACTGGTCGGTAGTCTACGGCCTTCTCAACGTGCGGAAAGAGACGCTGACACGTCGCCCAGTTACTGTAGCCTCCGGGTGGGAATAGCGCGGCTATCCGTGACACAAACTGATGCTTGAATTCCTCCTCCCTCCTACAAGCCTTCAGCCACGTCCTCGTCGACAGCTGTACGAGGCCGTGCATCTCGAACGTCTCTCCGCTTTCGCTTACAGTCACGAGACAAAAGTCTGTTAGCATTGCTATATTGTCTTCGAATCCGCTGTCCGTCTCGCCGTTCTCTCTGTCGTCATCGCTACTGTTGGATCCCAAATCGTGCTGTACGTCGGACCCTCTCTCCTGTATTGCCTCGTCCATGTGAGGCAGCCTTAGCAACGACTCTGGAATGCCCTGTCGGTCGAAGAAGCTCATCAAAGAGAGAAGATCTGCCGCCGAAGCTCTCTTAGAGCGGATATGTTCAAAGGATATCCGCCAAGTGGTAAGGATCGCACTCGAAGCCCCTCCCTCTCGCCGAAACTCGCCTGCGTCATGACTTAGAAGCTGGGCTCTCTTGCTTTCGCCCTTGTGGAACTCGGCCAAATACTTTTTGACCGACGTCCGTGGCGACATTCTCTGAATATAGGCCGCCGCCTGGCTGATAGCTAGTGGAACGTATTCCACCGCCCGTACAAGCTCCTCTGCCGAATCCTTGTCCGAGAGCAAGCTCAATTTCCTCTCCAGCAGCAACAGAGCATCACCCTCCACCATTGGCCCGATCTCGATTGTATTCTTGTACCCCCCTACTAGTCTACAAGCTAGATTCTTATTGCGTGTTGTGACGAGAAGAGACCCATTTGTGCTCTGCGGAAGATAGTCAGCTAGCGGACGTCGTTCAGGGTTACTGCTAGCGCCGAAGAATACGTCGACATCATCGGCACTGTCAAGGATTACGATCCATCGGCGGCCTCGCTCGTTCGACAGCCAGCTATACAAAAGCTGCGGTACATCTGCCTTCGGCTGCCTCCGGCCTGGTAGCTTCACGGCATCAGCGATTGCCTTGAACCCTTCCTCGACGCGTGCTTGTGTGCCGGCATGGACCCAGAACACCCATCTGTCAGGCTCCTTTACTGCTGTTCGGTGCGCGTATTCGATAACCAGTTGCGACTTGCCCACGCCACCGAGGCCCACGAGGGCCACACGGCCGGCCGGCTCCGAACATCGTTGGTTGATCTGGTTGAGAATGTCTCCACGGTTGACAAAATCAGGGTCGCGGGAGAAAGGAATGGTCGCGAACGGCGGCGGCGGCGTTTCCAATCGCTCTAAAATTGTCAGCGGGGTGTTCCTCGGCGCAAGCAGTGCTAATCTTACCCGGTGGCAGGTGAAATTCCGTGTTGATCGGTGCATAGTTCTGTCCCACTTGGAAACCCTGGTTAAGCGGTCCAAAAGACGCGGATGGAAATTGACCCATCCCTGGTGTGAGGGTTACTCCTCCAGCCGACTGATTGATCTGGCCACCGCCCGGGCCTGCATTCAAAGATTGTGAAGAGTCAGAAACCCTAGCAGAGACGACATATCTCTCCATAACCGCCTTCGCTACCGACGCCGCGGTTGCCGCAGCATAATTCTGCCATCCTTTATTTTTGTGACTATCGGCATAGTCACACACGCCTTTAATCACGATGCATGGCACCTCATCCCATACGCCTGCTCCTTCCATCTCGAAAGCAATAACCTTGGCCTGCTCGGCGATCTGATCACGATGCTCGCCAGACCGAATAACGCTGTCTCCAGATCCAATCGCACCAATAAAGAAGAAGACACCCTCGGAATCCGAGTCGGCATTGTGGTCGTTTGAGGCTGACTCCAAGTGCTCCCTCCGTATCAGGTAGCTCGTATCACATTCCAGCTCTTTGCATGACAACCTAAGAGACTCATCGCAAGCGGGATCCGACTTGTCATGACAGTCTTCGCACGTTCTGCACCCGGAACCAGGAGCATGCTTGTGTCGGTAGCAGGCATCGAACAGGAGGTCGTTGGCTGCTCCTGGGTACTTGTAGCTGGTATGCCTGCCTCTTCGCTTCCGTTTGGCTTTTTCTTCGCTCTTTGTCTGAAGAGCTTTGAGGAAGTCACCCGCCCGTTTCTCGATATGTTCGCGGTCGATGTTCGTATCAAGCTTGAGCAGGATGTTGCGAACGGTCTTGTTTGGTCTTCCAAGACTGTCATGGACGGTGTCTTTACGGACGAAGCGATCCGGAAGTGCTCTTCCAAGGTCATACTGGACCACGCAGTTGCTTATGATCACGTCGCCGAGGACAACAGGGTCCATTTCCGATCCTGCAAATGGGACCGCCCCGCAAATGCCGACCAAAAAGGCCAGCGATACCCGCGGATAGCTCGATCGAAGACTTGCAGCTGCGCTGGCGGCGCTTGCCTTTCCCATGTTGGGCAGAAGGACAAGGACGACATTACACTTCCCCATCCGGCCTGTCGTGTATACGTTTGGGTCTCCATCAACTTTGCCATACTGATCGCCGTCTTCGTCCCATAGTTGATCGATAAGGAGGCATACGGCGTCGAATTCGAGACGGAGCGCGCATATTATCGCAACTTCGAAGTCGCTGCGCGCGTTGGGACGGGTGAGGCTCTGAGGCGGTTGATTTGATGATGCATCCATGGGCTGCTGTGACTGCCTTCTCTTTCGTAGGATAATGTTGGAATATTCACCGATGGAATGAACGTCGTTGTGAATCAGTCGGTCTCCAAGAGGGTTACGGTAGACTTGGACAGGCTAGTTCACCGTGTAAGGAGATGGGAAGAGGCTTTGCCGGGGGAGGAGAGTGAGATTGTTGTTATTGTAACGTCTACTTCCGCCTATGGCTTATTCTCATGCAAGTGTACTGGCCAATTATGTGGTTTTATAGTTGAGCTAACCATGTTGAGGCGTTCGTCTGACAGCCTTTCTCAAGATAATTGGCGGCACAGCGCGGGGTTAAATCCCGTTTCAGGGAAAACGTGCGGCAGCACATCATGGAGTTGGGCTGCGGCTGCGTGTTGGGCACTTCACGATGGCAAGTCGTGGGGCCTGGTTTTGATGGCTAATATACGTTGGCACGCACATTCTGCTCACTCCTTTCTCGTCTAAGAACGCATCTTGCACTTTATCAACAGTGCGATGTCCAATCCATCTTCCCCCTACAACAAAAAGTCTTAGCGCCAAGTGTTAGTATTAACGCCTGGTTGCCCGCAAACCCCTTAACAACCATCCAAATCGCCGTTTTCACGGTCGATATTGTCATGGCGCTAGCGGACCACTACATCACTAGGCTATGTTCCAAAAGGATACAAGTAACCGAAGCTGGCAATTCGGTCGCTTAAGTGGTCTTATATAGTTGTGATAGCAGTCGAGAGGCACAACTGCAAGGCTGCCATCACAGATATCCCAACAACCACAACTACAAAATGTCTACGCCTTCGCTCCTTGGGGCCTCCAAAACAACGCCGCCGGTCATTTAGCAGCGCGAGCGCACCCTCTACGGCCATGCCACTCAAAGCATTTTGTGCATTGGTCCAGTGGGCGGCGTTTCTGGACGAGGCGGCTAATGTTGCTGACGTCGAAAAGACGGAAAAGAGAGACAGGCCTTTCAAAGGAGATAAGCCAGGTTGCATAGGCCTCACCAGGGTGGTAGTACTGGGAGGGACGGAGGGTGACAGGCTCTTGACCGGTTTGGACGAGGACCTCATCCTTAATGGCGGTGTCGAAAAGGACCATACCGAGTCGCATCGTCATGGGCACATTCTGGACGGCGTAGGCGACCCATTTCTTGGGCACCTCGACTTGGACGCAGCCAAAACGGGCGCTAATCTCATCTTTGTGGTCCAGGAGGGTTTGGCGGACAACGTCATTCTTGGATCCGGGGTAGGCGAGGGAGGTGAGGCAGAACTTTTCTGCAGGGCGGCCGTGATGGTTCGTGCGAGGTATTCGGATTCGCGGGCGTGGGCTGGGGAGACGGCGGAGAAACGGGGGAGTTCGGTGTCGAGGTAGGCGGCGAAAGAGCGGTAGACCTCCGCTTTAGCAAGAGCTTCAGAGACGAGGGTCTCAGCAAAGGTTGTAATGGAACCACAAGCATTAGGGGTGGCGGTGGTGGCTTGTTGTTGTTATTTTTAACGTCTACTTCCGCCTCCCGTAGGGCATGAGACGTGCCGCACCGGTGAGTCTAGCATACAAAATTAAGAGCAGTGCCCTAATTGTCCACCAAAACCATTAATCCGAGGGCAAACCGAGGCCTACTGCCAATGTGAATCATGTGTTGCCCATAGCGTAAACGCGGCCCAACACTCATTGTAACGGTTCGTGTGACAAGGGCAGTATTCTGGGCTTGTAACAGTAGTTCAATTCAGCTGATAAACTACTTTGGTCTCGAAGGCCTTGTTGATCCTTTCAACCTCAATGAGAAGGTCGGGCCTTAAGGCCTTCTTATACCAAAGAAGGTTGGTACGTACCGAGCCCTGTGTGCCAGGCATCGGCGCGAGTCTATCTAGTTCATCTGCCTACAAGTAGATCTTCTGAATGCCAACCTTCGTCCAGTTGCCCGTCGGTAATTCCGGTCGGTGGTTTAATTGATGAAAGTCGCCGGCGGATGTCCGTGTGGCATTCTGTCGGTAATTCTGGTCGGCAGTTTGACTGATGAATGTCACCGGCAAATGTCCGTGTGATAGCCGTGCCTGTTGGCCGAATAGTCTGGTTGAGGTAAGGCTGGCATTGTATGGCGTGGTTGGGTTGATGTCAAGCATTGAGGCTCTATTGAACTTCAAACCCAGGAGTGTGGGCAATGTCCGTGTGACAGTTCGTCACACTTACCTCTACTTAGCGTTGGGCTGGTGGGCTACTGGTCTGTCGGCGAGTATCAATGCGTTGTGTTACTCTTTCGACAGTTTGGATTCCTATGTTGACGGCTCGGTTTGCTGTCTCGACTGGTCAGTTTCTTGCCTTGAAAATAAGAATTCCAATCTTGACTCTTTGGGTTCCGAACTTCCGAGTGTGAGAGAAATTGACCTTGCGAGAGAATGAAAGAGGAGAGAGTTCGAGGAGAGGATCTGGGGTTGAACAGGCTGCAAAAGGGATCAAGCACAGGTAGCGAACAGCAGAGGTGAATGGGGATCTGGTGGTGAAGAGCCATGAATATTCACAGATCACATTGCTGTTTCCCGGGCACTTGCCGCCCCTGGACTCACCCATCAGGTTCTGAGAATGCACAAAGGTTCGGTGCTGGACACTCGGGATTGGATGCTCATGACAGAAAATCTGGGGCTCAAAGTAGCGGGATCAAGTGGGGAAAGAGTTTGTGTAATAGCTCGGATAAGAATGATGCATACGCTGGTATACAAACAAGGAGGTCAAATAACAAGACTGGGAGTTCCCAGATAGAGATGAATGCGACCGAAATATTGAGGTACGCACAAAACTTAACCCAAGTACCTTGCCGTACATACCTATATAGAAAGGGAAATAGGTAATTACCTGAAAAGAGCAGTGTCTTCTCTGGAAGTCTATGCTTCAAGATGTGATGTCTTGGTCGATGGAAGCAATGATCAGGTTGATGACCAAGAGGATTTGCAAAGTAGGTTCTTGTGGACAGCGTCTTTTTCAGTGAGCTGAAGAATAGGAGAGGAAAAGGGTAAAGATAGAGGAGGTTGAGCATGGGAGGAGGAGGATTTAAAGACCGCAGAATTTTGGGGGATAGATTTTCAAGTTCCAAGGCCTAACAGGCAAGATCTATGTACGGGATGCCTTAGGGTGTAGGTTTAAGAGGGGAATTCGAGCACATGGATCTCCTGAGGTGCCTCTACAGTAGAGGTTATGCCTAGTTTTCAAGGAAGTTGAAAATATTTCACCCGGGATCATTCGGTGGGCATGCAGCGATCAAGAAAAAAAAAAAAAAAAAAAAAAAAAAAAAGACTCAGACCTCGAGTGAATGCCCGGCCATGCACATACAGCGTGCCAAAACGGACCTCAAGCCCAAACTCCCTTCCCCTGGCCTTGGTCTCATGCCATTGTGTTATTCACGTCGCCAGCCCCGTTTAGATCAGAAAGGCCGTACTCCAACTTGCGAATATTTGAGGTTTTTCAGGGCGTTGTCCACAAAGTGAAGTGAGAAAATCGACCGATGTCCCTGTCCTCTTCGCCATGCTTGACATTCGTTTCTGCATGATAAAACTTTGCTTTGCTCAAAAAAGAAAAGAAAAAAATCTTTTAAATAAATAATAAAGAAGATAAATAAATAAATAAAAAACCCGAAAAAAAGAAAAGGTGAAACCCCAGGCCTTGCTTCACTTCAGACAGACTGCTCGCACAAGACCGGAACACCTGATCGTCAATGCTCGAGGAACCCTTACAGAGTGTCATGCTCGGACCCAAATGCATTTACTCAGCTTGTGGTGAACGAATTTGCAATCCGTTCCCATGGCTTTCGAAATCAAAGCTGCGGTGAGCGGTACGTAACTCAACCGGCCGTCGTCGAATCAAGGTTCTGGAAGAAAAAAAAATATGGGATGGAAGGCCGTTGGTGAACGACCGGGGCTGAAAATCCGTTGCAAAGGATATTGGCATGTGGCATGCGGGATGCGACATGTGTGCAGAGTTCGGCGGTCCTGTACAAGTACGGGAAAAAAGCGAAGTCTGCTATAAGCGCCCGCTATAAATATTCTGGTTCAGTGGTGCGCGATCGCTCGGACCAATCAAAGCTCGAGAACGCAACACAGACCATCCGGATTGGGAAGGTGGTCCGTGTCTTACAGCGTTGTCGAACGAACAACCGAGGATTCCCCGACCGTGAACGACATGACGAGATTGCAGGGAGAAAAAAAAAGAGGTCAACGGCAGATACCATACAGTATAGGTACTTGCAACCCGATTGAGCCGATTATGATCTAAGAAAGCATGATTTATCGAAACAACAAGAGAAAAATGAAACAGAAACCCGTTTTGAAACCAGAAGAACTCCATCCGACCATCAAATGTCCGCCCGATCGACGTTTATCGCTCATGAAAAACACATTGAAACGGAATACAGTCATCTATAACCCTCACTTGTCAGAGTCGATAGCTTCCGATGTTGTGTTCTGGCTGTGATCGAACTGCTCGGAATCGGTAGGTAGCAATGATGATAGCGTCCTTGTACGGTAGGCTTGGCGAAACTCGAGGTCGGAGGAGATCTTGGGAAGAACAGGCATCCCGGAGTGAAGGTGTCTTCAATGACATTGCGGCGGAGGTGGCTGCAGTATGTGCCTCGGTAGAAGATGACTTGATGAAGAGGCTTTGGCTCTACCTCCTGTACCGTGGTAATGTCTGACATTGCATGCCACACACACGCAAAGGAAAGATGTGAACTTGTAGGATAGCGCTGAGGTTTATATCTTTCAAAAATCGTTCTTTCCCATTTGAATCTCACCTGATGGCAGCTTCCACCAATCCTTGCCAATAGTACACGCTTGATTCCATGGCAAGCTCAATCAACAGCAAGCCGTTAAATCAAGCCGCAAGCGAAGGAAGACAAGAATGCTCCTGGTCAAAGGTTTCTTAACCGGTTTGTATCCCACTACTACACTTATCCAGCCACCGCTGTACCAGTGCATCACATCGGAAGTGATATCGGAAGGAGACTGAAACAATTTCGAACAGGCAGTCAACAATTAAACGGGCAGTTGACAATCAGAGACCTCAAGAACAGCAACCATAGAAGTATGAGTTTAAGCCAATCTGTTGAGGTCATCTATCTGCACTATTAATTCCGTTACCTCCCCCTTGGACCCTCCCCTCATTTTTCTTCTTGATTCATCAATTCATAGCAGTAACCGCAATTCCTCATTTATTTCATGCTCAACTTGTAACCCCCGTACTATTATTTCCACCGACTGTCTTTGCGGCTTGCCTCGTGCTTGCCCACTTGACTCCTCGTCCCGCGTACTGTGTAATCCCGGGAAGATTGTGCCGCAACGGAGGCAAAAGCTTCTACCACCTCCCCATTCGGGAAGAGGGAGCTACTGCCCTGCTTGGCGTCACTCAGGTCTTGCTTGCGTAGGCAATCTTGCCAACGGAATGCTTGACTCTGTCGTGGTTTGATGGAATGTTTCCTCTGCTGGTGGTCTTTGTCTTTTTTGTTGTTGTTGTTGTTGTTGTTGTTATTTTTAACGTCTACTTCCGCCCCCCGTAGGGCATGAGACGTGCCACATTGGTGAATCTCGCGTACAAAGATAAGAGCAGTGCCCTAAATGTCCACCAAAAGACCATTAACCCGAGGGTAACCCGAGGCCTATTGCCAGTATAAATCATGTGTTACCCGTAGCGTAAACGCGGCCCAACACCTCCAATCCAATCGCCCGGTGGGCGAGCCGCCAGTATATGGCGGGACTTGTAGAACAAAGGAAAAGACAAAAGAAAAGGGCAAGATCACTCCTCCCCGCTCTCGCTCTCGCTCTCACTCTCCCCCTCCCGCAAGACCTCCTCCCATCTCCTTACGCGGTAGACTAGCCTGTCCAAGTCTACCGTAACCCTCTCGATGTCGTGGCCGCGCCCAATCTCCACCCCTTCACCCCGTAGAAACCCTGCAACGTTGTCAGCGGTGCCCCCGTCGTTGATGTGCTGTTTTGGGCACAAGGGCGAATCCGGTAGGAACTTTATAGCATCCGGGGATATCGGTGGGGGCGGGAAGTAGAGCTGGAGGCGGAGGCAGAGTTTGAGCCTTTGACGGCTATTTCTGCAAATGTGACGGGTCCTTTTCCCGTGCCTGCTAGGACGTTGGAATTCAGGGTAGGCGAAGGGGTGTCCAGGGTAGTTGATGCAGATGCAGAGTTTTTCCTTAGGGCGGCGGTGATGGTTCGGTGGTCGGCCTCGCGGGCGTGGGCGGGAGAGACGACGGAGATGCGGGCGAGTTCAGAGTCGAGGACAGTGGCGATGGAACGATAGACTTCAGCTTTGGCGAGAGCATCGGAGATGACCGTCTCTGCGAAGGACGAGATGTGTCTAGTGGTGTTGGCAGTGGTGGTGGTGTGGGCGTGACGGACTTCCTCGTCCGCAGTCCGGGCTCTCTTGGCCGACTGCGCCGTCGTGGGGGGGCGGGGGCGGGACGCAAAGCGTGTCCGGCAGGGGGGTAACCGGTATTATGGCCGGCGGCGGCGGTTTGGGGGCCCCGGAGGGCGGAGGTGTAGACGTTTCGTCGTTGCGGTTGTTGTGATATCGACCGTAAAAACGGCGATTTTTGGTGTTGTTAGTAGTTTTGCGGGCAACCTAGCGTTAACACTAACACTTGGTGCCAAGACTTTTTGTTGCAGGAGGAAGATGTGGTGGTCACCAATTAGTCGGGTCATCGCACTGGTCTACCATCTGTTGCATGGAGCTTAGCCCAGTGCAAGGGAGCAGCTGATGGTTTGGGGAGGGGCTTTGGTTTCCCAGAGGGCATGGTATTTTCGACGCTGGAGGGCTTGTGGTTGGCCTGTTGCATGGCTGGTGCTGTTGGGAGATTGTCCTTGGGTTTATGACAAGCTTTGGTATGGGGCATGTCGTTGTTCACCTTGAAGGACCTGTTGTCGCGCCTTCTGGGTCCCTTGTTGGATTGGCGGTGCATGTTGTCCACCGGGGAAATCTCTTTGCTTGCCCATCTGACAGACTTTTTGGCCTGGGGCTTGGGCTTTCGGTTGCCGACAACGGTCCACTCGCTTCCCTCAGCCTTTGTGGTGGATTGGGAAGAGCTACGCTCACTTTCGGTGCTGGTGGGTTGTGAGTTGCTCGTCTGTGCTGAGGGCAGTTCGACATGGTCCTTCTCCTTGACAGGTTCTGCGCAATCGCCAGCGGTCGACCAGGTCTTGGTTGACCTCCAGCCCAAGGAATCGGCGGCGGACGACCACGTCTTGGTTGACTTCTCGCCCCCGGAGGATGACGTCCAGGTCGAGTAATCCCAAGTCCAGCCCGATGACCATGGGGTGTTGACCTCTTCAACCTCCTCTGCCGGCTTGCGCAAAGCGTCAGCCCAGGTGCTTGGCTTCGACGTGTTGGCGTTTCTGACAGAGGTAGAAGCGATACCCCATTCGATCTCCGCCATTGCACTTTCGTGCACGACGACAGTCTCGGGCTCCTCCTCCTCCTCCGGATCCTCGACATCCTGTGGCTTCTCTCCCGGTGGAAGAATTGGGCGAAGCTTCTGGTTTGTCTTCAAGATCTCGTCGCCGATCCATGAGAGGTCGACGGCGTCCAGCGACCCACCGTATGGACCACTCCACATTCTCCACTCCTCCTCGGTGATAACCATGCACCGAAGAAGGGCAACAAGCTGAGCGAAGGTGTCGTTTGTGGCGTTATGTAGCACGCCCATGTTACCGGGGTTTGTCGCGCGAACCCCAAGGCTTGCAAAGACCTTTCCAGCGGCGGTCTTAGCCTGTCCGAATTTAGAGCGAAAAGCCTTAAACTTCTGGAAGTCCCACTGCAGGGCTCCCCACCGGCCGACCTCGTATCCCATGTCGTGGAACCACTGCACTTCCATTCTCGCATCCCAGTAAAGCACAATCACCACACGGTGCTGGTCTGCCTGGATTTCCTCTTCGGTGAGATTTTTGGTCGAGAGATCTTTCAGAAGACGGTCGAGATCCGAGATTGCTTCGTCATGGGTCCGGAATTGGGACTCCGCAACCATGCAGTGATACGGCATAGCCGTATGTGGCACTCCGAGCCTTTTGTGGTGCGATGCGTCACACGTCTCTTCGGTAAAGTTGCGCCAACGGTTGATGATGATGTGTTGGCTGACAATGCCTTTCGAGATGCTGGATAATTGCTCGGTAGAAGAGTCCCTATCGTAGGTGAAATGGTTCTTCCGGTTGTCGATGTACGAGACACCAACCTCTGAGACTTTTTCATGCGTCTCTAGCCCCTCGGCGTACCGGCCACTGCGATGGTCGATGCCTTCGAGATCGATTGCTACGAGTATGGCGTCCTTGAGCCATGACTGGAAAATAGCCATGTCAACGTACTCCTTGGACTTGAAGGGTGGTTCCTGGGCAGAAAAAGTAGGCTTCTTGGAGGAGGAGGGACTGTGAGACATATTGGCGAGAGTGTGGGTAAAGGTAGACTAGGTAAGGTGGCTCAGGTGCTTGATGCTGAGATGGACTGTAGTTGAAGATTGGTGTCAGTGAACTTAACGGAGGTTGTCATGGACGGTCGACGAAGCCATCAATTTACGTTGGTTGTAGATGTAGATTGGTGCTTGAGGAGGTGGGTATAAATAGGTGGTATGGAGGGTCGGAGGTGCAGAATATTTCGGATTTTCTGGTGGTGGGCCGCATGCCCTGCAAGCTGAAGGGATGTATTGCTGTGCAAGTGAAGTGAAGGAAGGCTTCACAATCGACCATTGAGTAAGGTACGGCTAGAAGTAGGGACCAAGGGTTACCGTGAAGGGGAGACCCCACTGATGAACCTTGAGTGGACATCAAGTTGAAACAAACGGAACTGCAGCAGGCCCTCCTGTGGCAGAAAAATGAAGGTCCGGCTAGTGACTGTGCAGCTCATGGAAAGAGATGATAGAACAGTGTACGACGTTGCATTTGGCCTCGGTCTGATTCTCGTCATCAGTTCACAGAGGTGCCGTAGTTGATCCCGACCAAAATGTGACCACAATTAGGTGAGTGGAGGATTCCTTCCAACCAGCGAGGGGTTGTCATCTTGTGAACCAGGGAAGGTTGAGATCTCGTCCAGTTGTTCAAGCCCAGGCTGCCTCGCCATTTTGATCCAGCGCCTGGTTCTTTATGATTTGCAGGAGTCGGACTGAGAAGTAGGGCTTTAAGTCAACGGTATTGTGAGTTGTTAGAGTGAATAGAATGCAGCTGCAGCCAATATTAGTAATCAAGCAACCCAGCGGCAGTTTTGAAACCTCTTCGAGGGTTGGCAAGGGTTCGACCATCATTCCTTCGTCCCTTTCCTGTGGCCTTTCTTCCCCCACTCAAGTAGCCAGTCCTAGGATAAGAACGCGAGGAGCTAAAGTAGCGAAAATCCATCCAAGTTTGACTTTTCGAGCCGCAGGAAGAAACATCCCGGGGGACAGAATGGATGAAGAAACTTCAATTTGATCACATTGACCGCGCATTCAATACACGTTGTTTGATGAAAATAGAGAGAGAGGAGACGTAGCTCCATGTGCAAGTACCCCTACCGAATCCTTTTTCCATGGGTATTTAAGATGGTATCTTGGCCTTGGCTTGACGTGCAGAGGGCATAGCTAACGGGCTGCGGACGGTCTGTTATGGTTTGGCTTGTACTTGTCTTTCAAGGCTGCATTGTAGTGGAGGATCTGGTGGTTAAACCCACTGGGCCCTCCTCCACCCACCAATTTCCATTGTCCGCCCTTCTGGCATACATTGTCATCGAGCTTTTAAACCTCGAGGAACGGACCAAGGCAATTCCGCCCACGAGCTAGCAATGCGTCTCTTCAGCCAATTGGCCCGTACATCAGGATGATTTCCAGCACGAGAAAAAAATCAGAAGGGAAAGGAGGGCTCTGGGCCCGACATCAAAAACATCCCTGGGCGGTTGACCTGTTTTTTTCTCGTTGCTGGCGTGACGACAGCATGCCGAGTGTCCGAATGGAAATTGCGGGCAAGGCCATCCGGATCAAGCACATAGGTGGTTTGAACCAATAGAAATATAAACAAGCACGGAGTATTGATGATGTGCATATATGCTGGACTACATCATTAGAGCCATACCCGGCTTACAGTCCTGTTCTCAGTCTGCGCCTTTTGATTCAGGTCGCACCGGATCTGTACTTGCAAAGGGGAGCATCCCAAACCGAGTCCGGAAGAGGAAATCAAGTAAACAAAGCCACTGTGTTCCGATTCCAGTCTCGAGTCTCGACATGATCCTGGAACGTTTGTTAGCATGGATCCCTGGGACAAAAGACAATGTCGACAGCTTGAGACCAAACCGATTATACCGATTCCAGGAATTGGGCCGAGGGTCGAACAGCGGTTGGAACCTGTACCATATACGACTCCCCACAGGAGGGTTCGGACTGCCTCGACTTGGGGGGCCTGCCCTGCACTGTCATGAGTGCTTCTCGGAGCTGTGGTGTTGGGCGTTCTAATTTTAGTTGCATGAAAAAGGTAGAAATTAAAGTGGTGATCGGACTTGAGAAGAAAGACGCAGGAGAAATTGCACCTGCCCGGCCTGCACCCAGGACTGCGTGGAAGGCGTCAGGAACTCAGGAAGGAGCTTGGGTGCGCCTACTGCATGAACTGACCGTGAAGAAACAGCGGGATGTCTGCACTAACAGCAACGTGGCGCAAAGTAGGTAGCTCCATTTGCTGTAAGCGGCGTCCCATCCGCTACTGGTACACGACGTTTGTTAAGCTGTGAAGTGCCCCTTTCGCCGTGACCATCTAACGACAAGTCGTCCATCGACATCATTCTTTCCCCGTTCAACTCTTCGTCAGGCTCGCAACCCCCCCCCCCCCCCCGCCTCTTCCCAGAAGTCGAGACCAGCTTACTTCGTCAACAATCGATCGTCCATTCCCCCTCGTCAAGGGACCGCAGCTAAGTTGACGACAAGAACCATGATCCGAAAGTGACCTGGTATACGAACGATTTAAATTCCCCGGCGCAAGTGCTCAATTCCTCGATTGTCCCTTGTGATACATCCAACTGCTAGGCCCCATAACACCGTCAAAGACGTCTTCTCGTCTGGCCACGACCGGCTTCCAACCGGCCCTCGACCGCCACCGATAACCCATGCTCCGAAAACACACTTGTTCTTGGCTCCGGCCTCCTTGATAACAGGGCTGAGAAAGGGGCTGTGGGGGGAATGTGCAAAGAATGTGGCATGGTTCATAAATGAGAAACTGGGCCAGATGACATCAGGGCGACGATAGCTGTTAGGAGAGGTAGGTGGGAAATATATGGGGCAAAGCGGACAATTATCAAGCAAGGCTAATGATCATTCCGCGGTGAATAGAAGACCGCCATCTCTGTATGTTTGCGCTTATACTCAACCGATGTCTCGGTGCCCAAGATAGTGTTCCTCTTCATGTATGCCAGGAAGTTGCAAACCACAGTATCTAAACCGAACAACATTCATTTAACGATTTGCCGCCCATGGCTTTCCTTCCGTGGCCGCACCGCGATGTATGCCCAGTACTGCCGATATTTAAGCCATCACTGTCCAAACTTCAAAGCAAAGCCAACCGAGAATCACAGAAAACACCCCGCACACGAGGCCCCCTCCCAGTTCGGATCTAGCCTCTGATTGTACTCCACAAGCTCCGGATCAACCCAATCCAGCTTCACCTGATGTTCCTCCGAAAGGAAGGTACAGTCCGTCATATACTCCGTCCACGCCTCCTCCCCGCTATACAGCAAGTACAGAAACGCTGCCAGCATCGCAAACCATCGTTCCCTGCAGTATGCCCACACGCTAGGACTCCCAGCGGGCTGAGCAAGTTGTAGGCGGAATCGGTCGTCTCCGCGTTCCGCTTGGCTTGCTGGAGATTATGCCACTTCTGAAGATCCCACAGCTCAATGTTTGTCCTTTCGGGGTCGGGGTACTCGTGGACGGGGATCTGGATTCCCCACTGGGACATGATCCTGACCTCTAACCTGGCGTCCCAAAACAGGAGGACGACGGGCCGTCGCTAGCCTAGGGCAATTTCGTCGGCGGTCAGGCAGCGGGTGGGTAGGCGGTTGAGGATGCCCTGCAGCTTGTTGCGGATCTGAAGGGAGGTTCTGATGCGAGAGCGGGCAAAGACGCCGTCGTAGGGGTGGGCGACGTGATAGACTATTTTACCGGCTTTGCCAGGCCAAGTGGTGTGCATGAAGGCGTTGCACGTCAAGGGGGTGGTCTTGCGCCAGCGGGCAGCGATGTAGTGCCGGGCATGGATCCTTTGGTGTCTTTCCTCGATCGTGGTGCCCGACTACAGGCGGTTTGCGTATTGGGCATCTGGGAGTTTTGGGAGTACAGGGGGTACTGGAAGTACTGGGACTGAGACTTTCGGGCACATCTGGATTTTTTATTGGCGATTGTCAGCTGGGGTTCCGGACGCTGTTCTGTTAAAGGGAGATGAGCCTACCTTGGGTCTCCTCGACTTCGAAAGGTTTGGGGAGCGGAGGGTAGCAAAGCTGTTTTCCCATGGCGAAAAAAAAGAAACTCGTAACCGTGTTGATAGAAATACTTTTGGGTCGAGATGGACAGATGACCCGGTCTCACTGAGAGGCCAAAGAGTGGCTGAGTAGGTTAGGACAATGAAACTGAAAGATGATGAGAGATAGAGGACCCAATGAGACATAGGAAAAATGAAGTTGTCTAGGAGCAAATGACGGGAGCTCTTTTCACTGCCTCGGACATGTTAACATCCTGCAGCTAGCGAGCTTTCATTCGGCAGGTGCCATCGGAAAGCCGAAAGAAGTCTTGAATGGCAATTGTGCTCTTCATACCCGTCGCACCTTCCTCGTCAAGAAGTTCCGCTGGTTGATGCCGGTGTCAATTTTGCCTCCCAAATGAGCATTATGCCCACTGACGAAATCATCATGGTCTCAACACCGCAAGCGTCTCGTTAGCATGCTTCAGTCGAAGCCCCATACCCATGAAATCCCCATCATGGGGCGTCCACTTCATTTAGCTAGAACCACTTGGATACGAAGAGTAAGTTGTCGTTTGGGGAGGGATGGGAATAAACCAGGGTGGCTTTTCCTAACTCTTACGCCGTCTCGAGAGAGTTAAGGGACAGACTGATACGGGCCTTGGGTGCTTGGCTTAAGTGTCCGCGCTCAGTCACAAGAACTTCCTCGCCTTCCTGTGACGCGCCCATCAGAAGTGACTGTAAAAAACAAACAGAAAAACACCACTATCAAACCTAAGAGTCAGAGGTAGGCTCATTGCTTAGCCTCTAGCGAACACGACTTCCGGGGCTGTGGAAATTCACATCCGCTCCTGACACAGACCTGTTCTCTTGCAGGACAACGGTATGTGACTGATGAGTGATTAGCCAGGCCCTCCAGAGATTGATAAATGGACGTAGGTGACAATCAAGGTGCTAGGATGGTCAGACAGTAGATGCGTGATCCTGGACAGCTTGAATCCAGTGGCAGATGGGATGGCAAACTCGGGAAGGGTAAAGAGGGATAAAGGAATATGAATGTGAGATATGGACGGGTGGTATACGGAGATACCCAAACTACAGGGTACTCAGAGCAAAGAACAGGGTAGGCAGGATTCGGCCCCAAAAGTACATAGTGCCTGTGAGGAATCTCTTCGCCGGCGATGTTTGGAAAGCGAAACGCACGAACAGGAATGAGATGTCGTTGGACTCTTCGCGGGCCTCTGGGTCTCGGCCGGCAAAACATGGTGGCTCATGGCGCGCACCTGCCTGCCGGGATAATGGTGCACGAGCCTCCTACACGTGTATGGTCCAAGCTCGCATCAAGCTGAAGAGCGACGGTCCACTTGGAAGTGGACTGCTGCGTTTCGGGGCAAAAAGTCCACTGAAAGGGTGGCGTTGGTTACGTCGCCAGCGGACGCGCAGCGCTGAGGTGCTGAAGCCAACAGAAAGCGCTAGTCCTGTCTGGATCTTGGCTCGGACTGGCCAAGTCGTTTTGGTGGGAAAAAGTGTCCCAGGCGAACGAGAATGTGTCCAGTTCCAGTTTCGGAGACAAACACCAGCAACGCCAACGTCGACCAGAGCAACAACCTACACCCGAGTAACCGACACCTTCGAGAGTCGACTACTCCTACCATCACCAACATAACATACGAACGCGTCGACTACATTTCCAAAGACACCCGTTCGATGCCGTCTCTATAGTCGACAACCACCACACCCCCGTCGAACCGCTATCATGGCGCCGCTCGTCGACAACGCGCAGATCCAGTCTGCCGAGTTGTTGAGGCCGCTGCCTTTCTACCTCCACGCCTACGTCTGGCCCTTTGCCATCATCTGGCCCATCTTCTTCCGCTACTACCTCGATCAAGACCTCTATGAAAAGCACATCAACGGCCAGGAATGGACCTTTGTCTGGTCCGGCACCATCGTCACCGTCCAGGCCCTGGTCTGGCTCTGCACCCACTGGAACATCAACCTTCGTGCCGCTTTCACCGCGAAGAAGGCCCGCTCCGTTCAAGATGCCCAGCTGATCAAGGTCATCCCCATTGCTAACGCTGGCATCTCCGATATCTGCCCCATTGTGCGCGATACTGTTAGTTTGCCCCCCCTTATCAAGCTATCCCAAGATAGAAAGAGAGAAGATGACCGAATGCTAACCAACCCAACCACCTCACAGGCCGGAGGCAAGACCAACACCTCGTTCCTCTTCCAGAAGCGCCGATTCCTCTACAATACCGAGACCAACTCTTTCAGCACCCTTACGTACAAGATCGATGAAGAGCCCAAGCCCAAGCTCGAAACCTTCCAAAAGTCCAAGGGCATCACGACCGCCTCGGAGCTCGACCGCCTGGAGCAGCACTATGGCACCAACACGTTCGACATCCCCGTCCCTACCTTCACTGAGCTCTTCAAGGAACACGCCGTCGCCCCCTTCTTCGTCTTCCAGGTCTTCTGCGTCGGTCTGTGGATGCTGGACGAATACTGGTACTACTCGCTCTTCACCCTGTTCATGCTCGTCGTTTTCGAGAGCACCGTTGTCTGGCAGCGCCAGCGCACCCTTAACGAATTCCGCAGCATGAGCATCAAGCCCTACGAGATCTACGTCTACCGCCTCGGCAAGTGGACCGAGACCACGAGCGACAAGCTCCTCCCCGGTGATCTTGTCTCGGTTACCCGTACGAAGGAGGACAGCGGTGTTGCTTGCGACATGATCCTGGTCGAAGGAACCGCCATCGTCAACGAGGCCATGCTTTCCGGCGAGAGTACCCCTCTGTTGAAGGATTCCATCCAGCTCCGTCCCGGTGATGCTCAGATCGACACCGAGGGTCTTGATAAGAACGCTTTCCTGTGGGGCGGCACCAAGGTCCTTCAGATCACCCACGGTAACCCCGACGAGGAGAAGCCGAAGCTTGCCTCTGGTGTTCCTACTCCTCCCGATAATGGCGCCATGGCTATCGTCACCAAGACTGGTTTCGAGACTTCCCAGGGTAGCTTGGTTCGCACCATGATCTACTCGACCGAGCGCGTCTCCGCCAACAACGTTGAGGCCCTGTTCTTCATTCTGTTCCTCCTGATCTTCGCCGTTGCCGCTTCTTGGTACGTCTGGGATGAGGGTGTTCGCAAGGACCGCAAGCGCTCCAAGCTTCTGCTCGACTGCGTCTTGATCGTCACCAGTGTCGTTCCCCCTGAGCTGCCCATGGAGCTTAGCTTGGCTGTCAACACCAGTTTGTCTGCCCTTGCCAAGTACGCCATCTTCTGCACCGAGCCCTTCAGAATTCCCTTCGCTGGCCGTATCGACGTCGCCTGCTTCGATAAGACCGGTACCCTGACTGGCGAGGATCTCGTTGTTGAGGGCATTGCTGGTCTTGGCCTCGGCCATTCTGGCACCGACACCCCGCGCGAGTCCGATGGTGCTCACAGCCACATGACCCCTGTTGACGAGGCCGGTTTGGAGACTACTCTTGTTTTGGCCACCGCCCACGCTCTTGTTAGGCTCGATGAGGGAGACATTGTTGGTGATCCCATGGAGAAGGCGACCCTTACTGCCCTCGGCTGGTCTCTTGGCCAAAACGATATGCTCAAGACCAGGCCCGGCGCCAAGAGTACCGTCAATGGCAACGTCCAGGTCAAGCGCCGCTTCCAGTTCTCCAGTGCCCTGAAGCGTCAGAGCTCCGTCGCCACTATCAACGCTACCGATTCCAAGACCGGACAGAAGCTCAGAGGCACATTCGTTGCCGTCAAGGGCGCGCCCGAGACGATCATGAAGATGCTGGTTACCATCCCCAAGGACTACGAAGAGACCTACAAGTACTTTACTCGCCGCGGTTCCCGTGTTCTGGCTCTCGCCTACAAGCAACTGACTACCGAAAACGAGCTGGGTTCCAGCAAGATCAACGACCTTAAGCGCGAGAACGTTGAGGCTGACCTCACCTTTGCCGGTTTCCTTGTCCTCCAGTGCCCTCTCAAGGAGGATGCCAAGCAGGCCGTCCAGATGCTCAACGAGAGCAGCCACCGTGTCGTCATGATCACCGGAGATAACCCGCTTACCGCTGTCCACGTCGCCCGCGAGGTCGAGATCGTTGATCGTGATGTTCTCATCCTGGATTCCCCTGAGCACAGCGCCCACGGCGAGGAGAAGCTCATCTGGCGCAGTGTCGATGACAAGGTCAACATCGAGGTTGACCCTACCAAGCCCATTGACCCTGAGATCATCAAGACCAAGGATCTATGTGTTACCGGTTACGCTTTGGCCAAGTTCAAGGGAGAGGTCGGCTGGAAGACTCTGCTCCGCTACACCTGGGTCTACGCTCGTGTGTCGCCCAAGCAGAAGGAAGACATTCTGCTCGGTCTCAAGGATATGGGTTACTACACTCTCATGGCTGGTGACGGCACCAACGATGTCGGCGCTCTCAAGCAGGCTCACATTGGTGTTGCTCTCCTCAACGGCACTCAGGAAGATCTTATTCGCATCGCCGAACACGCCCGTAACAACAAGATCAAGGACATGTACCAGAAGCAGGTTGATCTCATGAAGCGCTGGGGCCAACCCGCTCCCCCGGTTCCCGCTCTCATTGCTCACCTCTACCCGCCTGGACCTTCTAACCCCCACTACCAGGTTGCCATGGAGCGCGAGGCTGCTAAGAAGGGTGTTACCGTCGAGAAGCTTGCCAAGTCCCTCCACCACAATGCTCCTGTCGAGACCATCACCTCCCCCGGCGCCCAGGCTCTCATCAACCAGGACCCCAAGCAGAGACAGCAGGCTGCCGCCGCCCAGAAGGCGTCCACCTTTGCTGACAAGCTTACCTCTGGTATGATGGACATGGACATGGATGACGACGAGCCTCCCACGCTTAAGCTTGGTGATGCCTCCGTCGCTGCCCCTTTCACTTCGAAGCTCCGCAACGTTATCGCCATTCCCAACATCATCCGTCAAGGCCGCTGCACTCTGGTTGCCACCATCCAGATGTATAAGATCCTTGCCCTTAACTGTCTCATCAGCGCTTACAGCTTGTCTGTCCTCTACCTGGAGGGTATCAAGTTCGGTGATGGCCAGATCACCATCAGCGGTATGCTCATGAGCGTCTGCTTCCTGTCCATCTCGCGCGCCAAGTCGGTCGAGGGTCTCTCCAAGGAGCGTCCCCAGCCCAACATCTTCAACTTTTACATCATCGGCTCCATTCTCGGCCAGTTCGCCGTGCACGTGGTCACGCTCATCTACATTGCCCGGTTCTGCGACCAGATCGCGCCTCGCTCCGAGAGCGTCGACCTCGAGGCCGAGTTCTCTCCTTCGCTGCTCAACTCTGCTGTCTACCTTCTCCAGCTCATCCAGCAGATCTCCACCTTCGCCGTCAACTACCAAGGCCGCCCCTTCCGCGAGTCTATCTCTGAGAACAAGGGCATGTTCTACGGTATTATCGGTGTCACGGCCATTGCTTTCGCTTGCTCTACTGAGATGGTGCCCGAGCTCAACGAGCAGATGAAGCTCGTGCCCTTCACGGATGAGTTCAAGTGGACGATGACTATTGTCATGATCTTGGATTACGTGGCCTGCTGGCTCATTGAGATTGTCTTCAAGTACCTGTTCAGCGACCTCAAGGCCCGCGACATTGCCGTGCGCCGTGAGGATCAGTTGGAGAGGGAGAAGATCCGCAGGGCCGAGGAGGTCAAGAAGCTTGAGGAGGAGAAGAGGAAGAAGGAGGAGGAAGAGGAGAAGGCCAGGATGGAGAAGGTGGCCGAGTTTGAGAGGCGGTTGCGGGCGAGAATGGGGGCATAGTTGTGTCGTGGTCATGATGTGGCAATCTTGATGAACGTTATGACTTGACTACATGAGAGAGAAAAAAATGGGGTGAGTGAAACTGAACTGGATATGTTTTATACTATTTAAACTACATCTTTATAATTGGGGGAGTTGTGATAGAATTGGTGGTGTACAATACAGATACAATGATAGATTATGATGTGGGTTGATGATGGTTCTGACAATATCCCGCTTGCTGGTTCTTTTGATCCCAAACTGTTGATTGTCCAATTGACCACGACAAGCTGACATCCTGAAAATTATCGAGGCTCTTCGGGATGAACTGGCCCTTTTACCCGGATGCAACATGTGATTGACTTGTTGTTGGCTGGTTGGCGTTGTTAACAAAGGAGTGCACAGACCATGCAGCTGTGTCCATGTCCTTCTGTTGTTGTCTTCGGCGACAAGTGACATCGAGATGTGCTGTCATTGCTGCCTGAGGCTTTTAAGTCTAGTGGACTTTGGCCTCCACAGCGCACAAGCTGGCAGGGCGGGGTATCCCCAGCCGACCATTCCGAAATGTGACCGGCTTGCGCTAAACCGGATTGGGCGGGGCCAGGAACGAGACAATTCGTTGCACAGCTTCAACAACATTTCGCGCGCGCCCGAGATTCCAACTTTCTTCTTTCTTCTCTTTCTCTCTCCCCCAACCGTCGTTACACATTCCGTCTCGTCGTCCAACCCATAGCAATCATGTTCGCTCCCAGAATCCAGACCCGTGCCTTTTCGGCCTCTGCCCGCCAGGTATGTTTTATTCGCTAGAAGCCATGAGTAATTATCATGTCATAGCTCTTGTCCAAGCTCCTGCAAGAAGATGAAGCGCAACACCAGCCAAGCAGCCATGCTAATATTGTTATAAACAACAGCTCTCCAAGGTCGCCGTCCTCGGTGCCGCCGGTGGCATTGGCCAGCCCCTCTCCCTCCTCCTCAAGCTCAACCCCAGAGTCACCGAGCTTGCTCTCTACGATATCCGCGGCGCCCCCGGTGTCGGTGCTGATCTCTCCCACATCAACACCAAGAGCACCGTCAAGGGCTACGAGCCCACCGCCTCCGGCCTCGCCGATGCCCTCAAGGGCTCCGAGATTGTCCTCATCCCCGCCGGTGTCCCCCGCAAGCCCGGCATGACCCGTGACGACCTCTTCAACACCAACGCCTCCATCGTCCGCGACCTCGCCAAGGCCTGCGCCGAGTCCTGCCCCGAGGCCAACATCCTCGTCATCTCCAACCCCGTCAACTCCACCGTCCCCATCGTCTCCGAGATCTTCAAGAAGGCCGGCGTCTACAACCCCAAGCGCCTCTTCGGTGTCACCACCCTCGACGTCGTCCGCGCCTCCCGCTTCGTCGCCGAGATCAAGAACACCGACCCCAAGAACGAGAACATCACCGTCGTCGGCGGCCACTCCGGTGTCACCATCGTTCCCCTCTTCTCCCAGAGCAACCACCCCGACCTTTCCTCCAACGACCAGCTCGTCCACCGCGTCCAGTTCGGCGGTGACGAGGTCGTCAAGGCCAAGGACGGTGCCGGTTCCGCCACCCTCTCCATGGCCATGGCCGGTGCCCGCATGGCCGAGTCCCTCCTCCGCGCCGCTCAGGGCGAGAAGGGCGTCACTGAGCCCACCTTTGTCGAGTCTCCCCTCTACAAGGACCAGGGCATCGACTTCTTCTCCTCCAAGGTCGAGCTCGGCCCCAACGGTGTCGAGAAGATCCTCCCCGTCGGCCCCGTCGACGAGATCGAGCAGAAGCTCATTGATGCTTGCCTTGTCGACCTCAAGAAGAACATCCAGAAGGGCAAGGACTTCGTCGCTGCCAACCCTGGCAAATAAGTGCATTTCTCTAGCTTAGAGGGATGAACTGAAAGCGAGCGCACATGATTCCACTCTCTGCGACATCTACGATACTCTACTTGGTGGTTTCACGACATTCACATGCAATGTGCAAATCAACGCCTTGGAACTTCTCGTAGTTCTCACACTCAGAGATGGGAAAGAGTGCAATCGTTGTCGGACATGACGGAAATAGGTGGAGTTAGTTTCAACCAAGCGGCCATGACGGAAGAGAGTGGAGTTTGGGACAACAAATGTACTTGTGTTATTATCGATATCCATCATCGGGGTTTTCTTGGCGTAAAAGAACGCTGAGAGGGCCTCAAGCATCAAAAAAGTTTGTGGCCTTTGGTTGAAAGCTTGCTCTCTGCTTCGTTCTCCTAGTATTAATGTATAAATATCATGACCTTGAACGATCGAATGTCTATTCTGTGCCGCGATCCTTTCTCCTTGTCCTCTATCCGCTCGCTGCCTTCAACTGCTCAAGCTACCAGGGACTACGTCCTCAATGATGGCGTTGTCCCTGGCTGCAGCGAGCTACATTCCCATCACACCCAGGCCTGCCTAGCTGAGAAACCCATGGAAGCCAGGCGGACCACCGGAGTCCGGAGATAGCGGAATGATGACGATGATGTTCAAGTGGATATCATCTTCTAATTATACCCACCTCCATACAGTACCCGTACCCATCACTACCCGCTGCTCCCGAGACGCCGAGCGAACGGTCGAACGGCCAGGCCCGCTGCCGGGCTGAACGGAACAAATGCTGCCGCCAGGCCCGCAGCTGGAGGAGTGGAGGAGAGGATGTCAGGGGGATCCATCAGAGATGCCGGCGGCAACTCATAGTTAGGGGGAAAGCAAGATTAAGGTATCAACACCATCAACACCATGGACTCAACTGAGAAACACTTTTGATTATGGAGGGATTGGTAGGTAAGATGCATCCTCGGACCATCGCCCATCACCCATATTCCCGCTTCATAAACGAAACATTTTTTTCTTTCTAAATAGCGCCCCCTATTTGCAAATGGTATCGTACATTCTCTATTGACATTAGAGAACCCCTTTCAGATCCAACCTCAAACCTGCATCTGCCCGTGGCACTGTGGCACGCCGTCTTCTTATCGCTATTCCATCTTACATGATCACCATCACTGAAGTATCTCAGTTGCTGCCTCGCTGTCTTGCTGCCGCTACCACCCTTTGGGGTTTGTGCAACCGCCATCACAAACTGGCAAACAAGTCTTACTCTTATCCCATATGAGCTCACACCCACCCACCAGGTGCTCTTACACCAAAGGACAAGTCCACCCACTCTTTTTCGCACCACCATCCCCTTTGCTTTGTTCAATCGCCAGTCCACATCTACCACCGCTCAACCCCCATCGCCATTCCCTTCCCATCAACAAAAGCCTAGGTAGACCGTTCAAGGCCCTCCAGTCATGACAGCAACAACCTCCACAGTCTGGCCATCAATCACCACTTCTTGACCAGGCACCACGGTTCCCCACACCTCACTATTCTTCAGCGCTTCGAGGTCTTTCTCCGTGGGGTTAGCCATGTCCTTGTCTTTTTCCGGATTCACATGCTCATCCTTTGGGCCAGCACGGGAAGGGGAGGAGGAAGTGACCGCATCGTAAACGGTGACAAAGCTTGTTGTGTAAGATACACTCGCGGGTGTGTTGGCGGTAGTGATGGAGGTGTTCTGGACTGTGATTAAGGTGGTTATGATTGCCAGTGGGGTGTTGGAGCTAGCGTCGATGACTGATGAACCACCACCGGAACCCCCAGAGACTGCAGAGAGGGGGACCACATCCGAGCCTGGAGTGGTGCTAGATTGTGGCTTCGTGACAGGTATCGCGGTTGGCGGCTGCTGCGGTGCCGAAGACCACGGCGGGTGCGGCGATTTGGTCTTGGACCAGTAGTCCTCGGATTCGGACGGGTGGTGTAAATCTCCAGCTAGGTGAGACTTTACCTTCGGAGGTGAAGCGGGAACCAACACCGCCATCACCATTTCCTCCTTATTCCCAGCTTGACCGGCGGAGAGGGTAAGCAGGGAGGTCACAACACTTGCCCCTAAGCCCGCAGTCTTTGCCTTAGCAGCCGACGCCGACGGGGTCGAAGAAGCAGAAGCGGGAACCAGCACCGCCATTGCCGTTGCTTCCTTGTTGCCAACTTGGCCGGCGGCGAGGGGGAGGAGGGAGGTTAGCACGCTTGCCTTGTCCCCAGCCGTAGTCTTCACCGGGACCACAGCCGCCGAGGGGGTCGAAGAAGCAGCAGCAACTGAAGAGCTCGAAGCCTCGGCAGCCACAGGAGCAGGAGAGTCAGAGTGTACACCCTCAGCAGGCACCAAAACACTCAACACCATCTCCTCTTTGTTGCCGACCTGTCCAGGCAGGATGTTAACCACACTCGTCATCACCCCCTCCCTCTTTTCCTCCCCAGAACCCTTCTCCCTATCCACCACGGGAACCCTAACTCCCGGAGCAGGAGTCGGTAGCGGACTAGGACTAACAGACACAGGCACCAAAATACTAACAGTTGTCTCCTTATGCTCCCCCAACTGCCCCGGCAGTAACGTCAACAAACTGGTCGACACACTCCTGTCAACCTCACCAGCTTCCAGGAAAGAAGGAGGAGGTAAAGCCCGAGGCTGATCAGTAGCCTGCGGCAAATCATCAACCACCTCAAACTTCGAAGTCCACAGGGCGGTATTGGTTTTGGTTACGGCGTAGGTGCGCACGATGGAGGTGTGGAAGGTGCCGACTGTGTAGGTGTGCACGATAGGGACGGGAATGACTTCCTGGTCGGGGTCTTCTTCTGATTTCTGTTGGTGAGATGGATGTGGGTGAGGGTTGCGGCTGGGCTAGGACTGGGGGCTTTTTGGGGTTGGTGAGGGGACTGTGGGTAAGTTCCCTGTGGGATTGTGTATGGAACTTACCTGCTGTGCGACCTGCGGACTCGCACTCGGACTCGGAGCAGAAGCAGAAGCGGGAGCGGGAGCAGGAGCGGGAGCAGGAGCGGGAGCAGGAGCAGGAGCCGGATCCGGAGGCGGTTGCGCTCGCTGTTCCGGATTGGGTTCCGGCTCCAGAGCAGGAGTGGGCGTCTGCGGAGTAGGCGTCGGAGGCAGTGGAGGCGGCGGAAGATCCTTAACCAGCGTCTTCACCAAAGCCGCATACTTGCCACTGGGCCGGAGCTCATCGGGGTTATCGGCGTTGAAGTAGAAGTTGTCTGTCATGTCCCGCATGTTATGAGGTGCGTCCTCAAGGCCTGGACGGAGGTTGATGCTGCCGGTGTCGGAGCGGGTGGAGGGGATCTGGCCTGGAAGGATAGGCTGCTGTTGTTGTTGTTGTCGCTCCTGTTGGGCGGGAGCCGGAGAATTATTGGAAGCGCCCTCGGTGACGACGACGACTTCGGTGACCATGGCGGGTACGGTGATGATGACAGGGGCAGGGGTGATGATGGGGGTGGAGGAGGTGGTGTTTGAAGCCGTCGAGGTGCTGAGCACAGGGACAGGGACGACGTTGGGGGTTGGGGACGATTGCTGTTAGGGATGGTTTGTTAGTTGAATTAATCTTAGGGGTAGATAAGGGGTGTGGGTTTTTTCGGAGACGGGACGGGGACGGGGAACGGGGAACGGATAACAGGTTACGGGGACTGAGAGGTAGACAAGAGGAGGGTAAAGGGTGCGGGGGGGATGGAGAGCGCAGAATGGGAGGGATCCCCCACGAAAAGAAAAACAAAGAAACGAAGGAAAAAGGAAAGCAAGTTAACTCACATCAACAGCCGTCAGCGTGACGAACGACGTCAAGACCTCGATATTCTCAACGTCCCTCTTCCCAAGTTTCCCAAGTCCAATCCCCGGCCCGAAATCCAAAGGATTAGACTTGGTAGGCAACGTCGGAGCAGGAAGCCCGTTCCAGTTCGTAACCCTCCACTCCTTACCTCTACTCCTAACCTCCATTCTCTCCATGTTCCCCCTCTTAGGCAGCCTGGCTGCCCTAGCCTTAGGTCCAGGCCCAACCTGTTCCCACGGATTCCAAGTCTTGTAATCCTCCGTGTAGTTCAACGGCGCCTTGCCACCACCAGACTTGTGCACAGTCATGGTGACAACGGCAGGACCTTCGACCTTGGTGATTGTCCTGGGAACAGAAGGGGGAGCAGGAGCTGGAGCAGCCTCCGCCCCGACGGTCACGGTCCTTGTCTTCGGGGCCGGAGGCAGAGGGGGAAAAAGAGGAGGGGGAAAAAGAGGGGGAGGAGCAGGAGCAGGAGCAGGACCAACCTGGACGGTCACAATCGGAGCAGGAACAGTAACAGGAACAGGAATAACCTCGAGCGTCACGATCGGAGCAGCAGGAGGAGGATCGTGGACAATCTGAGTAGAGGTAATCCTAATCATGAGTGGAGGAGGACCGTCAACGACCCTCATTTCCTCAACGACGTCGACGGAGGTCACCGTGCGCGAGATGACCTTTCGGGTATTGCTCGGGCTCTGGCTCTGGCTGTGGGTCTGGATGGTGGTCAAGGTGGTTTTCTTGATTTCGATCACCTCCATGTCTTCCTCGATTAGCGTGCGGGTGGAGGTTTTCTGAGCGGCGCGGGGGGCGGCCTTGTTGAGGCCATTTGGGGCGGCGAGGACAGCGGGGGAAAGAAGGAGGATGTAGACGAGGAGGAGGTAGATGTTAAACATCTTGATGGATAGGTATCACGGTGATACCGTGATGAATGAAGAATGACCAGTTGGATATGAACCGAGAAATTGTGGTCAAGGAGAAAGTCAGAGGAATAAGGAAGAGGAACGATGGTTCTCTTTTTGAGGGGTGGCCGTTGGGAAGGAAAAATGTTTGTGGCTCGGGCAGGTCGGCGACCGGCCGGCTCGAACATACATGTAGGGTTTCGGCCAGGGCTTCCAGTCCTTCGTCTTCAATGTGGCTTCAACTTGACCTTGCTTCGTGGCATCTTCCATCCGCATGTCCTGCCTGGATTTGGCTACATCAGATCGTGCGTTCTGGGTGGCGACATTTCGAACTCGATATGCAGGAACAAGGCATGCACATGAAGGCCACACCTTGGCCGGACGATATCCTCCTTGGGCTACCAAGGTTGGAGTTGCTTCCGCATGATGATGGATATTGGGTGTGCCTACGCAGCAACACTAGGCATCATAAAAAGTCCCCTCCATTCCAGAAGAATTACGACTTCGAGTGTTCACCGATGGGACATAATGAACGTCTAGGAAAGTTTCATGATTAGGTTGCGATGGACCATTGCTGGAACAGAAAAACCCGTGATAAATCATCTTGGTCATAGAGAGGTCCTGAAGTCCAACTTTCAGGGTTAATCTCCTTGCTCAAGTCGAGTCGACGAGTCATAACCCCCGTCCCGGAGAGCTGGTCTCGTAACCGCTCGCTGCTGCATCATAGACACGCTGCGCTGTAAGGGCATCATAATACTGCTAGCAAGAAGAAAAGTCTCATCTGCAGGCAGAAGATTGAACGAGTTTTGGGGGAAGTCCGAGTGCCATACATGCAGAAACTTGATGTCGACAAAGCACCCAGGCAAGTAGTAACAAACAAACACAGGCCAGCTGGTCAATAATGGCCCTTTGCAGTTTCAACAGGCGGCCAGTGTCAAAGGCCTATGCACATGCAGCCATGCATCCTCTGGGTCACTGGGTGTCGGAAAACCAGTGTCAAGTTGTCAACCCAAATCAAGTTATCGCCGTTGTCTGCGAACATCACCGAGTTATTTCCTTGTCAACAGTCAATCTCAACGACAAAGACTTCTCACCGAATCATGAACGAAACTGAACTGAATCTCTTCTTTTGTTCGCGGAAGAAGATTTCTTCTTCATGCCACAGGGCATCACAAATTCTTGTTCTTCCAGTCCGAGAAAAGAACGAAAAAAGGAAAAAAAAAGAAAAGCAAATGATACAATGTCGAAGAAGATAAAGACCCGCCTCCCTGATACCCCATTTCCCTCACTTCATGCCGAAACTTGTTTCCTCCGCTCCGTCACCCTCCCATCTTCTCAGTCAGATCCTGACGACAGCCTAACTATGTAGCCCCCTTTTCGGGCTGCTCAACCCCAGCGCTGGGAACAAATCAAATCGGTGGTCCGATTTGATTTAATTTGACTTGGTTTGTTGCCCGCGCTGGTTAACCCTCCTACAAGCCTTCAACTTCGAATTACAAACCGTGCAATAACACAAGCCATCCTCATGGCACCCGCAATCATACGGCTTTTTGGCCACCATCCAAGCCCCAGCCGCTGCCATCCCGTTTTCCCATCGTCATCCTCTTGGACTTCTCACATCACCGTCTTGCCCCTCATCACTCCGCCTCAACATCAATCTCTCCAGCTCCAGGGATAGCAACCCGATGCGTCCCCTCATCCTGCCCTTCCTGCCCATCCTTCTCTTCCTCCAAGCTCCTACTAGCCATGCTGTCCCCCTTCTGCGGCACTGCCACAACCTCCGGCTCCTCACGAGCTACATGTACACTACTAGTAAGACGCCTCATCTTGCTTCCCGCAGCCGTAGCCGTGACATTAAGCATAGTGGTCTGCCCTAGGGTGCAAGTAGTACCAGCCGCCATGGGCATAGCCGCCGTCCAAATGCCGCCGGGGGTACACTGCTGGTACGACTTTCCATCAATGCAATTCCACCCTCCCACAGGACTGCAAGCAGACCCAGCGTTATTTGCTTGATCACGAGCTTTCAGTTTCAGCTTATCCACCGCCTGCACCGACGTCTGTCCCGCCCCTCCATTTCCTCCTTCTTGGCCCGTCATATTTTCCCGCACGCACTGTGGCTTGTAGCCGTCGGCGCGCCTGCCGCGGGCAAAGATGTTTACTTCGGATTTGAGGCCGTGGCCGGGCCTGGAGTGGTTGCGGTTGGCGACGTCGTCGGCGTTGGCCGTGAAGGTAGCGGTTGCAGTTGCGGAGGAGGCAAGTGGAACGGATGTGTTTGACAGAACGGAAGAGGTGGGCGTGATAGTACGAGTCATCGTTGGCGGTACGACGACGACGACGTCAGCGTCGACGACGACTTCCCGCTTGCTAGTACCACCATCTTCCCCTAATGAGGAAGAGGCCGTAACACCAAAATCCAAATCCCGCTTGGTCTTGGTATTCCTGAAGAACTTTCTTTGCACAAAAGAGCAGCCGTCCTTGGGGAACTTCTTGCACTTTAGACAGAAACACTCGTCGTCGGCAAAGCAGAAGGCCCCGAGGGACTCGCCAGGGCAGTCGAAGCCCTTGCCCCTTTTATCCAGAATCGCTTGGTTATCGGGCATGGGCATGGCTAGTGGCATGGCGCTCCGGCGACCGACCGTAACGGGGCGGCCAAACGGACTGGTTCTGTGGACGCCTGAAACCCCACCACGTTTCTCCTTCTCGTTGACCAAACTCTTTTTCTGATAGTATTCCCCTCCACCCGCCTCGTCGTCGATGGTCAACAGCTCATCAAGACCCGTCCCACCTCCATCGGCCGCAGCCCTCTTTGCGCTGCGCGATCCGAGTCTTTTGAAACTGCAACCGTTCAGACCAATTTGGCATTTCACACAATAGCAGCCGTCCTCAATGCAGAACCCGCCGTTCGCGGCTTGGCAGATAAACGTGACGGGTCGGTTGTTCTTTTTGACCTGGCTGGTAATCCTCAAGATATATGGCGGTATTTGGCCTGGGTTGGTGTTCCTGTCACTGGTGAAGTCGCGGTCTTCAAGGAGGTTGTTTTCGGTCGGGGAGGCCAGGCCGCGCTTGCCGTCGCCGACGCCCTTCCTCTGCACAAAGTCGCAGTTGTCCGGGAACCCCCGGCACTGGAGGCAGTAGCAGTAGCCGCTGACGAGACAAAAGCCGGCGACGTCACCCGTCTCCTTGCATTCGACTTCTCGGGTGCCGTACCCGTTGTTTTTGCGAGCAATGAACTCATGCTCTTGACTGGTGACGTCCCCTTCAAGCATGCTCCCCTCAAGCAGGTGCTCCTCCCCCTCCATCTCCCCCTTGACCGGAAAATCTCTCTTCTTTGAGCCGGTGAGAGCCTTGACTACATCCCCGGGCAGCGTCACGAAGATGTCAAACTGGAGGAGGTCCCTCTTGGACTTGGTCTCAAATTTGGGCTCAGACACCACAGAATCTGAATCAGATTCGGAGGTGACATCTCTCTTGTCCGCCGGCTTCTTGTCGTCTTCCTTGTTATTGTACCCGCTGCCCTCGCCGCCCTTGCCGCCCACGTCGTTTGAGTTGGAGTCGGAGTCCACAAAAGCCTTATCTCCTTTCACCATCGTCGCCATCGATGTTCCATTCTCGTTCACCTTCCGCTCTTCGTTGAAACACCAGCATTCAGCATGTTTATAACCCTCGCACATGATCTTTGCTCTGGGGTTGGTGCAGTAGTACTGCGAAGCCAATTTGCGGGCGACAAGACCTCGTCCGCTGAGTTCACTGAGAGGGATCAAGCCTCGCCCCTCAACAACTTCCCCTGCGGAAACGTCGCGCTTCGTATTGGGCTTCTTAATCGCCTTTTCTGCTGGCGGCATACAGAAACAATCCTGATTGACGCGGGTCTTCACAGCAGAATAACAAGAAACCGGTACATCGGTCTTTTTACTCTTTTGGCAGCGCCAACCGCTCGGGGATTTCTCATCCTGGATCGCTGTTTCCATCGGTGGGTAACAGTCACACTCGATAACTCCGTTATTATTTTTGCACCGCATCTGGGCAGCGGTGTTGGCGCACATATAGCCGTAGTCTTCTGCGCGGGCGACCTTTGCTTGAGGATGTCTGCTCATGAGAGGAACGCGATAGCGCTTCTCATTCTTGATGGCCATGCTATTGTGGTCATCAATGTCTGTGGGCAGGTATGAGCCACACGAGCCAGAGTCAAAGGAGTTGATGTCATCGATGCTGCTGCGCTTCTTGCTGCTGTCAGGCAGGTCTCGCTTGTGCTTGGGGGCGTCGGAATCATCCTTCTCCGCCGGCCCTATGATCACGATATTGTGGGATTTCGTCGTGTCATTCCATTGGTACATGGCGCAGTGGCATGTCGCTAGGGTCATGTTGCGGGTGTTATCGCAGTATGGGAATTCATTTACCTTAGTGCATTTGATGCCTCGGTGGCCGGGGGTGCGTTGTCGAAGGTCGTTGTCAAGACTTCGCTTGCTGTTCTTGATTGGCTTCTCCTCATCCTCGCCCCAGATGAACTCTCCCTTTGGATCATCATTAATAGATGTTGAGGTGGACGTGGAGCCAAGCTCTCGCTTCTTGCCACTGGCTTTCTTGGTCGGCTTCACGCCCTCGTCCACAGTAAACCCCACAGCAACACCCTTGTAGCTTATGCATACGAACTTTGATTCATCCTGACAATGATACTTGTCCGCACAAGCTACCATTTGCGGCTTGTATTTACCATTAAGCATACAAGGACACTCGTACTTGTCCCTCGCGTCGCCGTAATTGCGCTTGACCATGGGACTGGTGACGGAGTGGAAGTCGGAAATTGCCTTGTCCTTGTCATCTTGACTCAATTCTTCAGGCATAGGGATGCGGCGTTTGGGCAAACTGGCTGGGGGGCGTTGGTTCCAGTAAGTAGGAGGAAGACGAGACTTCCAGTACTCAACGCCGTGCGAACCGCGGCGGTTGTGGGAAGTAGAAGGAAGACGAGACTTCCAGTACTCAGCGGTGTGGGAGCCACGGCGGTTGAAAGAGTTCACATGAGACTCGACATTATCGTCGAGGGTATCCCCATGCTCGCCAGAGTAATTTTCGGCGGTGATATCCTCGCGAGAGACATAGACATACTCTTGACGGCCATCGTCTTCAGAGTCTGATGTGAAATAATCGGACTCGTCAGCAGCCTTCGACTCTTCAGATCGAAGACTAACAGTCGTAGTGGTGGGATGGATGGTGTCGGAGACGGTTGCGGGACTAACGATGGCGGTGTCCTGCTTGATGATCGCGGTGTTGGGGAAGGTGTTGGGGATGATGGGGGAGGCTGTGATGGGGACCGTCGCCAGGAAGGCGGAGGCCGCTAGCGTGAAGGCCAGCTTCATGACTGCTTGTGTGTAGGGGGTTTGTCTATGCCCCATGTCCGAGTGTGTTGTGTTTCTGTTGAGCTTAATACGAGTACTTGGAAAGGGGATGTGCTAAGCAGGCCGGTTAACGGAAATGTTTCACACAGAGATGGAGGGGAGAGGCCAATGGTGGAAGATCACTTACCATGTGGTTTTAATACAGACTTTTCGGCGACTGAACATCGTCGAGCCCATGACCGTTTTGTTTCCATAGGGGTTGAATAGCCCATTGAAGTTTCTGAAGAAGACTAGGATCCATGGCATGGAAGGGATTGTGCCGCTCCGTGCAGGCGACAGGCTGGCCATCATGGCGAAAGAGCTGCAAATTGGATGTCAAAGCATATCCCGTTGCCTTAAGTTCGCGGCTATTTCGAGATAAAGGGACCCCGACTCTGAGTTTCGGAGTGGCGGCTCATTGTTTTGTTGATGACAAAGGCCAACACGGTACCGCGACGGTTTGCGATGGTCTATGCAACCATGGTAACGAGGCCGATCATCCCTCGTCGCGGCCTAGAAGAGGACCATGAGAGCTTGGTGCAATATGTGAAAGTTTCAATTAAGCGCTGCCAGCCGAATCCTGCCACTTGACCTCACGGGCAAAATGAAAATTGAAAAGTCGTGAAAGAAGGTAAGACGAAGAATGGGCGCTTGGGTGAATTGGACGGTTGATAGGAGGAATAGTCAAGTGAGGCCACGCACCTTCCCTGGGTCCGGGCAAGAAAGCCGGCTCAGTGCGAAGAACGAGGCCGGTAAGCCCAATGGCGGCTGGTCTCGCATGGGAAAGAATCAAAGTATCAAACATTTGATCATCAGGACAGAACTCCCTCGGCACAATGAGCCTCTTGATGTATGGAATGGGAGCGCTGCGGGAGAGTGTCTTTGTTGTTGTCATTGTTCATGTTGGACAAATTTCCAACCCTAACCCCTCAGCGATGAGTGTGCTCGAGCCCGGGGGCACTGGAGTGACGGGTTGCCCGCGTTGGTCAGCGATGCTAAGCTTGTGGCAGGTCAGCACGATGAAATGGATAACTCAATAGAATGCAAAAATGTGCTCCGCGAGGTTTTATGCGCGCAGTCAGCGAGCGGATACTAGGTTTTGCATCTTTCTATATCAAGATGCTTCGCAGCCCGTGTTGTTCAATGTTTTGGACGCCGAACTCAGGATGTCATCCTGACACCAGTCCAGGATTCTTTGAGAGGAGTCCACCCGTTCAGGCCCCGTTTGAGTGGGTGGGATGAGATTGACTCGCGTCATCTAAGCATATTCGAACGACATGGAGGTTGGAGTTTTGGAGCAGGTGGTCTTAATGCTGGGGTCGATGGTAGGTAGGCAGTTACCAAATATCAAGCTTAGCGTCTCGCTTGGGCCCCTGGAAATCCAATGTCGGGTCGGGAATCAACTCCCAGAGTCCCGATCACGCTCTTCCTCTGAACCAGACCCTGCAGTTTTGAGTTCCGGCTGGAATCGGTAGCGGATTCGTGAGCCCTTTGGGGATGTACTCCCTTCCCTTCCCCAATTCTACCCCGGCTTGCGACCGTACACCACACGCAGCATGTAATAACCGTGAACCTCAGGGTTATTCCAGCCCCTCTTAATGTGGTTGCAAAACACCTTGGTCTCCTCTGGAGTCTATCCCATAACGAGAGTGAAGACGTAATTGAGGTATCCTACTAAACGAGTTAGCATAAACTCCGCATCCAAATTTTGAAGGCCATACTTACCCTCGATATCCGCCTCAGCTACCAACTTGTACCACAGACCTCTCTCCGCCGCCTTCTTCTCCGGATGCCAGACCCCCATTGGGCATTGAATGCCCACAAACTCAATGTCAACGAATCCGGCTGCTTCCATACCCTTACGTTGCAAATCCTCCTCATACACCGTAAATGTCCTCCCCAACTTCCTACCACCCTCCCTAAACACCTTGCCCCATTGATCCATAGCCTCAGTTGCCGTTCCATCATCACTCAGCCAAGTCATGCCACTGCCACAACTCTCCACGTAACCGCCTGGCTTACAGACCCTAAAGGCGTTATGGAAAAGAGCATACCAGTCTTCAACCACACCAGCTAACATCCGCATGTTAGAAAATCGACGCTATTCTTGGCCCAAGTCTATTCCCGGTTGCAATCTTCTATCTCAAACTTGACGTTTGGAGGAATCCATGAGGGCTGGATGGGGAAAACGTCGGTGCCCATGACTTCCGCATTCGGAAACTCGTCGGCAAAGTCACTAGAATAGAAAGACAGGCTTTGGTTAGCACGGGGCTGAACGAGAAGAAGTGAAATCGGCCGCGTAGAGATAAGCTCCACCAAAGGTGCAAAACCCCTCCCTTGTTGTCGCTCGACACGGTGGCTCTGATGATTACTGTCACGACTTTGGGTGCAGAAATCATTCACGAAGTCCTTTCACGTGGCTGGGATTTCATGAAATGAACGCGTGGAAGAACTTACATGGCCCACATGCCATTACCTGTCGCAATATCCAACACTTTATAGACCTTCTTCTTATCAAGTGGCGAAAGGTAGAGCTTTCCGTCCAGCTGTACCAACATAGCGTGGTGGCTTTCCGATACATGAATCTCGTCAGTATTTTATACGGTCATCTCCAGCCTTGTGAAGCCATATGGGGGTACTACACTTGTCACTTACTAGATTTCCAGCGCCTCAACATGACGTTGGTCATTGGGCTCCCAAGACTCGGCATTGCCGACATCACCGTGGTAGGTTCTTTTATGGACAGTCCGGTAGTCATAGATAGTCGAACTCAAGGAAGCGGTGGTCGAAGCGATCGAGCCGATTGAAGAGGCGCCGTCATCTACTGTATCTTCTTCTTCAAGCTGTGCGAGTATGGGGGCTGGTCAGCTGGTGACTAAACATCGGTGGCGGTGGGAAGTTGAACTTACGGCGTCAGCCTGCTGTTGCCAATGCGACGCAGGGAGAAGTCCAGCAGCCTCTGCCTGCTCGGTGGTAAGCGGGGCTGATGAAGCCATCTTCTTGACTTGGCTGGGACCGTGAGCGGTAGAAGACGTGTGCTGTGATCGAGACAGAGCGGAAGTTGAAGTAAAACAAGGGCCTGGTTGAGCTCTGGAGTGTAGATAAAAAAGTGAATAATGTATTCTCAGTCAAGCTTTATACGAGAGGATATTTTGGGGGGGGGGGGGGGGGGGGGGGGGGGGGGGGCATTGGAGGGCGGTAAAACACCCTTCCAAGCACAGCCTCTGCTTTGACATTCATTGTGTGTCCTGCATCAATGGTAATGCCTTCCCTATGTAGTCCTAAGGCGTGTTTAGTTCGAAGCGCGCTCGGTAATCCACCATAAGACTCAATCCCTGTTGTTGTTTGTGCACGCTGGTCCGTCGAGAAGTTCGGCAGCGGAGTGGGCAGAGACAGACTGCACCCAAACCCTACACCAGGAAAGTCGGCGTTTTGGAGTTCGTTGGCAGGTGATCGTCTCAAAGCCCGCAACTCGTACCCTGATCAACAGGCCTCTGAGCGATTGGCAGAAGTGATGTTGGCACGTGTCGATTGGTCCGGTAGACACACCCCTAGAAATCCAGAACACCGTTGTCCGTTACGAGGTGCTGCCTGAATGGGGCCTGCACCTCGTCTGCCCGTCTTCCGGCCCGTTCAGCGGCCCGACCTGGAACTCTCGACCCCGAACCCAAACCCCACACCGACATCTTCTGCCAGACGCCAAGATATCCCTGACTGAATGTCAACGAGCCGTCCTAGGATGTGTGCATCGAGAAAAATAGGTGCATTCACCTGGAGCAGTCTACATGATGGTATCGGTGTCGTGAACTTGGACCCTCACTTGATTCGGTCATTTGCCCACCAGATTATGGATTTCCAAGCATTCCCCCGCGCTCACAGCCTGGCAGTGGTTCAGTCCCCCCCCCCCCATGTCCTCAGAGTTCTTACTCGGGCTTCCGACCCCATACAGAACGCGCCTTGGTGTAGCCGTGGATCTTGGAGCTGTTAAACTCCTTTCTGAGCTGGGCCGCATAAAGTGCAGTCTCCTCAGGACGCCACCCCATAACCGCGTTGAACGTGTAGTTCAGGTAGCCTGCGTGACCACAAATCAGTATGAACCCAGAACGTCTTCAGCCACAACTTCATCGTGAAGCAGACTTACCATCGAGATCACTCTCAATCGCGACCTTCCACCAGAGTCCTACTTCGGCCAGGTGCTTGTCCCCAGGCCAGGTATTGACAGGAAGGAAATACTCCTTGACTTGAATATCCACGAAGCCCGCCGCTTCCATGCCCTTACGCTGGAGATCAAGATCGTAGACTTCGAACGGCCTGCCCATCTTCTTTCCAGCCGCATTCCATACCCTCCCCCACTGGGCCATTGCGCTTTCGTACTTCACTGACCCATCGTCACTCGTAAATGAGCTATTTGAATTAATGCTTTCGGTCCAGCCACCGGGCTTGCAGACGCGATAAGCCTGGCGAAATAGCCCCTCCCAGTCCTGGACGACGCCGAACATCATACGCGTGTGGACGAAATCGAAGGTATTGTCGGCCCAAGTCCACTCTGAATTGCAATCGTCCAGTTCAAACTTTACGTTGGCCGGAACCCAGGATGGCTGAATAGGGGTAATATCGGTACCGATAACCTCGGCATTGGGGAATTCATCAGCGAAGTCGCTGGGGAGAGAGCGTATTAGGCAAGGTATCAACTGGCACAGGATTTGTAAGACTCACATTGCCCACATGCCGGTTCCCGTTCCGATATCGACGACTTTCTGAATCTTCTTCTTGTCAAGAGGAGAATTGTAGAGTTTTCCGTCGAGGATCACCGTCCATGCGTGATGACTGTTTTCATTAGCTGAACTCGCCCTACGTCTGGCGAAGAGGAATGCCGAAGAAGCGCTAGCATGACGATGACTTACGCAATATCTAACGCCTGCTTATGGCGCTCATCGTTAGGCTGCCAGGATTCGACATTGCCCATCTCCTTATGATAGGTTCGCCCATGGATGTTGCGATACTCGAAAATGGACTCGGTCAGCGAGGCGGTGCTGGAAATGAAGGATCCCAGGCTCGAAGCTGAATCATTATTGGGATCCTCTTCCGTGTCCGGCTGGTGCCAATGTGAGGCAGGAAGAATGCCGACTGCAGTTTGCTCCTCATTGCTCAGTAATGGCGCCTGCTGTGCAGGCTCGGCCGCCGGCGATGCTCCCTTGCTTGGGCTCTTTGGGCTTTTGGGGCTCTGAAGATTGGAAGCCATGCTTGTGATTTGGCAGTGAAACGCCGTGAGGAAGACAGGAAAGATAGATGCCGAGAACGAAATCCAAAGGAGACGACAGAGGGTCGACGGTTGAGGTACGGTTAAAGGTTCGGGAGAAGAAGTGTGATTCAACCAGATTTTGAGCACTGATAACGAGAGGGGCATCCCCTCGTACGGCCAAACGGCATTAGCCGGTACAGTTGCTAGGTAGCCTTTCATCCACTGTGAAGAACGCTGAAGTAGTGTTCTGAATGTCGGGGAGACCGGTCAGCAGGTCAATTGACATGTGCCAAAGCCGACATCCGCACTTTCTACACCCCTACTGTAACCCTGGGGGACCAGGTAACGGTAGCCCCTACCCAAAAGAGGTTATTGCCCCTGCAGCCTGCAGCAGCACCCAACCATCACAGTACATACCGGACACGTCGTATTCTTCCTAGCGTTGTACCAGAACTCTTCGGGACTCCCATCCGGAGGATATCGCAGCGCTGTTAGACGGACATGTGTTAAGCGGGCTGGCGGGGAATGTCAGTCCGGTCCTTCACCCAAACTGCTGCGGGCTCCCAAGGCTCAGCTGCCTAGGCGAGCCGATCCAGAGACGTTGACAACGGACGATGGAACGAAGGAGTTTCGGTAAAGTGGACTATCGGATTACGATATCACCACTTGTCGAGTGCCGGCGCGGGGAGAAGTTGGGACTTACCAGATTTTCGCATCGTTGAAATGAGCTGTGATTCCCGTCATGGCCGAGAGTGAATGGAAATCAACCCCTTGCCGCGCTTTCAGTAGGTCAATCCAGGGTTCATCATCCGTATCCGACACGACGAACCTTCTGTGTCAAGTCCGTCAAGTGCATGGAGCTTGATGGATTGAGGCTCTGTTTCGTTTTGAGACTTCAAATCCAGCCAAGCTCCAAGAGGTGTATTGTGTGTGGGGTTGACACTCGACAAGAAGTAGAACTGGTGTTTCGTTGTAGTCGAATATAATGGTAACGGTTGTGGCGGCTTTGCCTCGATTCCACAGGTGCTTTAACCGGCTCGGACCTGATAGACGGAAAGCGAGAGAACTTGCATGGCCCACATTCCGTTGCCTGTTCCAACGTCGAGCACTTTATGGATCTTCTTCTTGTCAAGTGGGGAGAGGTAAAGCTTTCCATCCAATTGAACCATGGAGTGGTGACTATCCGATGCAAATGGTGTTAATATGCAGTCAAATTCATCAATGCGCAAGGCCTCGAGCTCCGGCTTACAAAATCTCCAACGCATCAACGTGACGCTGATCGTTAGGTTCCCATGACTCGGCATTGCCAATTTCGGCGTGATATGTTCTTCCATGAATAGTGCGGTAGTCATAGATACTGGAGCTCAGGGAAGCGGTGGTCGAAGCGAGGGATGAAATCGTCGAGGCACCGTCATCAGCGGGATCTTCTGCGAGCTGCGAATCAAAGGATTAGCCCTCCTGCTGAGATGATGAGAGATGCATTGGACCTGTGACTTACTGCATACTGAGTCCAGTACGATGCAGGGAGAATACCAGCAGCGTTTTGTTCCTCGGTGCTGAGCGGTGCTGGCCCGGAGTCAGAGGCAACTGGTGGCGGCGAGGTGGGGGTTGCTCGCTCTTGGGGCTTTGAGAGCCCGGGCTACTCGGGCTCTTGGGGCTCGTAGGGCTCTTGGAACTGGCCCCCATCTTCGCAAAGTTGTGGGAGAAAAGTGTTGGTACCTTAGCTACGCAGGTGTGTAGGTCTGATCAAGATCCCTGGACATATCAGCCAAGTCGACTCGGAGACATTTTTATGCTTGCAAAATGCGACGAGTCAATTCCAGTGTCGCTTTGTGGGCCGTCCAGCCCCTTCAAAGTTAAACACCGGGCCCCGCTGAAGAACTAGTGTATAGAGGCGAACATACCCTAACTCGACGTAGATCGTTGTCTTTGTGTCGATGGTCCTGCGGCATCAAACCTGAGATGGTCGATTCTGGATGCGTCGCGTTGCTCTAGCAGTCGACATATTGGAAGTGGAAAAGCGCTGTGTGTGCTTTCAGGATCTGGCTTGGGCAAAAGCCATGACTTCGTCCGCCAGCGGTCTCAACGCTGAGCAGGCCAGGGAACGGTCTCATGATGCCTCCCTGGTGCGGCCCTAAAACGTGGTGATCGCGGGACCACACCGTAATACGAGCGTAGTGGCAATTGACAAGACGAAGTACCGAACAACAATACACGAGAAGAAGCGGAATAAAGAGAAAGGGGTAGAGTAGAGCTGCGGAGTTGGAGATGCTAGTGTAGTGGAATGATGGTCAGGCACGGCCAGCTGAGGGGAGCTTGATGAAGAGGCGAGAACCATTTCACGCCTCCACACGCGTGCCGCAAACCGTTGAGGTACGGTCGAGAGGGCGGGGAGGGCGGGGCCCGGTACGGCCCGGTGCCTGACCCTCGTCCGTCGTCTGGTCCTGCCCAGCTGCGGCTTTCCCAGACTCATACACAAGAACTAACTACCGATACTACCACCGACGGCAGAATAAACACAAAGTGCGCGACGGAAAACGTTGGGAATGAATATATGCTGAGTCTTTTCAGTCCAATTGCGGCCTTTCAGATGTCAAAACACCTTGGAAAGATCAGGACTCTGTGATTACCGGGGAGCATTTGGACGCCAGGGAACCCTGGAAGACCGAGTTTTCCCATACGGAACGATGGCGCTTACGCCCAAGTGCCATGTGGCCGGTGACTTCTGGTAGGAAAGGGCGTGTGTCGATAGTTTACCAAACCCCTCCAAGAACCCTCAACATGTCCTGAAAATTTCCAGGGACTCCTAGTCCGGTAACGGGATCCCACCCCTTCTTGGCATTCCATCCTCCAACAATGACATTTCCACTCTGACTTCCCTCACCTATGTCTTCTCCGTCTCCTTCTCCTACTTCCACTTCCCACCCCCATTCCTCTCCGTCTCCATCTGTGTCTCCTTCTCCTTGTGTCCCATCCGCCCTGTCTACCTCCGTCGAATTGCCCTGCCTCTTCTCTACAACTTTCTGTCTTCGGCCTTTCCCCTTCCCTTTACCCTTATCGTTCACGTCCTCCATCACCTCCCCAGGGAAAACACATCCCTCGCTCCTTCCACCTTCCACATCCTTCAGTACCCCTCTCACTCTCTGATCCAAGTACAGATGCCCATTTAACCACCCCAGACTCCTCTTCCCTTGCCTCAAGCGTTGATCATTAACCAACGCCACCATAGCCGCCACCACCGGCGTTGACGCACTCGTCCCGCGTACCTCCACCATCTCTCCGCGGTGCATGATTTGGAAGCCTGAACCGATGGCAGCAATGTCTGGCATGCCGCGCCCGTTAAGAGAGAAGTAGACCGGTTTTTGAGCATGAGGGTGAGCTGTTTTCCTCGGTTTGTTTGATCCGGAGCGGACATGACTGGAGACGTATGGGTCTACAGCTGCCCGTTGCCAGAGAGGCCGATCAAAGTACTCGCTAAACCCACCGGAGGAAAAATCGGCGCCTGTGAGGTTGAGGGCGGTGTTATCCGTTGCTCCTACACTAGTAACCCACGGACAGGAAGCAGGGAACGTGGGCACAAAAGCTCGTCGACCTGATCCATCGTTTTTTATGCAAGAGTCACCACCGCCAGCGGAGTAGCCGATGCCTGCCGCCCCGCCGTCACCCGTTGCCACGAGGACAGAAGTACCGCGCGCTGCCAAGGCAGCAAAGAGATCGCATACTCTGTGAGCGTATCTGCGCGGGACGGATTGCTCGTCGTCTGCATAGCTGATGCTTAGCACATGGGGGATCTGCGTATCAGGCAAGGCCAACAAGGCTTGCAAGAACTCGAGGAAGGGCTCGTTATTGGCTCTAGGATCGTTCGCAGGGAGGGGACGGCCGGAAGAATCCAGTTTTGTCCCGCGCCCGCCGGTGGCGTAGTAGATCACTTGGGTAGGATGACCAAGGCTAAGAGCATATTGAACGTCGAGGTTGGCCTCGAGGCCGGAGAGGGCTGGGTCGGTGGAATGCAGGTCCCAAGGCGTGGCGTTGTTGAGGAGGGTTATGGTGATGTTGTAGGGGGGCTCCGCGGTTGCATTTGTGACGGGCGGGCGGGTCAGGCTGCCACCGCTGCCGCCCCGGGATGGAGTGGGTGTTGGAGGAAGCAGTTCGGGAGCGTAGGCAGTTAGGAAGGAGGTCACGTCTTGATGGGTGATGTATTGCTCCAGAAAACCGGCGATGCCGAAGCGCACGGGGGAGGGAGAGCGAGGGCGGGGAGGGTGAGTGTAGGTGAGGTTGTAAAGCTTGCGGATGCAGCCTGGGAAGGTGCCGGTCCAGCAAGGAGGAGCAAAGAACTCCTCTCGGGTGGACAGTTTGGGCTGAGCTGGCTGGCGACGTCCGAGGCGGAGGGTACTATCGTTGTGGTTGCGAGGAGGCATGAAGTGTGTAAGCGGGTGGACGAAGTCAACGTGGTCGTTGAGCCACCTGGGGATCGTGTAAGAGCGGGCGCGAAGTAGTTGGGTACCAGGGTCACCGCTATACGAGTAGTAGGCTAGGTCGGCTCCAAAGAGTGTCTCGACTGTAGTAGCTGTAGCATCAAAGGTGATCCAGCTGCTCTCCGCCTTGTAGCTTGTGATGCCGTGGGACTGTAGCCAACGGCCTACTGCTGTGATTGACTTATGGTCTGGTTGACGGTGTTTGTCGACTTCTTCTTTTGTGAGATGACGGCTGTTGGGGTCGTTGCCAGATGTAGACTGCTGCAGGAGGCGTCTTTTCAGCGCTTCTATCCCGGCTTCTTTCAGCGCAATGGACAGTTGTATCTGATCGGAATCGGTGGCATGGTGATCGAGTTTCCACCCTACCGACAAGTGGCTAGCTTCTTCGACGACGACTCTTGAGGCTGTGGCTAGCGAGGAGAAAAGGGAAAAGAGGCCTAGGAGGGCCCAGATGGGAGCTTGGAACATGGTAACCAAAGAGGCGGGAGGAGAACCGGACAGTGGTTTTTCAATCATCCGCCGTACCACGATGATAGCACCACTGTCATTTTTCAACCAAACGTAGATGGTGTCGCCCGTTTATATCTTTGGCGCATTAACACCTGGCCAGAGTATGAAGACGACAACTGTGCCCGTGTTGAACCCGGATGATTCGTGACGGAGGGTCCGAGGATGTTGAGGTATGTTCACCAAAGGGTACCATGGACACGGTATGCATGGTGTACATGGTGTACATGTTGGCTTCCCCGCGTCAACTTGTACCTGGGTCCAAGGAAGATTCGACCGTCGGTCATGATCGGAAGATGCTGCCGAGTTCTTGGCGGTCAGGAGAATGGTACATGGAGGCTCAATGTTGCTAAACTTGGAAAAGCAATATACTGGAGAAGCCACCGTGGGGACGGTAATATGGAGGTGCTTCGTGGTGTGGTGCCAAGAGTCAAGCCGAATTTGTTAGCCACGGGCCCTGAATTCAGCCGCGACGGCCTCTATGGGAGCATTGGTGGGCATATAGACAAGTTATAGGGTAGGGGGTCCCGAGCAGTCGTCCACGGAGGAAGAAAGATTGCCTCTCGATACAGTGTAAGAAGGTTGCCGATTATTGAAAGTAAGACGACAAGCTTCCAGACCCTTAGGAGAGTCGTAGGTCCTTGGTATCCAGCTAACACTTGTTAGTCGCAAAGGGATGCTGACAGCAGCAATTGTTCGGAACGGCTAGGGCGCCACGGTACCAGTACCCTCGGATACCACATCAGGCTTCCTATTGACTTCGCCTCCAGGATTTATTGCTCGTATTCCCCACCGCCGATCCTCCGCAACCGCGCTTCCGAATCGGTTCAAGAGTGTTCCGACGGATGCTGGGCCGATGACCGTATTGAGCACGATGGCCCAGACTGCAATGACAAAGGCCTTGCGCGACAGATACGGTGTCTCATTCAAGCCGATCTGTATGATGAGAAGCCCAATCTCGCCGCGCGCGGCCATGGCAGTCCCAAGGAAGGCTGCTGGGACCCAGTTTTGTTTTGCCGGGGTTGTCGAGAGCGCTTTTTCTGAGGAACTCGGCTTCTTATGTACGACGAGATCCCACAGTGGAATCACTAGACCGACGATCAGCTTGCCTAAAACCATCAGGACAGTAAAGACAATGCCCTTCCAGATGACCTCGCCTGTCCAAAGCTCGATAAAGGGGATGGAGAAGCCAATGCTGGCGAAGAAGCATGGTTGAAGAATGAAGCGTTGTGCATCTTGGATGTATCGCCCAAACGTGCTGGCAAATGTGGGCCTCTTTTGTTTCGCATTGTCATCGTGGTCTTTTCTGTCGCTTGGTTCGTCGGGGTGTGAATGCTGCTTGCTAGGTAGGCTCGACACCACTGTCCCGGCTAGGAATGCACCGAACAAACCGCTTGCGCCGGCATACGCAGCGATGGCCAGGAACGCGCAAAGGACCAGCACCATCAGAATCATGTTGGCGATGTGTCCGAACTTTGGGAAGAATCGTGCTTTGATAGCTGGTAGACGGAACAGGGGGCCCAGGACGAACTTGGCTGCCAGAGGCGTCAAGATGGCCATCAGACCGCTGGCTAGGATGGGCCGCCCTATGACCCAACCGAGATTCGCATTTTTGATATCGCGTAGCTGAGAGATGACACTGACGAGTACCAGTCCGCAGACATCATCGAGAATGGCGGCGCTGATAAGGACAGTGCCGACACGGGTCTGGGCAAAGTCGTGCTTGGACGAGGCGCTGTTGATGACGACAAAGGTGGTCCCTAGGGAGGTGGAGCAGAGGGCAGTGCCGACAATGAAGGCTTCGAGGGGGCCTATGTGTTGAGTATCGGTGTGTGTTCGCCATGAAAGAAGCCAAGGGGACGGATAAGTGAGGGCAACAAACCATAGCCAAAGCCAGTATAGAACAGGGCAAACGTCAGGGCAATCGGGGTGAGCACACCAAGAAGGGCCGCGCTGGTGCTGAGGAGCAAGTTCTGCCAAAGAAGATCGAGACGAATGGTCAAACCGCCTTCAAAGATGATGATTATGAGACCAATGTAGCCCAAGGCAAGAAATGTCTCCTGCCATTCCAGGGCCAGGATGTTGCCAATGGGGACGCCGTAGATGAGACCGACAATGATTTTCCCAATGAGCCCCGCATGGAGCACCTTGTCGGCCAGCCATTCGGACACGGCAAGAACGAAGAAGAATGAGATTAAGGTCAAAATGCTGACGACTGGAAGAAGAAGAAGAAGAAGAAGAAGAAGGAGGAGGAGGAGGAGGAATCAGCTGTGGTTCCTGTTGGGGAGGAAAGGGAGCGAATGACAAGCGACAGGTAACACACTGTCTGGTTCATGATATTCGAGGAAGGCGCCATTTCCTTGGGCACTCATGCTTCGGAGCGTGTCGCAACCAGCACTCCAGCTTGGCCGACTAATTGAGGAAGAATCGAAGCAGTAAGAGACGAGAGCAATCCCGTGAAGCACCAGATCAATGTTGTCGTTGGTCGTGACGGAAAACGGATCTCAATCGATCCCTTTAGCGGTGCAAATGAACCATTTTAGGCCAAGACAGCTTCGACATTGCAGTACTTAGCTTACCATAGTTCTGACGATCAGAAACAGGTACCTTTACGGCCAAGAAGTACAGATGGATCAAGTACAGCCAATCGGCTGCCCATACGGAGGGCTTGGCAGAAAATGGTTCATTTGCACCGCTAAAGGGATGACGATGCAGTGTTCTTCCCTCCAGTCTGCCACAGCGCGCTGATTGCACCGCAATCAGGAGGTCAGTGTCTGCAAGGGAGTCCCGTCTACAGTCTTGATGTTCATGGCGCTGTGTTTTTGGCGGAGAGGTTCGTGCATTCACGCAAGCACGGGCCACCACACCAGAACTCGGCCTCGGAGGGCGCTGGCCTGGCCCCCGGCAGTCTTACCTGCCCAGACAGCCGGGCCGTGTTCAGCCCTCCAAGGCCACTCGCATCCTGTTCACTCTTTTCGCGGCTGTGTTCACTCTTCCCCGGCCACGCATGGTCTCACAATCCAGCCACTAATCGATGCCCCTGCCTGTCACACAAATGGCCATCAAGAAGAATCGGTGTTTCCTTTTTGCGCGTTCGTCGCAGTGGATAGAACGCTAGCAACTATACAATGCCGTTGGCCGCCCGTGCAATACCCCTCCCGCTCTCGCTGTTCAATTCACAACGTCACGTTTTCTGCTCCTGGACACACACAGTCGAGGTTGAACCCACGGTCGTTCCTCTCAATAATCCAGTTTGCCAACCTCTGTTATTTCAAATCGCCTATAAACCGCAAGCATGGCTTCCAACTCCAAAAGCCCCAAAAGCCCACAGAACAGAGGATTAACAAGGGTGCCGATATCGATGTTGCTCAGCAATGAGGAGCAAACAGCAATCGGTATCCTTCCTGCCTCGCACTGGGAACAGCAGTTGACGCAAGAGGATCCCGATGAAAGAATAACTGAAAGGGCCAAGACCGTCTCGCTCACAGAGTCCATTTTCGAGTATCGCCAGTTCCATGGAAGAACATATCATAGCGTTATCGGTCGGGCGGAATCATGGGAACCCAATGATGAGCGTCATATCGATGCAATGGAGATTGCGTAAATACCTACCTAACCAGCATCCAAGCATCGTGAACATCGTTTGCACGTGCTAACCATTGCAACAGCCACCACGGTTATATGGTGCTTATGGGACACAAGTTGTATCGCGCTCCACTTGACAAGCAGAGGGTGCGAAAGGTGTTGGACGTTGGGACAGGAACCGGCCTGTGGGCAATGTAAGTCTTACCTCACACGTCCTGCATACTCGTTGGGTCTCGAAGCGCTTCCTCGTTTTATACCCCGGGTTGGACATGCGATTCGAGCCGTGACAGGAACAAGCCCCAATCGCCGTTCTAACAGTATATCCGATGCTCTCCAGTGACTTTGCCGACGAATTTCTCAAAGCCGACGTCGTCGGTACAGACATTACCCCTATTCAACCTTGCTGGGTGCCCGCCAATGTCAAGTTCGAACTTGATGATTGCAACTTGGAATGGACCTGGCCTGACAACACCTTTGACTTCGTCCATGGGCGTATGCTAATCGGGATTATCGAAGACTGGTACGAGTTTCATCGTCAGGCCTTCCGTACCTGTAAACCGGGCGGTACGTATCCCCGGACCCCTTCCATCCACCTGTTGTCCATCGACAGTCACTCACAAAATTCCCATGCAGGCTACGTCGAAACTTTTGTCGCTAGCACTTCTTTCCATTGTGACGACGGTACAGTAAAAGAGGACAGTGCCATGTCGCAATGGGGCAAGGTGTGGCGTGAAGGCGGTAGAAAGCTCGGCCGAACTTTTGAGGCTTACGAGAACGACCTCCAACGCAAGGCTATGGAAGCCGCTGGCTTTGTGGATATTGAGTATAAAGACTACTTTGTTCCGATGGGCGGCTGGGGTGATGATAAAGAGGCGGCTGAGAAAGGTCTTTGGTGCAAGATAACCGTCGAGGCGGACCTTGAAGGTGAGCTTCCATTTGCGCGTGCAGCGAGCACACAGTTCGCATCCAGGACTCTATCATTGACCATGAGTGACCTAAATGGGCTGATGCTAATATTTTTTTCAGGATACACCAATTATATTTTCAACGTTATTGTAGGGTGGACTCCAGAGGAGACCAACGCGTATACCGACCAACTGAAGAAAGAGTGGAGCAATCCCAACATTCACGGGTACTTCTGGGCACGCAGTGCCTGGGGCAGGAAGCCATAATAAGCCCCAAGGGACAGCCAGATGGCTAGATGACTAGGGAATGTTTCTGCGATCACGGGCAGACATATTAGGGAATAATACCTGAACGACATCGAGGCCCACCTCAGCTTCCTGGCACCCTTGGCAGCAATCTTTGGATATCTTTGTCCTGTCCAGGACCGGCATATCTCTCCTTATCCAGGCAACAACCTCTCACATCTCAAGCCTGTGTCGTCAAATCTGCACACATCGTCAGGTTAATCGCAATCAATCCATCAAGTTCATCAAGGCCACCCTCAAGGATGCCAATGAAATCCTTCACCAGGAAACAAGCGTCAACTACAGCGTAGTGTCCTTCTCCGCCATCTCGATTTCCGTCGCGGGGCTCTCAAGGCCCAACTGACCTCAAAGTGAGTTTCAATTCAGATGTCGACTCACTGTCCATCTCACCACCCGACCAAACTAACCATGGCGTCTTTTCACACAGCTTCACCCACAACTCTTTCAGATGTCCGAAACTCGCATCCGTCGGCGACACCGCATCTCGGTAGATATTCCAACGGTTGGTACTAACCGATACAACGGGCGCAAGCTTCCAGAGGCATCCGTCTGGTTGATCCGTCCCGCCGAAGCCCCGCAAGTAAGGGCCTTCATATGCCTCTCGCTTACCAGCTCACTCCCCTGTAATATCTAGATTAACCAACCCCCTCTTCTTCCACCAGGTCGTCGGTAATCTGATCGGCTTGACGAGACGCCAATCCCTTTTACTGTCTTGAAGGCACACGTACGCTTCATTTTCTGGACTAGAAACGCCGCTGTCACCCCAGGCTCCGCAGCCCAGAGGAATACGGAGGCAACAATCCGATCAATGGCAAGAACGACCGATGTGGGTAGAGTAAGCGGCTGGTTGCGACTCAAGTTGACGTTCAAGTGTACGTTAGATCCTCTGGGGTACGTTAGATCCTGTGATTCTTCCATTGCATGCCACATTTTCTGTTACATCCCCTTCTCATGTCCAATGGTATTGGGTTCCGAAGTTCAATCTACATCACTCGTCACACTTTCACTCGAATGTCCGCGAGCTATATTGGCGGGTGGGCCGCAGGGTGAACCCCGTGAGCTTTATCAGATCACAACCTGTCTGCAACATGTTATGCAACAACGCGTACTTCTTCGAGACCTGTCACTCCGCGGCATAACCGGATTGGGACGCTACTGCGGCCTCTACTGTTGCAGCTTGCTGCAGGGGGGAAACAACCCTTACAAGTTGCTGAAAAATAGTGGATTCCAACATGACGGACGGGGTCTTCTCTGTCCATCGACGCCTTGGTGGCTTTCATACCCGCCTTGGGCTCGCACACTCAGGCGAACATTTTGGTGGTCTCTGAAGTTCGAACGTGCCATTTTTCACGAGTACGGCTCACGTGTTTGATGGAGCGAATCGATTCTGACCCGGCGACCAGCCTTTTCTTGTTTGGATGTAACAGGAAGCGGCACCAATCCTTGCACCCCTCGGCGGCAGGGTACGGCAATGATTAAAGAGGCATAGCAACCAGAAGCTATTACCTAGACCTAGAGCCCCGCAATGAGCAGAAGCGATGCTTGGCAACTGTCGATTAATCCGATAGAAACACCCTGGAATCTCGAATCCACGGTCTCACCAATTGCATTGCCCTAGGACCGCATCGGGGAGGAACTCAAACGGTTTGTGGCCTCTCGTGCGCGCTTCACAGTAACGTGACCCTGAAGGAAACTGTACACTGTTACCGGTTACCTTTGCCGTACAATGCCCCCTCCTCGAGCACGTTGGTTTAAAGTCCTGCCCATGGAACGACCTTCTCCCAAGTCCCAGGTCTTCAACTCACGACGCCTCACAATCTTCCCCAGTACTTCCGGCTTCTTCACTCCTGCTCGCCTGACACCAAACGGACTCGGCTATCCTTCCCGCAGTCACAGCCATGGGTTCCAGCACGCAAAGCCCTCAGAGCCCTCGAAGCCCGCAAAGCCCCAAGAGCAAGGCGGCCTCGCCCGCACCCGCAGTTGCCCCGCTCAGCGCTGAGGCGCAAAATGCAGCTGGCATTCTTCCTGCAGCCCACTGGACGGAGCAACCGGTAACTACCTCAAGCATTTTCCTGGATGCCAAGTTGGCTTTGCACCTGCTAACACCACCGCCCATGTTGGTAGCTCCCCGAAGAGGACATTGATGACGGGGCGTCTTCCATCGGCTCCTTCAGTTCTACAACCGCTTCGCTAAGCTCAAGCATTTACAAGTACCGCGAAGTTCACGGAAGAACCTATCATGCCGAAATCGGTAACGCAGAGTCATGGCAGCCCAACGATCAACGCCATGTTGATGCGATGGAAATTTGGTAGGCATCCACAGCCTCCTCTGGCAAAGTAGTCCTACCTTCGAGGGCAGATGGGCTGACTACAGGAGAAGGTACCACGCTGTTACGTTACAAATGGGAGGAAAGCTATTCTTCTCCCCTCTTGAGCAGAAGAAGGTGAACAGGGCCCTTGATATTGGGACGGGGCTTGGCCTGTGGGCGATGTGAGTCTTGTTCTCTACATTTTTTTTCGGTTGGATGTCTCCCTCGGCCGCTTTCGGTTGGCTTACTTGACCCCCTATTTAGTGACTTTGCCGACGAATTTCCCAACGCTGAAGTTATAGGAACTGATGTCACCCCTATCCAACCTTCTTGGGTCCCCCCTAACGTCAAGTTTGAGCTAGACGATTGCAATAAGGAATGGACCTGGCCCGATAATACGTTCGATTTTGTTAATTTGCGGTACTTGATAGGCGTTGTCGATGACTGGGATGCCCTCTTTCGCAACGCATATCGAGTCGCTAAGCCCGGAGCCTATGTGGAGAGTCTTGTTCCCGGATCTTATTTCTTGTCCGATGACGGGACAGTTAAGGAGGGTAGTTCCCTGGACCAATGGGGTAGGGTATTCCGGGAGGGCGGCAAAAGAATTGGAAGAACGTTTTCGATATTAGAAGAGGATCTCCAGCGGAAAGGTATGGAGGCTGCTGGGTTCGTCGATATCGAGTTCAAGGATTTCCGATGCCCAATGGGTACGTGGCCCTCTGATAAGGAAGAAGCGGAAAAGGCTCTTTGGCAGAAGTTCGCTGTGGAGGCCGATCTTGAAGGTAAGCTCGCTTGTGATAACTCCGTCTCCCTTCCCTGCTTAATGAGCATTGAGCCATGATCGAATCAATTCTAACAATCCGGTTTAGGTTACATCAACTACATGTGGCATTCTGTCCTTGGTTGGACCGCGGATGAAGCAAAAGCTTTTGCCCGTCATCTGAGAAGGGATATAAATAACCCCAAGATCCACGGATACATGATCAGCCGTGTTGTATGGGGTCGGAAACCGGAGTAGGCATTTCAACAAGGGCTCAGCTGTTGGAGCCCGGTTGAACGGTACATGTAGGGCAGGCATGTTTCGGGATTTTGGGGGGAATAGCAGGCGAGATGCGAGTAGTCTTTACATGACATACGAGATTTCTTTCCTATCAATATAACAGGTTTCACGTCCACAGCCATGAGAGCTAACAAGTCCCGAACGTTGTGCATATCGACCCTCTTGAACACAAGTTTTTGTTGTCTAACCGAAGTCAAATACCCGGCATCCCCATATTACCGGACCCCTCTGACGCTCAAGTCACCACGTCAATCACGGCACTTGCCCAACGGCGTTCGGTACATCCCGCTTCGGGTCGGGTACTCTCCGCACATCATCAACATAAAACAGATCGACAAAGGGCATTGTGATTTCGCCGCCAGCCATCGATGCACTTCTCCTCCAGCAATTCTGCACGTCTTGATTACAGCACGCGGGATTATATGGGACTTCAACGAGTAACAGCCGAGCCTCTGGACATCGGATGCCACTTCTGTGCTCCCTTCGGACAACACAAACACCAGTCAGCCAGTTTAAAGCAACACATCATGGCCTCCGCCAGCACTCACTCTGAGGAGCGACATGTTACGCCACCGTACTCTCCCTGATATCCTCCAAGTCCCCTTTGCCAGCATCGGCGTACAGCTGCCATGGTCCGATTAGCCCTTCCAACCTGCTCCCTAGCAGCCCTCTCATCCATCCTCCTTCTCAATTCCTCCGCTTCCGCTGCCTCAACAGCCAGCTCACGATGCACCCGCTCCTTCCTCAACTCCGTCACTGCCCAGTACATCACCGCCCAATCCCTCGGTGAATCAACCGCCTTCATCACCTCTCTGCTCTCTCCCTCCGGCAACCTCACCATAGGAAACCCCAGCAACAACACCACAACCCCATCATTCCTCTACAAAGAAAATGAGGTCCCCCTCTTCCCAACATCCCCCAACTCAACCCTCTCCATACCCATCAAAGTCGACTTCCACCGCTCCGCTCACGACCCTACCCGCTGCGCAACGTTTACCGAACTCATCGCCGCTAACAATCCGGGTCATCCATATGTCATCCACACCCGCATGGAATTCTCTCCCTCTACTCTTCTCCCAACCTTAATCGAAAGCGTCGTGACCGACAAAGGCGACTGGCTCTTTAACGCAACCGGCACCCTTTCCCTCGCCCTCCAAGAATCTTGGCCTCCCATCCCCTCCAACTCTTCAGCCCGTACCAGTTACTCCCAGCTCCAAGCCGTCGGCGATTCATATTTCAACAGATTCGGCAACACTTCCGTTACCGTACCATGGGGACCTCCCTGTATCAGGATCGAAGGCGGCTTGCCCGCTCACGGGAACTTGACTGCCGATGGTCGCTGCCTGCAAGAGTGGCCGAGCACTATCATTGTGCCGTGGAGGAGGTACGTAGTCGACGAAGAGATGGGCGTGGTGAGTCTCTTTGTTGGATTCCCCGGGTTGGATAGGACGCAGGGGGAGGCGCCGATGCCTGATAGTCATGTTTTTAGGGTGGAGGGCGGGAGGATTAAGTATTTGCATACGGCTAGTAGTTGTGTGGTTGGGGGGTGTGGGTTGAATGGGACTTTCTTTGGACCATCGGAGATAAGAATGGGGAGGATGGAAGGGCGTGAAGAACATGGGGGAAGGATGGAGCGGAGGAGTGTGAGGACGAGAAGAGCGTGGAGGTTGGGGAGGTGGTGACTTGCGAGTGTGCCGAGTGGTGAGGATGTGCGAGTGTGAGAAAGGATCGAGAGAGTGTTAGAAAGAAACGGAAGAGTGACAGTTGTCAAGACCCAAGGCTGGGAGGGGTGTGGCCTGTGGCCCGTGGAAGGTTGAGTGATGGGTGATGCCTGTTTTCGGTTTGTGGTATCACAATCGGCATACAGACATGTATTGGATCTCTGATGGAACACAATCCGTTTACTTTTACGCACGCTCAAGCCCTTCTTCTCTCGTACCTACCATACCTGGGGCTAAGTACCTACCTGATATCTGGCATTTGCAAGTACCACGATCGTGATCCGAGCGCTCGCCAGGATATGCCAAACACGTCACGATACCTCCATGGCTTGAATTCATCCTCGCACATACAAGCACCGGTCTATACCTCTTGACTCGATCCCATAGCGTTTCCTCCATCGAGGAATGCAAGAAGGATTCGCAGGGATATACTACCAGATGTTTCAAGAGACATGTCACTGTTTTGCAAAGAGTCTTTTCTGGCTGACCCAAGCCAAAAGGTACTGATAGATTGTGATAGCTATTGCTTGCTGAAGAACCAGGTATAACGAAGGCCGGGAGGCCTTCTTATATACTGGTCTTCAACCCCATCCCGTGGTCCCGAAAGCCCGGGACATCGGGTCCGTCCCGTGGTCCCGAAAGCCCGGGACATCGGGTCCGTCCCGTGGTCCCGTAGACTCGGGACCCCGGGTCCTATCTGATTGGTCAATCTATCTAGCTTACATGAGGCTCAACGATTGGATCGTAACAGAAGGCTGGGCTTCAAGGCCTTCTTATGCCAAAGGAAAACGGTACGTATCCAGTACGTACGGGTCCTTGTCACCTGAGGCTCCAAGACATCTAGCGATCTGCATACATGTAGATCTTTCTCGTATGACACCAGGAGTGTAGCATATTTGTTGTTGTTGTTGTTGTTGTTGTTGTTGTTGTTGTTGTTGTTGTTGTTGTTGTTGTTGTTATTTTCAACGTCTACTTCCGCCTCCCGTAGGGCATGAGACGTGCCGCACCGATGAGTCTAGCATACAAAATTAAGAGCAATGCCCTAACTGTCCACCAAAACCATTGATCCGAGGGCAAACCGAGGCCTATTGCCAGTGTAAATCATGTGTTGCCCATAGCGTAAACGCGGCCCAACACTTGTAATCGAATCGCCCAGTGGGCGAGCCGTCAGTATATGACGGGACCTGTAGCACAAAGGAAAAGATAAAAGAAATGACAAAATCACTCCTCTCCGCTCTCGCTCTCGCTCTCCTCCTCCCGCAAGGCCTCCTCCCGCCTCCTTGCACGGTGAACTAGCCTGTCCAAGTCCATCGTAACCCTCTCAATGTCGTGGCCATGGCCAACCTCCACCCCTCTACTCCGTAAAAACCCCGTAAGGTTGTCAGCGGCGCCACCGCCGTCAGTGTGCTGTTGCCAGAGGGTCTGGCGCCATGCCTTTCTCGTGCAAGTCCATGAAAAGAAGTGCGAGGTCTGGATTCTAGCGATGAAGCGCTGCCAGTAAATTCCAATAGCAAGGGAGAGATTCTCCCGCGTAGCCGCTTCGCCCGTGACGGGGGAAACTGCATATGCCTTCCTGCAGAAAAAGGGATGGAAGGAATTCTTCCAGCTTCCACAGAAACATGTCAGCAGGGCGTCCTCGTGCTCGAAGCGCTCGTGGTAGTTCTTGAAATCCCCGTGGCCAGACCTGGCCGCGAGGAGGTGGTGTAAAGAGCGTCTGTCCAGCTCTTTTAGTTCGTCGTTAGGCTTGATAGAGACCCCCAACCGGTAGTCTGCATATGACTCTGGCTTGTTCGCGGCCCACCATGCCTTGAAATCCGTACGCGCCTCCCTCTTAGCAAGCCGCCTTGAGTGCGCAAGGGTAGCCAAGCCTTCATTGACTACCTCTCCTCCTTCGGCGCCCGCCTTAGCGAGCTCGTCAGCAATCTCGTTGCCCGTGATGCCCTTGTGGCCGGGAACCCAGCGGACGTCCACCAGACTGGGGCCATAGCCCTTTCGGATGGCGCGGAAATCGAGGAAAGCCGCTTGTGAAGACGCAGCTGGGGTTCCTCGGAGTCCTCTAATGACGGACGTGTTATCAAGGCATATCGTAATGCGTGGTCGGGCCTGTGCCTCCGGGAAGAGCGCCACAGCGGCCTTGAGACCATGCCGCGCGCCTTCCGCCTCCGCATCGAAAACTTCCGCTTGTTCTAGCTGACCGCATCCGCGGCCGAGTTCTGTCTGTCCTTGGAAGATTACGTAGCCAAAGCCTACGCACTCGCCCTCTGGTCTTTCTTCGGCGTCGGGGTCCTCCGCGTGCGCTGGGGGGCCCATCTGCTTAGCTATCATAGAGCCGTCGGTGTAAACGACAATCTCCGAGGGATCTCGTTGGAGAAGCCATTCTCTGAAATCCTTGGCAGCCCTGTCCTTAGACGTGGGCGCTGGATCTTTGTGAGTGTCTCCGTTATAGACGGGCGGCTGTAGAACCGGCCGCGGGAAAGGCAAGGCGAGCTGTGCAGCCGTCTGTAGAGTTGTAGGGCGGCGAGGCAGGCCGCGCGGCGTCATTCGAGGTTCCGAAAGACGCGGGACGAGCGGGTGGGCAGGATCTAAGGTGAGGAGGCGCACAGCGTGCCGCCGCCGGGCCGCTTCTAGAAGAAGGGGGACGGGAGGCAGGCTAGCTTCGCGGTAGAGAATGGCAAGGCGCGTCGTTCTCCACACTGGTAAGCTGGCGCGGATGGCAATGTTAACTGCAGTCTGGACTTTATGGACGAGGTCCGCCAGTCCATTGCTAACAAGCGGAAACTCCCCTTGTTTACGATGAAGGGCGTGCTTCTTGTGGCCTGGCCACCAGATTTCAGAGCCAAATAGGGCCTTTGGCAGGACGACAGCCTTCATAGCCTTCACCATGGAGCCTGGAGGAGCGCCGTGGTAGACTCTGTTGAGACCGCGTATGTGGCGGACTACCTGCTTGGCGGAGGCGAGCCTGTGTTCAATGTGGTGCTTCCAGTTCAGCTTGCTGTGGAGCCAAATCCCCAGCCAACGCATTGCCGGCTGTGCAGCCACCTCGACTCCTCCGTGTGTAATGGTTGGGAAAGGCGCAGTTTGTCTTTTCCTGGAGAAAAACTGAATTTCGGTCTTGTCCGGCGAGAAGTCAACTGTGACAAGGGCAGTATTCTGGGCTTGGAACAGTAGTTCAATTCAGCTGATAAACTACTTTGGTCTCGAAGGCCTTGTTGGTCCTTTCAACCTCTAGAGGAAGGTTGGGCTTCAAGGCCTTCTTATGCCAAAGGGAAACGGTACCTATCTAGTATGTACGGGTCTTTGTCACCTAAGGCTCCAAGGCATCTAGCAATCTGCATACATGTAGGTCTTTCTCGTATGACACCAGGAGTGTGGTGTATGCCCGTTTAACAGTGTGGCATATGCTCGTTTGACGGTGTGGCATATGCCCATTTGATAGTGTGGCATATGCTCGTTTGACAGTGTGGCATATGCCCGTTTGACAGTGTGGCATATGCTCGTTTGACAGTGTGGCATATGTCCGTGTGACACCAGCTCCCCCTTCTCCAAGGCTCGCCTCGAGCCGAACATGCGTTAGCTTTTGACGGTAGGATTCCGTAGAAGGGTTAGTTCGTTGGGACGTTAGGGTCTCAGGGTTTGTCTGAGTGCCTGGTGTGAAAGACAATGACTTCTGCTTTCTGCTTCATCAGTGAAGAGGTGCTCCTATGGTTCCCATGTCAAGTTCTTGGTTCCTTCTATCCTTGCCACTTCGTTCGATACTTAACCTTGCCTTCGAATTTCAAGGAGTCCAGCACCTCTTCCACTTCATAGTCTTCTGACTCAGCCGGGGCTACCTCCCGCAGGACCTGGTCAGGGTCAGGGGCTACCTGATTGCCAGCGCGGTAAGGGTTCGACAAGCGAGACATAGAGAGATTCTAACTCAGCCGGGGCTGCCTTCCCGCAGGACCTGGTCAGGGTCAGGGGCTACCTGATTGCCAGCGCGGTAAGGGTCCGACGAGCGAAATGTGGAGGGAGTCATGGATACGCCAGGTCTTGGGCAAGGTAAGCCGGACAGTGGTGGGATCTTGTGGAGGAGTTAGTTTGTCGGGACATTGGGGTCTCGAGGTTTCTCTGGGTGCCGCGCGTGGAAGGCGATGACCTGATTCTTCGCTCCGTCAGTGTAGAAGTGCTCCCATGGCTCCCATGTGAGATCACTGGCTTTGTTCCATCCTTCCCACTTGACTCGGTATAACACCTTGGATTCAGCCCTCATGGAATCCACGATCTTCTCGACTTCGTAGTCTTCTGATACCGCTGGGGCTGCCTCTCGCAAGACCTGGTCAGGATCGGGGATCTCCCGATTGCCAGCGCGATAGGGTTCCAGGAGCGAGACGTGGAAGGAGTCGTGGATTCGCCATGTCTTGGGCAGGGTTAACCGGACAGCGGTAGGGGAGATCACCTGTGAAATCCTGAAGGGGCCATGAAGCTTCTTGTCGAGCTTCTTTGAGGGGCGCTTGGTTTTGATGTGCTTACCGTTCAGCATGACCAACTGTCCCACCTCGTAGACCGGTGCATCCGTTCGTTTCTTATCCGCCCACTCCTTCATCCTCTGACGGGCGCGGTTGAGATGTTTCTGAGCGTGCTCGTAAACCTGGATCATCCAATGGGCGTAAAGGCGACTCCCAGGGTTGCGAGGGGCGCCGTCAGGGGGGTTGTGTGAAGCAGGGTGATAGCCGTAGTTGGCGTAGAACGGGGAGATACCAGTCGACGACGAGATGGTATTGTTGTATGCGAACTCGGCAGTGGCTAGCAAATCTTCCCAATTGCTCATTTCGTAGTTGACGAAGGCACGAAGGTACATTTCGAGGATCTGGTTGAGCCGTTCGGTTTGGCCATCGGTCTGAGGGTGGAAAGCTGTACTCATTCGACTCTTGATGCCGACGAGCTTCAGGAAATCCTTCCAGAGATGGGCCGTAAACCGGGAGTCACGGTCAGAAATGATGTCCAATGGTACCCCGTGCAATCGCCAGTATGAGCGGGCGAAAATCTTGATGAGGTCTTCTGTTGTCTTTTCTCCCACCTTAAGAGGGATGAAGTGGGCCATCTTTGTGAAGGGATCCACCATAACCCAAATGGAATCACAGCCGTTGGAAAGGGGCAGATCCGTAATGAAATCCATTGCAACGGACTTCCATGGGGCGTAATGGAGTTCCATGGGTTGGAGCAAACCATGCGGGGAGTGCCGAGGAGGCTTGTTCTGTTGGCATTCGTGGCAGCCGCGGACGTATTCCCTGACTGATTCCTCCATCTTGGGCCACCAGAAGTTCCTGGTGATGAGCTCCATGGTTTTATCCATACCCATGTGACCGGCGACCTTAGTGTCGTGTTCTGAGTTGATGACCTCGTTCTGAAGGCTGGTGGGGATCCAAAGGCGGTTCTTTCGGTAGAGGAGATTGTCGAACTTCTTGAAGTCTTTGTCTGCGTCCTTCTGGAACTGTTCCATATATACCGGGTCGTTGACTCTTGCTTCCTTGAGCTGCCTGATAAACTCATCATTCCATCGAGGGGTAGAGACACTGCAAAGCCTATCTTTTGACAAGAGAAAACTGCTTCCTTCCGAGTATGAGAAGTGTTTTTCTTGCAGGACCGTCGTGATCGGCTGGTCCTCACCTCCCCCTTTCTCAGGTTTGAAGCTTTCTTGACGGGATAGGGCGTCAGCTTTGCCGTTCAAATGGCCGGGTCGGTAGTTGATGATGAACCAGAAGTTGGCCAGTTGGATTGCCCATCGGGCTTGGCGGCGGTTGAGGACTTTGGCGTGGGTAAAGTAGGCAAAATTCTGGTGGTCGGAGAAGACTTCGATCCTGTGCTTTGCCCCCTCGAGGTAGATCCTCCATCGTTCGAAGCTGTCGACGATGGCAAGGAGCTCTTTATCGTGGATCTCGTAGTTCATCTCGGCTGGCGACATCTTTCGCGAATGGAACGCGACTGGGTGAATCTTGCCATCCTCTTTCCTTTGAGAGAGTACTGCTCCAACCCCAAAGTCCGAAGCGTCGGTTTCCATGATTGCTGGCTCAGCGGGGTCGAAATGTGCCAGGACGGGCGCGGATACGAAGGCTCTCTTGAGGTCGTTGAACGCGTTGGTCATTGCTTCGGTCCATTTCCAAAGCTTTCGATCCAGGGCGTTACCTTTTGAGATGGCTTGGGCTAGCGTTGAGAACCCTTTGATGAACCTTCTGTAGAAGTTGGCGAAGCCCAGGAAGGATTGTGATTCCTTCAGGGTTTTGGGAAGCTCCCAGGCCAGAATTGTTCTCACTTTGTCATCAGCCATACCAATGCCTTCTGGGGAAATGATGTAGCCTAGGAATTCAACCTTCTGTACCCTCCATTTGCACTTCTGGGGTGCGACAGCCAGATGGTTTTCTGACAGCCGCTTCATGACTTCCAAAACCAAGCGGTCATGTTCTTCTTCCGTGTCTGCGTATATCAGGATGTCGTCGAGGTAGACGAGGACGCCGGCGTCGATGAGGTCCATGAAGAGGTGATTCATCATGGCTTGGAAGGTTGAAGGCGCGTTGATCAATCCCATGGGCATGACTACGTACTCGAAGAGCCCGTATTTGCACCGGAACGCTGTCTTCCATTCATGTCCTTTGGCCATTCTCACCAGGAAGAACCCTGATTTGAGATCGATCTTGGTGTAGAACTTGGCCGTTCTGAGGGCATGCTGAAGCTCTGTGATGAGCGGTTGTTGTTGTTGTTGTTGTTGTTGTTATTTTTAACGTCTACTTCCGCCTCCCGTTGTGATGAGCGGTATGGGGTGCCGGACGGGGACCGTCATTCTGTTGAGGGCTCGGTAGTCGACTACCGGTCTGAGAGGATCGTCGGGATCCTTTTTATCGACGAACATGAGGGGGGCGCCACATGAGGCGGTGGACTTTCTGATTCTTCCTGATTTTAGCATTTTGTCAAGCCAGGGTTTGAGGGCGTCGAGCTCTCGCCCGCTCATAGCGAAGACAGGGCCCCAAGGCGGCGTTTGGTCGTCGATGATATCGATCTTGTGATCCCAGGGCTGGTGGTCTGGCATTCGCATGGCGGCTTCCTCGCTCATGATGGGGAGGAAGGCTCGAAATTCTTTGGGGACTGCTGCAATGGCGGCGTCAATCTTGGTTTGGATGCTGGCAATGGCGATGGTGGGGGAAGCCCAAGGACGATCGAGCTGGTGCAATTTCGTCATCCACTGTTGAGAGCTCGAAATTGAGGCGGGTGTAGTGATCTTCTTGGTGCCGTAATACGACTGCCTCGGTATAGTATCGTCCTCCCATCGTGTCGACCGCCGCGTTGAAGCCCATAAGGGTGCGGATGTTGGCTCGTTTGATTAAGGGAAGCTTCCAGACGCGTGCTTGGTGAAATGACATGACTGGGATCGAGCTTCCTGGGTCCAAAAGGACGCGAACAGGATGTTCCACGTCGTTATAGAGCAGGGTCATTCGTACGATTGGTCGTGAGCCGGAGTGAGGCTCAGGGCAGGGTTTCTTTCGGAGTTGTTCTGTCTCGTCGTCGTTAAAGCTCAGCCTTTTCAGAGTGCAAACGACGGGGTTGACACCAGAGTGAGGCCGAGGTGATCCATGTGGTGCTTCATGGTGGCCATTCAAAAATCAGAGTCAGAGTCTTGGTCCATATCCATGGTCTGTATGGCTCTGGTGATCGCGGCCGTTTTGGCCTTCTTGAACTGGGCTTCGTCATCGAGGGCCTCAGCTCCCTCTTCTTCACGGTCGGCGTTCTTGCGTTTGGTTGAGACGGCGGCCGTACGTGGCTGTTGTTCTTTTGGCTGGGGCGTCACGAAGGTGGTAAACGGCTTTCTGGCGTTCTTCGTCCTTCTCGCCGTATTGAGCGATGGCAGTCCACACCTCTGAGGCGAAGCGGGAGCTAGCCTGCTGGACTTGTTGCTCCAAGCGGGCGATCTGGGCTTGAGAGGCCTCGATACCAGCGTCGAAGAGGGTGGTGACAGTGGCATAGTTCTTCCTCAGGATGTCGTATTGTTCCTTGAGGGCCGTGAGGTCTCTGGTGTGTTCGTGCCCTACGGAGAGGGTCATCTCGCGCACCTGGGCGTGAGCCGCCGCGAATTGGTCATGGAGAGTGATGAGCCAGGGAGGGGGTTGGTAGCCTGGACCAAACTTCTGGGGATAGCATCATCGCTGTTGGTCATAACAGTATCGAAGTCGCCTGGGTGATAGAGGACCAGGGAGGAGTTTTCGACCGAGGGGACGGGCTGATCTTGAGGTGAAGCCATTGTGATGGTGATGTGTTGAAGAGTTGGGTAAGGATGGTTCGAGAGGGAAGTAGTTTATCTGTGACAAGGGCAGTATTCTGGGCTTGGAACAGTAGTTCAATTCAGCTGATAAACTACTTTGGTCTCGAAGGCCTTGTTGGTCCTTTCAACCTCTAGAGGAAGGTTGGGCTTCAAGGCCTTCTTATGCCAAAGGGAAACGGTACCTATCTAGTATGTACGGGTCTTTGTCACCTAAGGCTCCAAGGCATCTAGCAATCTGCATACATGTAGGTCTTTCTCGTATGACACCAGGAGTGTGGTGTATGCCCGTTTAACAGTGTGGCATATGCTCGTTTGACGGTGTGGCATATGCCCATTTGATAGTGTGGCATATGCTCGTTTGACAGTGTGGCATATGCCCGTTTGACAGTGTGGCATATGCTCGTTTGACAGTGTGGCATATGTCCGTGTGACATCAACAGCGTTGTCTACTCCCCATTGGACCATGGCGTCCAGCTCTCGTTGGGCCTTCTCTGCGACCTCTTCGTTCGAAGTGCCAGTAACAAGAACTGCACAGTCGTCTGCATATCCAAAATGCTGCGCTTCGCTCTCTCCAAGGCGATGGACCGGCTCTGTGTAGAGCAAGTAGATGATGGGCGAGGCAGGGGAGCCCTGAGGGAGCCCGCATCTGAGACGGCGCATAGGAGTGGTCACCCCTGGGTATCGCACGCAGGCCATGCGGTCCGTCATAAAAGACTCAACCCAGCGGACCACGCAGTCCGGCCACCCTTGCTCCCGCAAACGTAAGACCAGCCTATTCACTAGGACGGCATCAAAGGCGCCTTTGACATCCATGGCTACAAGTGCAGCAACGAGTCCCTTGTCGAGTGCAGCTTCGATATCGTGAAACAGAGCTTCCACAATGTCAACGGCCGAACGCCTTGGAAGGGCGCCAGCCTGCTGGGGATTCAAGACCCCGTTAGAAATGGCCGTCCAAGCAATCCGCCTGCCAATAAGGCGTTCGATGCCTTTTCCAAGGCAGGACAGGAGTGAGATGGGCCGCCATCCCTTGGCCGTCGTTTGGTCTTTCCCAGGTTTCGGTATCATAACCACTTCCGCCTGTCGGAAGACTTGGGGGTGGTAGCCGGTAGCGACGCAGCCCTGATAGAGCCGCAGGACAGGGTCTTTGATCGCTTCCCAGGATGCTTTCAACATACGGACGGTAATACCGTCGGTGCCGGGGGACGTGTTGCCAGAACCGCAAAGTGTTTTGTAGACTTCATCCGCGTGTACGACGGACGACCAGGGTAGGCAACGGCGTGGTACCGTGGGTACCCAGCCAGTTTCGAGGTCTTCCTCTTCGCTGTTCCTTTCTAGAAGGGCCGTGCGGAGCGCCTCCGCCTTGGCTTCTGGCTCGATCACGGTCTGCCCATTGATGACTAGTGGGGGGGCCTCCATTAACCTGGGGTGATTGGCAAGAGGGATAGAGATGGTGATTGGGCGATGGACGATCTGGATTGATTGCTCCTCAGAACGATGACGGGATTGGCTTGTTGTGGTCGAGTGTCTGTTGGGTGTTGGAGCAAACATCACAAGAACATGACAGAGAGGTCTGGATACACATCTTGTGCTGGACATAGATGACGATGACACTGTCCACGAAGTTTTGCAGAGGACTATGGCATGTTTGTCACACTGTCGATAAGGTAGCAAGCGCTTGTGGACCAGAGAGGAGTCATGGACAGATATATAGGAAAGGGAGATACCCATAAATGAGACATCAGAGCAACATGTGTTACAGCGTTTCACATAACCCGTTTTCGTTCTATATGTTGGAGGTAACGGAATGATACACCACAAGTGGCATTGAGTGTGGGAGTGAATTTCGTGTATTGATTAGGTTAAAAGAGAGAGAGAGAACAGAACAGGGAGGACGGAGTCCGACGTGGTTTATATACAGGGTAGCTATGTGTGGATCGTATCCACTTAGACAGAAACGCCAAAGAATGTGATGGCTTCAACACTATAAACTTGCTTTCGTATCAACCCTCCATGCTCCCTACCAAAGCACCAAACACACGTATCCACGGTCAGAAACATACAGCCGCAACGCAAAAGGATATGTGCGAGCTCAGATTTCACAGGCTTGCAAAGCGAGCTCCTTTCGGAACATCATCATCACCCAGGAATACCGACAAAGCTAGCACACCAAAGCTGGTCAACAACCCATCGGCCTAACTGCGTTTCGGTGTCTACAGCCAACACATCACTTGCTCCTGCGCCGGTGGTGCTGCTGGACTTGGGTGGCCACAGCATGGGGCGGTCGGTCCGCGATTTCCGCAACGATGAATGTCAATGCTTCAATCCAGCCGTACCGTGCCTTCAAAACGTAGAAGAATGCATTGGGAACCTACCTCTCCTCTCGGGAGACCGCTGATCACTGATCACTGATCACTGCCCAGGACCTGCAACTCCATGGCATCAAGACGCTCCCGACATGGTTGCCTGCCTGTCCCAGTGCACCATGCCACGCCTTCTCCGGACCCAAGAATTACTCTGTGGAATTTGGATGGACGAAAGGAGTTCATTTGCTTGGTCTATCACACGAAACTGAAAAAGCCCTCGAACGGGCACAATGCTGACCATCACCGCAACCGGTTTGTAGCCCACCAGATTGCCAGAGTTCCGGGCACTCAAGCGTCAGTCAGCTCCCGGGTCCTCTGGAAGAAGTTCTTCTGGAACTCTCCGGGCGTGCAAGCGGGACCCCCGAGCAAAGCGCAGCAGACAGCCCAAAAACCAATGCACAGCACCTCAAAGACAGCTCATCGACATCCGACAGTGAAGATGACGATGATTCCGACCCCCTTGACTTTAAGCCCTACGGGCGGACGCTGGGCGGGCTCTTGAAATGATATTTAGTCTGGAGTTACAAGCTTCTGGGCTCATGTCCAAGACAATCCACCTATATACCCCAGACCGGTTTATTTTTCACCACGACATGAGGGTTTTCGAAGAAGATTGGAGCGTCACCCCGCGCAAGTCCAGAGCCGCGACAGCGGCCGCAAAACGGTCTCCGACTGCAACGACTAGAGCCCGGACGACAATGAGAGCATCGACAGCTACGCAAACCAAGTCACGGGGAAGAGTAGCGGGTGTGACGAGAGTTAAGGCGAGAAGAGCCGCAGACTAACCGCCCGTCGCTCAACCACCCGTTGTTCAACAGCCCGTTCCCCAGGAGGCCGTTCCTCAAGTGTTCTGGGTCAACCAAAGACAATCTACAACAAGAACAACTACTTTGAGCCCAACAGTTTCCCGGCTACTATCTATCTATCCCCTTGACAACGAGGCCGACAAGGATGTTTACGACGGCGAGAAAGACCACGAGGACAACGATGGCGCTGCGATGAAATTTCGCCATGTATATCCTGGCCGACGCTAGTGAGGACATCATAGAGCAATATCCGTTGATCAGCCGCCTTCACGACCAAGACTTCCGCTGAAAGTTTCCGCATTGGAATCGTCTCCATGTTGAGATTCATGAAGACAAATGCGGACGAGACCGTCGAGGCCATGACTCTGAATGTTCCGGACTTCCCATTATGAGATCAGTCGCAACTTTGCGTGACGATCCCGGAACAGTGGGATAGCGATTTCATGTTCGAGCAGGTCTACTTGGAGATCATCGCGGAGGCGTACAATTGGACTGGAACCAGGACTCGGCACACGATCGTGTCATCTTCTTTTTCGAGGCGGAGGTGTTGGCGTACTACCTCCTGTTTAGCCCGGCGTACATGAAGGCGCAACGTGCACTCAACCGCGACTCTACGCACCAAATCATTCTCTTCATGGAATTTGGCGGACACCGCTGGGCCGGAGTCCACGACGAGGGCACCTTCAACCCCATGGCTGAGGAGGTATCCTCCTCGATCGTACCAAGGAGGCTACCGGCTGGGAAGACGCCTGACGCCACATGTCTTTAAAGCCCTCTCTCTTCCTGGTCATTATCGAGGCGCGAGGGAGTGGAACCTCAACTCCTCGTTACCAGTGTACCAAGAACACGCTACTGAGGTAGATCTCATTTGGCCTCTCGGGGCAAAATACACGACCGTTGGCCGGCAAGGTATAACTGTCGTTTTCTTGGTTTGAGTTGTGGATCGGCAGGATGTTCTGAGTCTCGCTCGGGGGCATTAGGCAGGCACGAATGCCCGCCCGAGCTTTCCAAGTCGATGCCTATGGTTAGTAGTAGTATGGGACGGACTATATGATTCGCTACACTCTTCCTTAGGGTAGTCGGGGTAGAAAAGTTTGTTCGGTAAATCGAACATGGCGTTGCACATCCTCAACTGTCGAAGTTGCCGGAGAGTTGGGATTCCGGCAGCTTGGGGCCGGTACTTCCGGATAAACCTCCTGATGAATCGGGGATTTGGGCCGGGCCTTGGAATCCTTTCATCCTCATTCCCAAGAGGAATGTCGCGCCCTACCAGATATCTCCCCAAGACAAAAGCGAATATTAGAAGGACATAACGATATATCCCAAAGATGCGTTTTCATTTTCTCAGTGAATCTGCCCTTCATCCCAACTTTCATATGGAAATTTGTACCGACCAGTTGGGATAGCCAAGACACCGAAGCGCAAAGCGAAAGTTGCCTCAAATTGAAGACCATGTTGAAGGCGGGGGGAACTCCGCCCATCTGACCGTAGAGGGGCATCGATAGCTGGTGATGGAGATGTCCGGAAATGATCCTCTTCCTCCTACTTCCCCCTCTCCATGATGATGACTACCACCAAGCGGGCTGTAATGGAATTCTTTATTTTGAACACTCTCTGCGGGATCCATGATCTCAGGGTTTTGAACATGAAGCCGTCGTAGGGAATAAAACCTTAGCACGTGAGCGTCGATATCTCGGACCTTCCTTCGTTCCCTTTGCGCTGGCAGCGGTGGAGAACGGGAGATAGCTTCCCAGATCCTGCGAGGCGGTGGTTGACTGAGCGGAGCACCAGGAGAGCAGAGCCCGCTATATAACAGCGCATGCGCCCATTCCGATGGGGACTTCCGCTCTTGCCCAACGGCCATGGAAGGAATGCACGACCCACGTTGTCGGCAATGGCGCCATCACTGCAGACCTACCTACCACAAGGCTACCACTAACGCACCGGCCAGCCCAACTGGCAGCAGGCAAAATCGTCCAAGCCGAAATGCCTTCCTTCCTACAGTTCTCACGAGTGATCTGGTCTTCCAAACAAGACCACCGTTCGGGTCCAAGAGCCTCAACCAACAGTCATGACGACTACCAAGGAGTTGGGGACGACCAACAGGAACTTGGCGACGACTAACAAGGATGCCGCCTGGCCCTCGAGCATTTCCACACGGAGAACAAGATTCTCCTCGAGGCGCAGCGAACGTCAAATTAGCCAGAGTCAGACGATATCAGAACCCCCTCCGCGAGCGCGGAGAGGGAGAAGCAGCGACACTACCGGACCACCGCTGGATGAACGAAAGCACGAAAGCGCAAAGGGCCAAGAATACATGTGGTGCTGCTTCTCAATCAGTGCTCACTGGCACTCACCGAGCATCCTTCGCTTCGCTGATTCAGAGTGAGAGTCTCGGAAGACAGCTCGTCCTGGTCACGGATGAGGAACAGGGTTGGGCTCTTCCGGGACATAGACACCAACGATGCATCCTTTCTTGCGCAGCAGTTTCTGTTCCGCAGCAACGATTAATTCGACTAGAACAATACAAACATGTGCGCAACTGAGGGCGCTAGCCTTTGTTTGGTTTTCGCAGCTTTCTATCCAGTTTTGCTTTGGACTGAGATCTTTGATGAAGAAACAGAACGAAGTTGTTAATTAGTTCGAAATCCAGGACATGCACATGCTCTTTTCCACGTGTAAGGGGTTGCAGTGGCAGCAAGCGCAATGGCGGACAATTGATCCAAATTGAGTAAGTTATGGTATATAAGTCAACATTTTGTGTCAGGCTTGCAACAACCCCCAGAAGTGGGAAGGAACAGTAGGCCAGAGTAGCAGCCATCTAGGTTGTGAAAGGGCTTGAATGGTGCTGCGCTTGTGGTAGGATCAGCAGCTGGCGTCTTCCGGCTACGTACCCATTAATAAGCCTCTTCTACTACTTCCCAGGAGGGATACCGTACGTCCCACGTCCGAAATACGTCCAGTCCACTTCTCAAATATTTTTATTTTATTTTGGTAGATTTGCCACAAACATGAAGATCGAATACACTCACGTCAAACGAGCAAGGATGAGAAATGATAGAGAGAGGCAATCTGACCCTTCCTTTCATGGGCAACAAAGGATGCTAGAGAGGTGATCATTCAGCAAGCGTCTCTATGTGATGAATTGGAACAGCCACCAGCCTTCTTAGTCCGGCTCGACTCCCGGATCGCGTCAACTTCAAGGTGGTTTCGTTCCTACAACTATCCATGACATCTGGCCGTGGAGGACGGATGTACTCCGCAATCCTCTGGGCAAAGCTTGCTTGCCTCTTGAGAGTAAGAGCCCTAGGCTGTCGTGTATGGCTGTCGTCAGAGATCCCCCGTACAGTGCCTGACCTGTGGATTGATGCCTCAACGCCATTGGACATCACTGTATGACCCCTTGGGTCTGAACCACCTTGGAATGACTTTCCCCCTGTTGTTCCCTTGTGTTGTTGAAGCCCAGTAACTTCTGTCATTGCACCACCGGTTGCATAACTGGGTGCCCAGCTGTTGCGACTCGCACGACTCTTGTTGCCAGTTGTCGTCCTGCTTGTCCCAGCTACAGCGGTCGAGCCTGCGCTTAGACTCGTGGGAGCCAGCGTGACATACTGTTGATGGGGATCCGGCCTGACGAGATCATGTAGCTGAGTTTCCATACTGTTCAACAACTCTTGGTGTGGCCTCTCCTCATGTTCCGCTTGTGCGAGAAAAAGCTCGTAATCGGTGAGTGGAGCTGGCCTTGTGGTAGTCCATGTTGGTGGACTTGGTAGGTGAGATGATTTGAAGCGCTCCTGCTGCGAGGATGCCGATGCCATGTCCCGCCGGTGACCCCGGAATCTCATCTCGGCCAGAGGATTTGCCGACTCTGGGTGACGGTATGCTCGCCGTGACTGCCGTGTCTGTGGACGGGATATCTGGCTTGCTTCGGACCCTGAAATACATGGTCGGCACTCGCGGAGCATCGAAGGAGGTGGTGTGATTGTTAACTGAGAAAAGTCGGTGGCAGCATGTTTAGGTTGGTAGACGTAACGCGGCCTTTCTTCCTCGTTGTCGGGTACGGTGTCCAGGATTGATGTGGGTTTCTGCCATACCCTGAGCTTGTCGCGAAGACTTGTTCTGCGTCTGAGTTGTGGTTGCGCCATTGTCGGTGTCTGTTACTTGTGCGTGAAGTACTTTGTAGAGGAAGACAGCAAAACTAGTAGATGATGTGTTTGTGTCGATCTTGATGTTATAGAGAAGTGGTTGGCTATGCTTGAAGGGTAGACTCCCTTGATCATCCGGGTCGGGGATGGCTAGCCGTGTTATACATCCGGCCAGGGGTAGTGAGTGAGGAGATGAGAAAAACAGTCTTAAAAAGCAAGACCGGTATTACATGCAAGCAGGTGCTGCCGTTGGGTATGATCTTGATCCAGATGGAACTTGTATCCCGTGCATGGTGTGACGTCGGCAGGAGGTTTTGAGACGTAGAGACACGGCCGGCTAAACACAAGAACATGATGACTTGGGTAGCCAGCGTAGCATCGAACTGAGGTTTACCAAGGAATGATGAATTGGCGTGCAGAACTTCATTGCTCGCAAACACCATCCTTCCTCCGAACTGCAGATGACTTGTTGTGCTCGTTCTGATGAAAACAGTTTGGCTCCCCTGCATGACGCATGCCGTCTGGTCAAAGAAGGCAGGACGGGAAGAGAAAGATGCATCTGACTTGAAGGTTGGCATCTTAAACATGACTTTGACCAATACGCGCCGCTTTGGAGCATACAAGAGGGTGTGAGGGGAAGGATGAAATGGTGCCCGTGATGGGGACTTTTGGCTCGTGTAAGTGCAAATGCCGCAGAGCCAAGAAAATCGGGGTGTGATTCGCGGGTAGGAGAATTAATATGCAATTTGGAGGTGATAACGAAAGGATGTGCTGGAAAAGAAACGACAGAATCTGGAGACAAAAGCTGGGGAATGCGGGGGTTGACTCTGTTTGGTTTGGCTGGTGGTCACGGATGCCATCTCACTCTACCTCGTGACTTTTCTCCAACCGACGTTAACAGGTCAAGACAAGAGACGTCGAGGGTGGCTTGGTGGTGGCTTGTCTTCAACCGTCCCCATTGGCAATAACAAGACATGCAATCTTCTTTGCAGTTAATATCGGGACATGAGGACGATAGTTCGGAACGGAAAAGAAAGAAAAGAGCAACTGTCAAGACGAAGTTGTCGTGAGATGCTTCCCGCGAAAGGTTTACAAATAGGTGAGGTTGAATTAAGCTCGGAGTTCCCCACTGCCGAGAGCAAACAGTGGGCTCTCGCCATCTTGGTCTCTGGGTTGTCCTTGTCATGATGTCGATCGGATAGCATCTGATCTGGGCATCGGCATCGGGAAGAAGAGGGGCGGAAACAGGAAGAGGAGTGATTTCTCCGGCCGTACGGGAAGAGACAGACGGGAAAAGGCATGGATGTTGACTATTGAAGCCATCACCGGAAGTTTGGACGGAATGGCCTGAATCGATCAGCAATACAACTCCGACTTCAGCGGCTGTGGTTTTCTGTGGCTTCAGCCTCAGCCATGGTCAACGGCCATATTGGTGTGTGGTAGCAATGGATGTCTTGGATACGAGAAAAGGGTACGAAACACAAGGCGGGAATAGGCGCTGGTTGTGACGGGTGTTGTTTGTGAAATTGAAGTGGAAGCGAGACATCCACGAGACAGAAAAGTTTGTTGCTGAATTGACGAAGGCAACTTTTTTCCCGGCCGAATCGATTTCCGACAGTGCCTGGCGGCCCGTGCCGCTTGTCAAAGCTCCCAGGACCCACATTACACCTGCCCGGATGGACCCCACTTGAGCACGAACGGCGGGGTCTGGACGTTGTGCTACAAACAGCTGAGCGCTGTAAACTTCAAACAGCTTTTGGCCATGACATTTGACATCGAGACTACCATCAACCACCAGCCCCACCGTCTCATACATCACATCGCGTTCAAGATGGGCGCCTTCGCCTCTCGTGCTTCTCGCCCCGTCAGATACACTCTCGTCTTCCACGCCGAACCGCAGTTCGTGGACACGGTCAAGCAGGCCGTCTTCGCTGCTGGCGCCGGCCGCTATCCCAACTACAGCGAATGTTGCTGGACCGCCAACGGCACCGGCCAGTTTCGACCAGTCGGCGCTGCCAACCCACATACCGGCGAGGTTGGCGTCCTAGAAAAGATTGAAGAGCTGAGAGTCGAAATGTTGTGTGATAGCGAGGAGACGGCCAGGAAAGCTGTCGAAGCTCTCAAGAAGTGAGTTCCATTGCTTTATACGGGGTCACTAACCATAAGCGCTATCAATGGCCATCGGCAATTGTTAGCGGACGTCAGCTAACCACGACAATGACAGAGCACACCCCTACGAGGAGCCATCATATGCCGTTTATAAGCTGGAGGATTTCTGATCCTGTCGTTGTCCACAATTACTTCCGCGTAACGTTGCTCCAATATACACTTCTTTTCTTCCCGTCCACGCGAGGTTTCGATATCGAACTTCCAGCCTGATCGAACCCTGGCTCTCTTGCCCGGTCTCACTGGTGTAGGGGACTGCCACGATGCCAAATCAAGATTAGCGCACCACCGAGCTGACACTCCGTCGCTCTCTCTCAATCGCTCCCATCATCTTCAGACCGTTCCAATGGATCGAATCGCAGCCCAATCAAATCGGCCTTCGACTGATTTACATCCTGTCTTCGGCCTTCGACAGTTCGAACTTGGTTGCCGGAAACGCCCAAACCCCAAGAACCGGACCCTGAGATACGTGCAGTAGCCGTCTGCCCAGTCAGGGCTTCTTCCAACGATGCGCCTCATCAACGTCCATACCCTCGAGATCCAGTCCTTCTCGGGTACAAACATCCCGCAATATGCCATTCTGTCGCACACGTGGGGCACAAAGGAGGCAACTTTCCAGAAATGGACCAACAAATGGTCCCGATTGACCCACAAGCATACCTCCGGCTACCACAAAGTTCTGGCCACGTGCAAACAGGCCCGCCATGACGGTCTCAAGTACGCATGGGTGGACACTGGGTGTATCGACAAGTCCAGCTCGGCCGAGCTATCAGAAGCCATAAATTCCATGTATACCTGGTACAAGAAGGCAACGATATGCTACGTTTACCTCTCCGATCTCGCCGCATCCGATACATTCGATTCCCTTCGAGAAGGCAGGTGGTTCACCCGTGGCTGGACCCTCCAGGAGCTCATCGCCCCTGACAATGTCCAGCTCTACACCAAAGACTAGGAGTTCCTGGGCACCAAGAAGGCCCTCGCGTACTCATCTCTACTATTACAGGAGTTGACGAGGCATGTCTAAAAAAGGACAAGCGATTACGCGACTACAGTATTGCACACAGGATGACCTGGGCCGCAAAGTGAGAAACAACTCGAGAGGAAGACCAGGCTTATTGTCTGCTTGGTGTCTTCGGTATCAACATGCCTCTGCTCTATGGGGAGGGACCAAAGACCTTTAGAAGACTTCAGGAAGAGATCATCAAGGCGTCTGATGACCACAGCATTCTTGCTTTTGACACGAATCCGTCCGATGGCACTCTTTTTGCCCACCATCCCTCTGCTTTTGCCAAAGTCAAAGGACGCTCCATCCACCCCAACTATGGCCGCCGTCTTACACTGCCGTTCTCCATGACGAACGCCGGCCTAGCCATAACCACACCGCTTATACAGACCCTGTCGCCCTACTGGGTGCTCGCTGTCCTTAACTGTGTCGAAGTTGACGCCACAAGTAATATGGTACGATCCCAGATCTGCTTGCCGCTCGTCGGGAAGGATAACCAGTATATGCGAGCCCGAATACCCATCAGCCTCATTAGCCGAGATATTGACGATCCGGTGGCCCAAATCGCCTTTGTCAGAAACGCCACAGGAAAGGAGAGGTACACCTCGGGCGTGTTCGACCTGACGAGCAGTTCCGAAAGAAGCTACTACATCTCCTACTTCGGACGCGTATACTCTGCTTATGGCCGCCAGATCGACGCAGCCATGAGAGGGTTCGAAGTGTACCCACAGCCTGAATACGGGCTCATGATCACATTTCCTAGGGGGGTGGCCGGATATCAACTTCATACCGCCCTGCCTAGAGGAGACTTGAGAGACGACATCAGTTTCTTCATTCCCACGTGTCGGTTTGTCCGGCCCTCCAGCAATCCCTTCATCGGAGATTGCCAGATATCCAGTGGGATAATCATCTTCAAAGATGACAGCCTCCCGCACGACGAGCCATCTCAATGCGTCGGAATATACCTCGCCTTCGCGACCTCAACCGCATATACGCCTGCAATCCTACCGCTACGCAGGACATTTTGGGATGGGTATGAAGACCCACTGCGATGGTCTTGTGGCGTATCTCCCATTCGGGAGTTCGATAACAGAACAGACGCTGAGGAGGTTCTAGCCAGAGCGAATCAAGATGTTTTCCAGAATCACTCGCCGCGTTATTATCAATACGAGAACACCATTGTGTCAGCACGGACGAGGTTCCAGACCCCGAGGGGGGAACCATGTAGAGACACAGTTATGGTGGAAATTGTGTTTGATGCGGACGAGTTAGTCAGGGAGAGGGATGCCGAGGAGAGAGATTTCGAGTAGTTACGCACCCAAAGCAATGAATCGAACTGAAACCAAGAGTGTGGCAGTGCTGCAACAAGATGTCCTTGCTTTGACTTGCGGGGCATTGGCTGGTGAAAATGGCGGTATAAATGACTTTGGCCTTGGCAGATAGGCCAAATGTAACCCGTTGCTGCATTTCGTGGATCTGTTTCTCTTTCTCCCATCACGCCTATTCGGCAATCGCTGACAGTCAAACCTCAGCCCCTCTTGTGAAGGTTGGTTGGCAAGGAGACGTTTTCATCCACCGAGCGTCTTGTAAATCGTTCCTTCCCTTTTCCTACTCGCTTACCAGACCCGCCATCTGATCACTCAGTCAGTCAAACCCCTACACATCCCCTTCGTCAAAGCCTTCTCCAGATCTCCTGTTACTATGCACGACAGCTACTCGTCATGGACGTCCTCAACGCAATAACAATCGTTCACGGTGTCGCGAAACTGGCTTATCTCCTTGGGACCAAAACCATCTGCAACGTTGCAAACGCAGCAAACGATCAGCAAGTATTACAAGGTTCGGATGAACTGTTCACTCAATAAAATGGGAGGAACATTGGATATTCCGGATTGATAATAGGATACTTCGGTTGTTTACGATTCCAATGGTCAAAGACAAACCATTTGCCAATGGCATAAGTCCTCACACCTTCAACTTTTTGACTCCCCTTGATGGTTGAACTTGATACCTTTAATAGCTTATAGACCCGAAATTTTTCTGCATCAATGGGAAATTCAACCAAAGTTGCAATAAAACACCACCACAAAAATGAAATGATGTATCGGTCAAGATCTGTATCTCGCTTCTACAACAGCATGTGGGTCGCTTCTCTGTCATGCAATCAAGAACACAATGCTAAACAGATACTAGATCGATCAAGCTTCATCATGAGCGGCAACAATACCGGAACTGGTAGTCCAGTTCAAACTACTATGGATGCGGTTGTCGCGGCCTGGGAGTCAACAGTCCACAAGATTCGCCAGTGCAAGAAGGAGGCTCAAGCCCAGTTGGAGGAGCTTGCTGGCCTGGGCGTATCCCTATAAGTGCTCAGACTGTCAGTATTTTGAGAGGGTTAAGGGCCTCAGGAACACTCTTAACCAGCCTGCTGCTGAGGACGCTCTTCCTCAATTCGAGACCTCGACCGCTGTTCTCGCCGCCATTGCTGCCTCTCCAGCTCCCGTCTCACCAGTTCCCGTCATGCCCATGTCTAGAAAGAGGTTGAGGAAGCTTTTTCTCCCGCAAGAGGCAATAGCCGCTGAGTCCGAAGGTTAGTCTCCGTCCGGGTGCGCGTCCCATGATCCTCTGCCTCCCAAGGCGAGGATGTCGACAACAAGAAGGATGAGGGCAAAGAGAAGGACGTCGACACTTCCGCTATTACAGCCACAACCCAAACCAAGTCGGTCGGCAGCAGAAAGTCCAGATTTGGAACCATCAGCTCGAAGAAGGATGTCAAGGGCAAGGACAAGGCGATTTCCAAATCGCCTTCGCCGGAGACTTTCTCCCCCAAGACTTTGAGCAAAATGACGAAGATCGTCAAGAACGGCAGACTTGTTGGCAGGCTCCCACTCATCAAACCTATCTCTACGCTGAAACTCGCCAGTCTTAGCGCTGCCATCCAATCGGGCTCCACCCCTGGTCCTCCCAGTTCCAAGCAGCGCCCTATCACGCCCGAGCCCGTGTCAGAGACCGAGGAGTCTGAGACTGAGTACTTGTCCGTGTTGGAGTTCAACCACGGACTTTCTTCCCCTCCCGATGCCTCTTCCACTCCCGGCCATGCTTTGGCTACCGCTGCCGTTGTTACCGCGGGCACTTCCGGCGATCATATCCCGCTTGAAGACCAGGAGCAGCCCATTGTCAGCATTAAAGACGGAGAGCATGAAGTCGAAACTCTCGATTGTGGCCCTACTACTACCACAGCTGAAGCTAGCAATAGCGCGGGCAAATCTGAATCTGTATCCGGAACCAACATTACCTCTTCCGACGGCGTCAACGAGGGCCAGGGCGGCACGATCGATGAAAGAAAGACCAAGGAGAAGGTCGACAACAGCGGCACTCCCACAAAGACCAGCACTGCCAGCAAGAGCGGATCTGGTTTCACTCCCCCCAAGAGAGATTTGAAGGGCAAAGGCAAAGCCATTGCCAGATCTCCTTCTCCTGATCTTCATTCTACAAAGATCATCATCAACAACAACAAAGTGACGAAGAGCAGAAAGAACAACAAGGAGAACCAACCATTCTCCAGGCATAGTCCATCTCCCAGGGTTTCATATGAGCATGCATTGAACAGCATCTCCAGCAACAAGAACGTTGAAGAGGAGATCATTGTCAAGGCCAAAGACAATGCGCAGGCGGTCGGCTATCCCACTCACAATCGTACCACAACCGCCACCACAGAGGATGTCAATGGCAAAGAGGAAGTCATTGTCATCACTACTACTACCACTACCACAGAGGATGTCAACAACAACAAGAGCGCCAGCGCATCCAGCTCCACCTCTGGCCCCGGCTCTATCCCGAGCAAGAAAGATCCAAAGGGCAAGGGCAAGGCCAAGGCAGTCTTCCCTCCTCCCTCCACCCTTCCTCCGCCCTTGATCTTGTCCGCCTCCGCCGGACCTTCCTCCACCAGTGCCGCTGGCCCAAGCTCCCCCAAGAGTAAGACGGGTCCCATCAACAGCACCAAAGTCACCAAGCAGAATCCTGAACGCAGTGAATCGCATCCATGACGACTGGTGGTTCTACAAAGGGAGTACCTGGGGGTCTTTGCTGTGTGAGGCGAGTTTAAGTCGATAGAAATTGCGTGATCTTTTACTCAAGTCCTGTAGTCGACTCTGGACCGTGTACGTGGATTTCGTATTGCCTTCGCCTGGGACGTGACCACCATGAAGCGCACCAGGAGGATACACCATCACAATGATGTATCACTAGAAAGAATCAGAAGAATGGACTACTGTTCCAGTCTCGGTTTCGAACGTCAACCCGCGGAAGCGCGCCCGGGAAGACAGCGAGTATGGTAACGAGAACCACAACGCCAATAACCACCACAATCTCGGTAATCCGTCTTCTCTGTCCGCCCAAATCACCAAGATCTACTCGAGGGAGCAACAGCATTAGCAACCATCAACAGTCCCAGCAGTCGCACATGTACTGGCAACCAGACCAATATCAGAAACCGCAAGGGATTCGTATTCAGGTTCCATTGACAGAACCTCGTACCCACTCGCTTCATTCACACTCAGGATAAAGTTCAGATGAAATGTTCAACGACTAGGCCACCAGTGTCTAGAATGGGTGGGGTACCAGATGGACAATAGCATGCCTCACTTATTCACGACCGTTGGTCTTGGCACCCACTTCCTTCACCCGCACTCAATACAAAGTTCAGATGAACTGTTCAATGACCAGAAAGGGTGCAACACCAGGAACTAGCACGATTGACAATAAGATACTGCTATTGTTCACGATTGACAATAAGGTACTGCTATTATTCACGATTGACAATAAGATATTGCTATTGTTCACGATTTCCAATGCGAACGTTGATCTGCTCGCCAAAGGCATAAGTTCTTGAGCGATCAATTCCTTTGACTCGTCCTCAATCTTGAACTCTTCAACCTCTGCAACAAATTTGCAAATCGAAATCACTTTGGCAACCTGCAAATTTCAGCAAACTCTCATCAACAGCATTTTGAAGATCATTACTCACATTGACATTCCAGCATTGGACAAAAGTCATCCTTTTATCCAACAGGTACGTCGCTTCTCTCCCTTCGATCATGAACTCAAGTCTAACCACATCCCAGAACAATATCAACAACCAACCACGAATCATCATGAGCGACACCATTCAAGAGATGGATTCCGTTCTCGGCGCCTGGGAGTCCGCTCTCCTCAGAATCCGCAAGTGCAAGCAGGAGCTTGAGGCCCAGCTTGCCGCTCCTGGTGCGCAGGCTGTCGGCGTTTTGAGGAGCTTCTACGAGACGGTCAATTCCGTCAAGGAGAAACTCAACCAGCAACCTGCTTCAGTCGAAGCTCTTTCCGAAGTCGAGGTCTTAATCGCCGCTGCTTCTTCAACTCCCTTCACGCCCGCCGCCAACAAGACCCTGGCCGAAACCCTCGTTCCAGAGAACCCCGTTGCCGTTCCCTCAATTCCCTCCACCGGCGAGAGCCCCGAGCTTCCCCCTGCCACGGTCGAGCGCGAGTCTGAGTCCGAGGAGCAGTCCGACCATGATCAATCCGCTACTCCCCGCTCTTCTTCCAACACGGCTGCTATCACCACGGCCAATGCCACCACCACTCCCTCCGCCTCTATCGACACCCAGAGTCATGAGGTCAACCTCAACAACAACAACAACAACAACAACAACAACAACAACAACAACGACAAGGGCAAAAACAAGCCCGTCGACACTACCCCAACCAAGACCACAGCCCAATCTAGTGGCAACAACAACATCAACATGAACAAGTCCGGATCGGGTTCAATTCCCTCCAAAAAGGACACCACCAAAGACAAGGGCAAAGCCACAGCCCGATCCCCCTTTTCCGACCCCTTCTCTCCCTTGACCATGGACAATATTACCAAGACCGTCCGTGGCAGCAGATTTGGCGCCCGGCTTCCCTTCATCAAGCCTGTTGATGCTCTCAACTACGCCCGCGCCACCGGTACTCCTTTTGGTCGTCGTTCGGTGTCTGGTCCCAGCCGTCTTGAGCAGCAGCAGCAGCGTGCTGTTACACCCGAGCCTATGTCTGAGGTTGAGGAAGAGTCATCGGAGGAGGACGAGGAGAAGTCAACGTCCAGCGTTTACTTGTCGCTTTTGGAGTCGCCGCATCGCGCTTTGTCGGCTACTCCTGATGCTTCTTCCACGCCTGGCCCTGCTTTTGCTGGAGCTGCGGCTGCTAGGGATGGTGCTGGCGGCAGTCCTACCCCCGCGGTCGGCAAAGAGCTGGAACAGGAGGAGGCGATTGCGGGAGCTGCTGCTGATGAGAGAGAGCACGATGTCGATGGCGTTGAGGCTGAGGGCGAGACTGCGACTTTTGCAACTGCTATTGGGGCTAGCAGCAGCAGCGAGAGCGGATCTGGATCTGGGTCCAAGCATGATGTCGTCTCCAACATCGACGATACCATGGAAATTTGGGATGGTGACAAGGAGACACAGGGAAACTCGAGCAATGTTGTGGAAGGAACTGGCGAAGACAAGACCAGCAATACTCCTGCAAAGGTGAAGAAGGGCACAACCAAATCCAGCAGCGGTTCTGGTTCGATACCCTCCAAGAAAGATTTGAAGGGCAAAGGCAAAGCGATTGCCAGGTCCAGGTCTTCCTCTCCTGGCTCGCCCTCCCCGAGGAACGATAACCACAAAGTCATGAAGAACATCAGCAGCAAGACTGCAAAGAACAGCAGCAGCAACAGCAATAACAAAGCAATGAAGAGCGGCAAGAACAAGGAGAACCAGCCATTCTCCAGACGTAGCACTAGCCCAGCCATAGCGAGCTCGTCTAAGGCCAAGACTGCATCCAACAGCGTTGACAGCAACAACAAACCCAACAACAACATCGAAGAGGAGATCGTTGTTGAAGAACACAAAGGAAAGGGGAAAACAATCGACACCCCAACTCCTGTTCCTGCCACCACCATAGCTATTACTGTGGATATCGATGAGATGGCCGGTGTCGAAGTCAACAATGGCCTCGATAAAAATTCGGAAAGCGCCAGCAACAGCGCTACTACTACCAACAGCAAAACCGGCAACAACAACAAAGCCAGCGGATCCGGCCGCGGCAATATCACCAACAAGAAGGACCTCAAGGGCAAGGGAAAAGCCATCTTCCCTCCTCCCTCCTTACTCCCTCCCCCTTCTTATTCTTCCGCCGGCCCTGTCACAGCTGGCCTTTCTTCCACCGCCGCCAACCCTTACGCCGGCCCCAACTCCCCCAACCCTTCTGCCGGCCCCTCCACCGCCGCCGCCGCTTCTTCTTCTTCCGCCAACCCCCCTGCCGCCGCCTCTTCTTCTTCCTCCCCCGCCATCCCCCAAACCAACAAAGGCGACAAAATCACCAAGCGCCGCGATCGCCCTACAATCAAGCGCTCGCTCGCCAAAAAGGGCGCCCACTGGACTTTCAAGCTGGAAGCCCAATTCGCCCTTTCACCCGCTGACGTCGAAACCAGCCGCGACAAGTACTTCATCCTGTGCTGTCCGGCGCCCAGCTGCCCTGCGCCCAACTTTGGGGGTAAACACCCGTTCCGCGAGGGACGGGCTTTGGCGCATTTTGCTGCTCCGGCTCGGTCTGGGACTGAGGCTGAGAAGAAGGCAGATGAGAAGAATGAGGATGAGGATGATGATTCGGACTTGTATTCGAATTATGATGACTCGGATGAGGAGGGGAAGGAAAAGTCAGCTGGCATGGACATGGGCAAGAGGAACGCTTGTCTGATGGCGATCGATGAGGAGGAGGGTGTTGAGCACGCAGCTGATAGTGATGGGGATGTGGAGATGACCGAGGCGGACATCTTTGAGAGGTTTGGAGCGGAAGTTGTGCCGGACCAGAAAAGGTGGAAGGTCGATGAAAAGTGGGCCATGAACAACAATCGCGAGTTGTGCAAGAAGAAGAGGGGAGAGGAGAAATAGGAGATGTTGGCGGAGTTGTGAGTGTGAGGAAAAAAAAGTGTCTGGATTACACCGGTATGACCGGTTTCTTTTGAGTGTTTATGAACTGGAGGGGAGATATACGAGCATGTCCATGGTGTTTGAGTCATCAGCGTGGAGTTATGGATTACAGGTCGGATTAGTATTTGCTTTGCTTCAGGAAGGAGCTCAAAGGATCTGACTGATTGTCACACGGACATTCGACAATACCACTAATCTCCCCAAGAGCCGCACGGCTGAACCCCAAGCCTTGCCACACGGCTGGATGTCTCAAGCAACTAGGCTACACTCACCTTCGGGAAGTCTGTTCCTCCAACGGCACGACTTACCCGGAATCCCCTCAGTACCCTTAGCGCCTTCGGCGTATTCCAGCCAACGACACAACTGCCGCCTGCACTGCCTCCACGCTAGGCCGCGCTAGCCAGGCCATGAAGGAAGAACACTGAAGGAAGCTATTTAGGAAGACCCACATGTAAGCACAATAGTGCACACTAGATAGATGCATTGTGGCTTTGCGGCCAGATTAGGCCGATAGGGAGATGTACGTACCTATTAGAAGGAAGGAAGGCTTTGGCATAAGAAGGCCAGGAAGTCCAGCCTGGATGAAAGGCTTGAGAGGATTCAACAAGGCCTTCGGGACCAAAGTAGTTTATCAGCGGAATTGAACTACTGTTCCAAGCCCAGAACACTGCCCTTGTCACACTGATGACGTGGTACAAGCACCACCAGGGAAATGAAAAGGGAGTGTACTTACTTGATCTGGTATAGAGAAGGAGTAAACCCGGTTGTTATGCTGGCAGCTTGGTGGACAGATGTTGTGGTTATTCGAGGTACCGACTGTCAGTAACGTATTCTCTTAGGCTTTCCATAAAGATATTGATGGAAAGGAAGTCAAACTTACAACTTGTCGTTCATATGTGCCATTGAACATTGATATTTCCTTGCTCTCCTGCCTATACGTCACTTGAAAGACTGCTAAGGAGTGCCATTATCAACACAACTTGTCGGATTCATCCAGTGAGGGCTGTGAGACATGTGCAGAGCTTGAGGAACGAAATATGCTTGCCTGAATATGATGAGATAAAGTAGACAGTTCGCTCTGAGGAAGAGAGAGGCCTTTGAACATAGCACTGACAGGACGGGCAATGTTTCCGTACCCTTGGGTCTGATGATGTAAAGAAAGATGCAAGACATACCTATCGTTCAAGATGCATATGGATCAGTTCTCTCGCTCCCCTCGTCCACCTGAGAAGTGGAAAGACTCGCAAGAAATGATCCTTCTCGAAGAGAAAGCTTCCGTCTTCACGCCCGCCACATAATTCGCCCACTGGGCGATTCGATTATAAGTGTTGGGCCGCGTTTACGCTATGGGCAACACATGATTTATACTGGCAATAGGCCTCGGTTTGCCCTCGGATTAATGGTTTTGGTGGACAGTTAGGGCATTGCTCTTAATTTTGTATGCTAGACTCACCGGTGCGGCACGTCTCATGCCCTACGGGAGGCGGAAGTAGACGTTAAAAATAACAACAACAACAACAAAAAGCCCGCCACATAATTCCCAAATCCGTAACCGAAAGCTTCGTCAATTTAACAGATCATTACTTCTAACAACCCCCCAATCGGTCGCTCCATTATAATCACTCCCGCATCAGAAACCCAACAAAAAAAACAGCATAACCCATCCCGAGGCCGCCTTGCCTGCCCTACCCGTGTCGCAAGTCCGGCGCCGCCTCCGCTCCAAATCTTTCCTTGTCCAGACCCTTTCCCGAGCACAGCAGCTCTTACTCTGGCTTCCGGCCCCATGCGACACGCAACATGACGTAGCCATGGATGTTGGGATCAGCCCATTCCTTCCTGACGTGGCTGGCGAAGACCTTGGTCTCTTCTGGTGTCCAGCCCAGCAGGGCGGAGCAGATGTAGTTGAGATAACCCTCGAGATCCATCTCAATCGTCATCTTCCACCACATTCCTATCTCTGCAGCCTCCTTATCCTTGTGCCAAAGACCGATCGGGCACATGATGTCCTTGATCTCGATATCGACGAAGCCGGCCGCCTCCATACCCGACCGTTGCAGATCCTCCTCGATAACGTTGAAAGTTCGTCCAAATTTTTCACCACCTTGAGTAAAGACTTTGCCCCATTGGTCCAGGGCGCTGCCTGGCTTTACCGACCCATCGTCACTCGTAAATTGGGCAGAACTGACGAAGCTCTCCACGTAGCCGCCTGGCTTGCAGGTCCGGAAGGCCTGGCGGAAGAGAGCGTGCCAATCTTGAACCACACCAATCAACAATCGCATGTGAATAAAGTCAAAGGAGCTATCGGCCCAGGTCCACTCGCGGTTACAATCGTCGAGTTCGAACTTGACGTTGGGAGGTACCCACGAAGGCTGGATGGGGGACACGTCGGTACCAATAACCTCGGCGTTGGGGAATTCATCGGCAAAATCGCTGGAGGGAAGCAAGATGATATTAGACCAAGAATACCCGGGAAGGAAACAGCGGACCGAAGAGCGGCTGCGGGGAAACTTACATGGCCCAAAGGCCGGTGCCTGTTCCGACATCCAACACCTTCTGAACCTTCTTCTTATCAAGAGGGGACAGGAAAAGCTTTCCGCCGATGGATAGTGTGAGGGTATGGTGGCTTCAAGGGCTGTCAGTATTTGCATTCAGACTGTAACTCTTGCTGTCTAGACCTCTCAAAGTTGGCATCCAAGACAATGCAGGAAAACATGGGATTTCGTCAATTGCGCCATTGATCAAGTATGGACAGTCGGTTGCAAAGTCCTGACTTACGCAATATCCATGGAATCGAGGTGACGCTTGTCATTGGGCTCCCAGGCCTCGGCGTTACCGATATCACCGTGGTAGGTTCTGCCATGGTGGGTGCGGTACTCGAATATAGTGCTACTCAAGGAAACGGTGCTGGAGACGATCGATCCAATTGTGGAAGCACCGTCGTCGTCCGGATGTTCTTCAGGGAGCTGCGAAAAGATGACGGGCCTGATTAGTGGAGTTCTCGGTGATAGGACATGGAGCAGTTGAAAGAGTTCGACTAACCGGCTGATCGGCCCAATGCGATGCAGGAAGAATACCAGCGGCAGTCGCAGCCTCCTCGCTGAGCAAAGTCGTGGGGGCAACAGGGGCAGCCGGGGTTGGAGATGCCGCCTTGGGACTCTTGGGACTCTGGGCGCTGCTGGAACTCATGGCTGCAATTTTGAGGCCAAGAACGGCAAGAACAGACAAAAAGCGATATGGAAAGTCAGAAGTTGAAGCAGCGAAGAGAGTTCAGTTCAGGGGGTGGGCAGTTGGGAGCCTTAAAAACCATGAGGATGGAAGAAGGGGTATCGAGCGGGAACAACCAGTCTTTTCGTCGTCCGATTTAACTGTGGCATAAGCAAGAGAAAACATGGGACCAGGGACGGCGGGACGCTGTGGTTGAGAGCCGTGACAGACCACTGGGTTTGGGGATTCCAAGGGGCCACCCATCAACCCAATGGATTGATGCCAGTAACCCAAATAGCTCCTCCTCGCTATGCCGCTTTTGTCTTCCCGGCTCGCCCGCTCAAGTCCCAGCCCTGGAGAGTCGTAACAGCTGCGGAGGCGCCGGACTTCGGGGCTGTCCCAACCGCTAACACAACTTTCCGAGAAGCTTGGAGGCCAGTCCATCGGTGATTGAAGCTTGTGAACGAAAAAGAATCAGGTGATGTTGAATGATGCAAAATACTCCCATTGTCTGGAATTCTAGACCACACACACGCACACTCGAAGCTGGGGGTCAGTCGGACACGGTAACCGTACAAGGAAGTGGGTAACCCATGCTTGGCGCGTGCAGCAGCTCGGCTCTGCCCCTTCTGCCCCTGCAGCAGGCATTGCGAGTAAAAACGAAGATTGCAGCTGCAGTCGAATCCAGCAGTCCCTCGGAGCCCGCGAGGATACGCCTGGTCGTACGAAATGGGACACGTCGGGTCGCATCTCAGTTTTGTCCTTGAAGCAAGTGGTCCTGGCCTGTGGGAGTTGGTCCGGTTCAGACGGGTTGCTGGCATTTTCCGATCTGAATGATGTCTGGGTGCCGCTCGGCAGGGGCACGGCGAGCACGGCACGGTCTGGAACGGAACAGGGATGTTGAGCGCTGCGATTACCCCGCAGCCAAATAGAGGAAATCGTGAGCAACGAACGAGTGTTGAAAGTGACGTAGGAAACAGATAAAGTTCTCAAGTGTAGCATAGGGGGTCAAAGGATGTTGCGCGGATCACTTTGCTCAGGGAAATGCCCAAATCAAGTCATGTAGGTGCTCCTAGTGCTCCAATGTGTCATTTGGAGATCGGGCTAGAAGTCAATCCTGGTGAGCAACCGGGCGTTAGCAGACTGCTCAACAAGACGATCCGTGGCGACAGCTTCGAGGTGGAATTGTGTCCTAGAGAAGATGTCATGGGGTTTGAATGTTCATTGCGGGAGAATTAGCAACCGTGGTGTGAAGAAGAGCTGGCCGTCGCCAGGAAGGACAGCTGGGCTGATGCGCCGGTTAGGCGACGGCGAGAACGACTTCGTTCGAGAACAAGAAAGACGAAACAAAATTAAGCAAGGACATTCAGATTGAGGTTGGGCTGTAGGTGAAAGGAGGGAGGAATCTCGTACAGTAGAGAGTGGAATGAATTTAGTTTGCAGTGGCGGCGGATGATGACCATGCAGCATCAGACGATGCGGGCCGCTCTGGTGGAGAAGGCGGGGTACGGTACGGCCCGAACGGTGTCTGCCTTTCGGCCGTCTTCCGGTCCCCGCCATTCTCTTGCCTCCGCCTCCTCCTCCGCAGGTGCAGGGGTCGAAGTCAGAAATTGTTCAGAGGATAACCTGTCTCCTTACAGCGCCTCTTTCTCCTCGCGCTTCCGGCCATACACCACACAATCCTAGATATAGCCGTGGATGTTAGGATCATTCCACTCTTTCTTGACATGGGCAATGTAGGCTGCAGTCTTGTCTGTCTTCCAGCCCAACAAATTGTTGCAGACGTAATTGAAGTATCCTGGAAGAAAGGATTAGCATAAGAAATCCAAGTTTCAAAGGTTCATACAACGGCCGAGAACGTTACTTACCTTCAAGGTCTGTTTCGAGCGCGATCTTAACCCAAAGGCCTATTTCCGCCGCCTTTTTGTCTTCTGGCCAGGTGCCAAATGGAATATTGACATCCTGGACTGTAATATCAACAAACCCTGCGTCTTCCATACCCTTTCTCTGAAGATCATCTTCAAAGACCTTGAATACTCTGCCCATTTTCTTACCAGCCTCCCAAAAGATGGTATGATACTGACTCAAGGCACTTCCCTCTTTAACTGTGCCATCATCACTATGGAAATAGGCGCTAGAAACCATACTTTCGACATATCCACCCGGCTTAAGACAACGGAAAGCATTACAGAGCAGGGCATGCCAATCGGTTACAACACCAATCAGCATACGCGTGTGAATGAAACCGAAGGAAATTTCATTCCAGGTCCATTGCTGATTGCAGTCATCGATCTCGAAGTGGAGGTTCGCAGGAACCCAAGAAGGCTGGATGGGGGACACGTCGGTTCCGATTACTTCGGCGTTGGGAAAGTCGTCGGCAAAGTCACTGTGAGCTGGTTAAGACTTGTTAACTGAAGTACATCGGCCAGAGGGTACATGACTGAGCATTGACCTACATTGCCCATAGTCCGCCACCAGTCCCAACATCAAGCACCTTACGGACCCACTTCTTTTCGAGCGGCGAGAGAAAAGGTTTCCCGTCGAGGATGAGCGTATATGCATGGTGACTTGAGACAATGATCACAGACTTAGATACTTTGACAATATTTCGGCCTTACTTACCCGAGCTCCATAGCATCAACGTGACGCTGGTCGTTAGGTTCCCATGACTCAGCAGTACCAACATCGCCATGGTATGTCCTTCCGTGGAGGGTACGGTACTGGAAAATGGTCGAAGAGAGTGAGGCGGTGGTGGAGGAAATCGACCCAATGGTGGAGGCACCGTCTTCCTTTACATGCTCAATCTAGACAGGACAAATGAGAATCAGCTTCTGCACATTCAGTACCGTAGCTGGCAAGAACGTAAAGTTTACCGGCTGCTGTGTCCAGTGCGTGCCTGGTAAGATACCAGCTTCTCTTATTTCCTCAGCAGTCAGCGGGACCATTGCAAGCGGCGCGGGCCCGGCTTCTGGAGAAGCTGATTTAGCCTGGGGACTGCTGGTGTTCTCGGGGCTCTCGGGGCCCTTGGGGCTCTTTGCATCTTGAGAGCTCGACATCCTTGCGAATGTGCTTGGTGGAAGAAAGAAAGAGTACCGCGGAGTTGAAATTACGGGCTTGGGAAGGAATGGGGGTGTCGTTGGGTGAGTCTTTAACTAAAAGCTGCGGGACGGGTATCGTACGGCTAAGGCTAAACCGTACAATGTCCCGCAATGTTCACTGTGGAAAGTGCAGGGAACTCCTCGGAGGTTCAGCTGAGTCGGGGACGGTAACCGCCATTGAGTAAACATCGCCAACGGGAGCCCACCGTGTCAGACACCTGCATGAACAATAGGGTCTGTTCCCCTGCAGCAGCGCATGCTGCAGTGACATATCCATATTGGAAGTGCTTCTGTAACTAACAGATTCCTTTCATCTTTGGTTCATCGTCACTGGCTTGGCTGGATGCACCTGAGAATGGTCCCGGGTAGCATGCACAGTATCGGGCAGGATGGCCGAGACGTTACCCCGCAGCGATAGATTGTAGAAGAATTGTGGCCAGATGAGAAGTCGAAAGCAGGTTGTGGTTCGATAAAGCTTCCAATAATTCAGCTCCAGTCCGTTCGGGGACATTTTACACTTGTAAAATACGGCAAGTCAACTTGAGCGTGGATTTGCGGTCGAGTTGTTGTCCACGTGGACACACATCTTGAGGATGTTTCGGCATCGCGAATGAGAGAACCCTATGCGGCCATGTTTTGTCGTAATACCGGGAGTGGACATCCGAGAGTGGGAGACCTCAAGACGGGGAAGATTTTTTCTGTCTTGAACCGTTGAAAACCATCGCCCAAGACGGGGGTATCAAACTGACAAACGCTGAAGCCGTTGGAAGCAACATCAACACACACGTTGTCGGCACTCATCCTCCGAAGGGTTGAGAGGCGTTGCATGCTGGTCTCGCCTTCGATGCAGTCGGATCTGGAATGCTGACCCCGCCAAGGCCCATGAGATCAACGCTCCGGCCTCAGCTGTAGTACGCGGCTAAAGGCTTCGATGGTAGGGAACGACAGAAAGAATGAAACTGGAACGAGGAATCATCGTGAGTTAACATACTCAAGTTGAAGAAGGGAATCATTTGGCGTGGTGAAAAGAGGAAGTGATCGTCAGGAACAAATTGCAGTGCTGGTAAAAGGACCTGATGGGGAGAAAGAACGAGTTTCCACAAGCCGATGCGGGCCGCTATAGCGAGGTGCCTGGCCCGAGCACATCAATTACATCATTGATCCATGAAGCTGTTCAGTTTGAAAGGAAAGATCAAAAGAACAACTGACACGGCAGACCCACACGACATTGTCAAAAGAGAGAGATTATCAGGATCAACAAGAACGGTGTTCCGAATAATCATCAACATTGACATCCAATCCAAAGACGAAAAATGGAGACCCAACAGGTGCACCGTCTCGAGCTCGACCCCAGCAAGCGGATCCCGCTCCTCAAAGCCCAGCTAGAACACCATCACCACCATGACCCTTCGCATTCGCACGACCATGGACCTGAACCCGCCCTTCCCGTGGCCAACATCAAGACCCATCCCACCAAAGCCTCGACAGGTGAAGAAACCGGCAGTGTCTACTTCATCGGCAACGCCACCACCGTAATCGAATGGCACGGCATCCGCATCCTGACCGACCCGAACTTCCTCCACGCCGGTGACCATGTGCACCTCGGACCCGGCGTAACCGCCGAACGGTTGAAGAACCCAGCGGTTGACATCGACGCCCTACCGCCGCTTGATTGCATCCTCTTGTCCCATTACCACGAAGACCATTTCGACAAGCTGGTGGAGGAGAGCTTGAACAGGGACTTCCCCATCATCTCCACTCCGCATGCGAAGCAGGCATTGGCTGGCAAAGAAGACCCGTTCAAGGCCGTCTACGATCTGGATTTCTTCCAGTCCATTCTTCTCCCGGTGGTCAACTACAAGGGCGACACAGGAGGGAAGAAGCCCGTGGTCAAGGTGACGGGCATGCCGGGGAAGCACGTCCCTCCCGGGCCGCTGGCTGCCGCGAACGACCTGCTTGGGGCTGTCCCACCGACCAATGGGTGGTTGATTGAGTTGAACTACTCGGCTGATGGGTCAGAGGCCAGAGACGAGACGGGCTATCGCATCTACATCTCGGGCGACACGCTCTTTGTGGACGAGCTGAAGGAGATTCCGCAGCGGTTGAAGAACGAGAAGATCGATTTGATGTTGGTTCATCTCGGTGGTACCACGATTCCCGGACCCAAGTTGCCGTTGGTCATGGTAACGATGGATGCGGAGCAGGGAATCAAGCTGATGAGGTTGATGGATCCGGACGTGACGATTCCGGTGCACTTTGATGATTACAGTGTCATGTTGTCCGGGCTGGATGACTTTAAGAAGGCGGTTGAGGAGGCTGGGTTCCAGGACAAGGTTGTATACCTGGATAGGGGTGATCAGTATCGGTTCAATGTCCGTGGAGCTTGAATTGCTGTTACGCTGTTGAGGAGGTTGGTCGGGTAGCTATGTAGGTACCTTGGCTCATTTGTTGAATTAACGATAAGATAAGAAGCTCCCTAGAGTGGATCAATTGCTCGTGCTTCCCCGCATGCCGCAAATCAGTGGGATTGATTGGACAAGGACTCCTTGCACTGCAGCTGTACTGGTGATGTCATGACCATAACGTCACTTTCAAGTGAGTACCTCTATGGCCAGGACTTCAATGCCTTTCCTTTTAACTTCCCCAACACCTAAACAGAACACTGCTCTCCTACCTAAAACATTCCGAGTATTTTTGACCCTTTAAACAAACAACTCATTCAACTTCACAGATCAAACGAACCGTAACAAGAAAGGAAACATCCTAGAGCATCGCACAATGAACCGCATCTCCTCCCGCACCCTCTACCGGGCCATCTCCGCGCCCCGCACCGCCCTTTTCACGGGCCGCATCGCACCCCTTCATACTTCCCGCCATGTCCAATCCACCGGCGGCTACGGCCAGAGCACCGTCTCCGGTCAGACCACCGTCGGCTCCTCGGGCGGCAGCGGCAGCGGCACGTCCTCCTCGCCCAAATCTTCCGAGGACGCTTCAGCCCAATCCGGCGGCTCTCGCTCCAAGGAAGCCGTTGAGACGGGCTCCTCGCCCACCGGCGGCCAGATTCCCAACGCCCCTGAAGGGAAGGATAAGTCCAACAAGTCCAAGTCCAGTACGTCATCAACCGATTCCGCCAAGTTCGCCATCCCGGACACTCTAGCGAACGGCGACGCCCGCGGCCGCACCGGTGGCGGCGAACCCCTCTCAAGCTCCCATCGGAGCGCACCGGCCAAACCCAAGATCAGCAACGCTAGCGTGCCCGGAGAGAATCCCAAGCTGACCAAGGAGCAGCAGGCGGAGGTGGACGAGCATAATCGGGACTTTGAGAACAAGCACGGGAAGGCGGAAAAGGCGGAGGATGATAAGGTTAACCCCAAGTTTTGGGGTGGCGGCGGAAGGCGGCTGAGGGAGGACTAGGGGAACGGCGTCATGGGGGGTTTCATTGTCACGGAGCGCACACTATGAAGGGGGTTGTAAGATAGGTGGTCGAGTTTGAGCCAGACGGTGTATTGGTATTTGGAGCCCTCACTGGGGGCCGGGAAGTCAGCATTTCGGTCGAACAATATTTGCAAGAATTCTCTGTGGTGCTGCTCCTTGGTGCCAAGGCGTGCATGCAAGTTCAGAACTTCCAATGTGCACAATGGCGAAACCGGCAAGAACAGTCTGATGGATGATCTGATTCGTGCTAGTTGTGGAAGGCGGATTGAAAGTGTTCCTTCTATTCTTAGTCCTGCACCGACAGATCCTGTCTTCAAAGTGATCGCATCGCATCCTGCCCAGAAGTGTCGAAGCTTGGTGGTTGGAATCTCATGCCTCTGGCAGTTCGACATGCCGGGGTCATCTTCCTCTTTTGTCCCGTTTCTCCCTCATTCTACTTCATTGCACTTCATATCTCCTCCTGGACTTCTCCATCAACGCCCATTGTCCGTTTCAACCATCATCTCTATAGCGATCCGGCCACCCTTCACTTTTATTGGACTTCCAGCGTCCATCAAAGCATTCTTTTTTGATTACCCCATATTCATCATTTGTTGGCATTCCACAAGCTCAATGGACCGAACATCGCAATCCGACACCAACCCGACGGCACCAGTGGCCGAACGTCGCTGCCGCCCACCTTCCCGGGTCGGCCTACCACCACCGTTAGTACCAAAGCCGTGCCCGGCTGAAGGTATATAAATCCCAGGTCGCTGACATCACTTGTCGCACAGAGAACGGCGAGTTGTCGGTATCAACATCGGGAATACATTCTACCAATTCGACATCGATGGCATCGCATGCGCCAAACGATCACTATCAATTACATACGACCCAATACGAGGAACTATGCTGGACAGCCACCTCGGCTTCGAAGCATATTATTACCCCTTTGACGATCGAGGCCCTGCCTACTTACATTTTCCATCTTATCGCCGTGAGCCCTTTTCACTCCTTGCCGCTTTGGATGTTCTGGCCGGAGATTCTGACGTCTTCGTCACAAACTACTTGCGTATGCAAAAGGACCCGATACCTTCCCTGTTATACTAACCTGTGTTTCACCAACGTCTCTATCGTGTGTTACGATCCAATCATGGAGATTAGACTAGCCGACCAATCAGATCGGACCCGAAGGGAGGACCCGAAGCCCCGGGTCCTAAGCCCGGGTCCACGGGTCCAGTATATCGGGTCCATGAAGACCGGTATAAAAGAAGGCCTTCCCCGGCCTCTTGTTACCGGTTCTTCAGCAAGCAATAGCTATCACAACCTACCAGTACCTTTTGGCTACTACTCCGTTACTCTATTGTTCTATCCCAGCGATAATACTCCTGTGCTTGTAACGGTTCGTCACATCGTGGTCTTCTTGACTGTCTGAGAGCCATGCGACTTGAGATCGATGAAGCATGTCGAACTGCATACGAACAACACCATGCTGTGGATCGGTATTCGCTGTTTTGGTTTGAAGAGACGGATTGGGTATGCGCTCTGGGAGTAACCGTTCCGCCTCATGCAGGCCCCGGCTACAAAAGGCTCTATGTCGAACTAATCGCCGCAGCATTTAGCTGGTCCAAAGAAGTCGCACAAGCCAGAGTCAGATTCGTCATTGCCTCCGATGCCATGGCCCACACCTACCATATGTGGTATGCAATTGGGGACCGCTTTCGGTACACTTTGGACCTAAGTGAACAGCCCGAAGTCATTCCTGTTGTATGCCTTGCTATACACGCAGATAAGGATCACATGGTAGGTTTGAGGGGGTTTAAGGAGGCACATGTGCTCCAACATAACGCTTACGTATCACTAACACATTTCTTCAGAGTTGCTCATTGTTCTGGCTCACATACACCGACAGATCCACTGCTTGGCCGTTCTCGACACCATACCGCCTTTGCCACTCAACCGGTAACTTTACAAGCCAGCCTTCCGTACTGCACGTAGGTTCCAATGAAGTGGGCTAACACCAAATGATCGATCCAGGTGTGTTTGGGGGCTTTGGCTCTTTCCTGACTGGCATGGAAATGCTTTGTGATACGGCTTCCTGTGCGAAATCAGAGCAAGGGCTTTCGGAGTACGAGCTTACCTGGCTTCGCAACCAAGCGTATAATTTTCGCGTGGATCGCAATTAGAGAAACCATTCACGCAAATTCCGCATTCAGTCATCTCCAGACCGACTTCGTGCCTGGTGGAGAATCAGCAAAGACATGTCGGCGCACTATTGGGCAAGTGCATTCCACCGCCCCCGCGAGGTGGTTCATGATTACCTGCGTCAAATGGAGTTTGTTGCCAATACCGAAGGTGCTCACCAGGTCATTTACGTTGGCGGATTCTGTGGCCATGATCATCCTCTCCATGACTTATTATTCACTCATTCAGGTTGCCCTACCGTTTGCAGACCTCCTGGGCCTTATCATCTTGTGTGAGTCATGTTCCCCCTTTCCACCCAACCCCGCAATTCTCTAGATAATACGAACTAAGTGCCCTTCGTCATAATTCTAGTGTCGCCCCTCTAGGAGCGCGCCAGGTGGCCGGAGATTGGCGCACAGTGAACGATTTCTTCTACGCGAACGGTGCGGCAATCGGCTTACAGAGGATGAAAGCTGCAACAAATGAGTGGGACAGCGGAGCAGATGTCCTCTTGTACTGGGTGAGTTCCATCTCTCGGCTCGTGAGAAACGTGATGCGCAGCCCCTTCAGCGCACCAACCCCCCTAATAGCGAAGTGATGGAAGCCGACAAGAGGAATCAACACGAACGTATGGACCATTTCCTGACTCAAACTTGCCTCGCCATCTAGAATCTTGAGAACCCCGCCTACCACACCTATCAGCGCGGGTTTCCCGACTCAAACCCAGGAGACAAGTTTCGCCTGATCTGCGATCCCTTCTATGCAAAACATACGCTTCAACGCCGCCTCACTTGGGAGGTCGAGCTTTCTGTCGCGAATGAGCAGCCCATGGACCCAAAACCAATGAGGCCCAACCGATGCTATGTCCTGGTGGACGAAAACCGCATGCCGACTCCTTCGAAGACGGGTGTTTACGGATGCAGAATCAGATTGACGAAGCTTTGGAGGAAGGATCAACAGAGATTGGTTATTATTGGCTTCTACGATGGGAAAAGGCCGAAAACGGTGGGGAGCTGGCCGCTGTACTATGACTTTGGACCGAGCAGGGTAGAGTGTCGCTTTGATGAGGAGTAAACTAGCACTCAAGCGTGGAGGGCGCGTCGAGGAGGAGGGAAGCGAAAGTACAAGAAGGCAACAGAGCGAGATAAAGGGTGTACACTCCACACAGGCCTAAAAACCTACAAACACCCCCAAACAAGTACACTGGTTAGGGTCACTTAAGACAAAAGGAACGAGACAGCGATATATACCTATTTCTTTCTCATTTCCCTAACTTTCAAATACTTCTGTTACGATCCAATAAGGGATCACTTATGTAATTAGCTACATAGACCAATAAGGAGGGCGCCGCAGTACCGGCGCCGCGGCAGCGGCGCAGCGGCGCACCATAGAGGACCCTTATATGAAGAAGTCTCCCAGACCTCTTGTATAGGGCTCCTCAGCAAGCAATAGCTATCACAATCTACCAGTACCTTTCGGCTACTACTCCGTTACTCTATTGTTCTATCCCAGCGATAATACTCCTGTGCTTGTAACGGTTCGTCACAACTTCCAATGTTACCTAATAAGCGTTAGACATTATCAATATTCTTTATTGTTAGTAATCGATACCAAATTTGCTATTAGGTACTTGCCCCTTTTCTTCTCGACCCAACTGCACAAAACAGCCAACTACATACAAATCACAAGAGAAAACCCTAAGAGGGACTTTCCAGGCGGCTAGAAGCTTTTATATATCTTTTTGCAAATTGATTTTTGGAAGATGGTGTCAATATAGCTACTTCACCTTCTTCCATGGGCGTGTTTGTAGGGTATTTGGGCGTGCGTAGAGTGTACCCCAGATAAAGGGCCCGAAATCAGCACGCATTGAACACGTCTCAAGAGCTTGGAAGTCTGAGCTGGCATCCGGAGTTGGTGAGTACCCTTTGATTCCCATGCATCAGTCATTGCCTTCATTTTTTATTATTATCACCCAGCGTAAACTTTGTACATCATGCTTTTCCTGCCTTTGGCTTTCCCTCAAGCGTTCTTAATCACTTGGCCACTCCCCTCCTCATCACCTCCTGAAACAAAGGCTCGCGTTTGTATCAACTGCCTGGACTTCAATCGCCTGGACACCCGTTCGTATGCAGAACATGCTTCTGTTCCCAGATGACGATTCAACCGGAATGGAGTCTCTTGGGAAGGGAAACTCATCATACGGCGTATAGAATGGCAAAATGGCACAGGAACAGATGGACAGCTCTCACTGAAACCACTTCTCCGCTCACAGTCCGTGAGGCTGACTCCATCCGCTAGCACATGCCAAAGATTCACACAAGTAAGGCGCTTTTGTCACCATCCATTTCCCCGTTTCTCCTATTTACTGTACATCACTGCCTCCAACTCAGTCTTCTACCTTTGACAAAAAACACATCAACCATTGCTCCCAGCCTAGTTCCAATGGCTACGCCGGCCGGGACTCCCAGTCGGGAGCTGCGCACGCAAACACACCAAGCGACGACTTATTTACAAGCGACCAAGAAGAGGGATGTACCTACGAAGGCTCCAGGGACCGAGCTCATAACGTGAAAACACAATGATATCATGTTACGGGCCGGGAGTAAAGAACTTTTGTCGAGTGTCTTGGAACGTGCGACACCGGAGATGGAGGAGCACCACAATTAATCCAAGGGGTTCGGGATAGAGGTAGGTGGGAAGGATCTGCCGGGTCGTGCTTTCCTGGCCCCCGGCAAAGAGTTTACACCGGCGGCGGATGTATCAGGACACTTGTTACTTGTTACCGGTAAGTATGACCTACTAGGTCTGTGAGGTTGAGGCTATCTCTCACCTCAGCCCTTCCATTTCCTTCAATTGAAAGTTTGAAACGTGTCCGCTGCCGCCCTTAAACCGTTAACCGACTCGGGAGCGATTGCGATATCGGGAGCTGTAACTGCAATGGCATTAAGCGGCCGCTGTCGGCAAGTTTGCTACGAAAAAAGGTTACTAATAACGGGTTCAGAGGTTGACCGCATGTCGTGCAAAATATGATTATCTCATGATGCGTGGATAAAAACTTCTTGTTGAGTGTCTCGGAGGTGGACATGGACGGCGTGGGCTATTTGGGTCTGGCTTGGGTCGTGTTTTCCCTCATTTCGAACCACAAAGGTACGACCAAGCCCAGGAAAGCACACAAACGCATCAAGCTAACATCACTCATAGCAATTGCGCAACCGGGAGCATAAAGAAGTTGACTACTAATTTTCGAATTCCATTTATGGGCCTGTGCTATTCCTACTCTAAGGCTCTTCCTTTCCCCTTTGATACCCCTGACCACTTTCCAACGCTATCAGACGCTGACAAACTACCAGTCAGATGTAACCATGTTACTTGACATGGTCAATAAAACATCGTAGACGCTAGAGCCTAGCTAGCGCCCAAAGACGATGTAAGGGGAAGAAACCAGGAGAACCATGCAGGATGACTGCCAGCGACAAAGCTTTTTGTCAACCACAATCCCAAAGCCCTCAAGCTTATTATGGGCATACCGCTTCAAATCGACCATCTCCCATGAGTCCAAGCCGGCCTTGAAAAACCACTTGGGTTACCCCTGACTCAATCGCTTGATCCATAGATCGCTCCAGATACCAGGCTGATAAAGTTCCCGGGAAACATCATCATGGCAATCGCAATGCTAGCTCCATTGCCGTTTCGCATCAAGCTACGAAGAGTAGGAGGTCAGTTCAAGTTCCATACGGTAGAGACATGAGCGCTGAAACTTACTTGTTGTCGGAGTGCACTTAGACGTTGTACGTGGGAGGAAAGACTGCCATGGGGAGCTCGGCCTTGCGAATCATGGCCGATACCTTGCGCCTGAAGAGCAAATTCTTGGCGCTGCCTCCGGCAATGCAGATGACAGGTTCATGGAGAGCGCCATTGAAGGGCCTTGTGGTCCAATCCTTCAACTCCTGGAGCAACTTCTCAACAAGCTCAAAAGCGTGTTTATGAGCGTCGTTCCAAATTTGAGAGACCTCGTCTTGGCTGAACGGGCAGCGGATGACCTCTCCGTTTTCGACCAAGCGCACACGGAAGGTGAACCGGTATTCCTCATAGGCATAAAGGGGAGGACCCCACATCTCTCTAACCGCATTGTTGTCGAACTGTTGACGAAGTTGTTCGGAGATGCAAGGAGTCATCGGACGTGCGGGTCCCTCGCTGCCGGCAGGAGGGTCAAGGTACTTGGCTTTAAAAGCGGCCAAGAAGTGGTGAAAGAGATTCTCAGTGCCACCGCCAGCACCTGAAATAAAGTCTCACGTCAGAACTTGAACAAGGGGTTGATGAAGTGGATGACAAGGGTTCGATGGAACTTACCAACGCTTTCAAAAGCCTTACCATAACCATCACCAATGCGTTCTTGCCGTCTGTGAAACCGCGGCGGTCCAGATGAGCGCTTCTCCAGCATGTACATGGATCCGTTTTAGGTTGACACGTCAGCAATAATTCACATTGATTAGGCCAGGAGGACAGAAGCACATACCAAGCTATGTCCGCCGTAGTGGATGAACAGCCAGAGTTGTCTGGGTTTCGTTCCCGAAGTATAGGGATTGTTTCTGTTCAAGAGGCCAAGGGCGTCGCTATCAGCGCCCATGGTAAAGCTGGTAATCTCAAACGCCTTGTTCTCGTTCCACTCGAAGACCTCTGCGAGCAGGGCCCGGAATGGAATCCGAAACTCGTGATTCCATTCAGCCGGGACTCTGACCTGCAGACGCTCGATCTTCCAGTGGTCGCGCATGTTTGAGTAGATCGATGCCTTGACTTTTCGCAACAACTCTAAGAGTCCAGTCCGAAGCTTCTGACGGAATGCCTCACTGCCGTGTTGAATGAGCTTCTGGAGCATGGGGTACTGATCGACGAACTTGTCCGCAACGTTGGCAAGGAGGTAAAATCCGTGCTTCAGCGAGACGGATTCGCGGTCGGTCAGACGATCTTCGCCCACGTACACGGGACCCTGATCGTCGAACGGATAGCCATGGGAGGCAAAAGTCCTCATGCTTTCGAGGTTGACGATAACGCGAGTCCTGTTGGTACTGATGTTAAGGTTGACCGAGATAGTTCCGCTGAAAAATTGCGAGTTGAGTCAGAACGCACGTCAATGGGTGAGCAGGAATCAGCAAACACGCCATTTCTCGTTCATCATGCGGAACATATCCAAGGCGGAAGCATGAGGGTTCACGGTGGGCGAGTTGTTGAAATCTTGTCCGCTTTGTCGGCAATTTCCAGCGGAAAATGAAGGCAGTTGCAAAGATGCGCCAAATAGAGTTGATGCAAAGAAAGGAAGGTCCTTACGCGCCGATCGTGGAAGAAGGACGGAAGGAGGTTGAAGAAGGAGGGGTAAGGCAGAAGAAGAGGGACGGGCGTTCAGTGTAGTCTACTTATACCACGAGAAAAAAAAAAAGGAATGCCAGTGAATGGAGATCGCGGTGAATGCGAGCCCAAGGTTTTGGGCACGGACTTCCAACAACTATTGTGGGCAATTCCACCCCGAGTGTCCCTTCAATTCACTGACTGTTGTCCGATGAATAACGCAGAAGCCTCACACATGAGAGTGAAGGGACAGAAAGATCAGACTGACGGACGCCAAGAAGAGTTCAAGTTCAGCCTTGACCTGAAAGGAGGGTCCGTCCCCGTGCCATAACAAGCACCCGTTTCCTCCGCGCGATCACCCTCGCCCAGTCAGTTGCCGCGCCGAGCATAGCACCACCGCCACACCAGCACTTCACTTGCTCTCGGCCCCGTCGCCCCGCCAATCTCTCAGTCACCACATTGCCCTCCGCCGCCCCAGCCGGACCCACGTCATTTATACTCGCGCCGCCGACGAGAAGACTATCCACCCAAGGTGCGATCCCGTACCCCAAAAGTCCCAGTCATCAAATCATCGACGAAGTTGGAAGTACCAACCTAGCAAGACTGAATCCACCACCAGCCTTTCGACGCGGCGCAACGAGCATCATGGACACCAACCTCTCCACACCTAGCAACGGTAAGCCACACATCCCTGTTCCACCAGAATGCAGGTCGCAAGGTGACTGACCACATCTCAAGCCCTGACCGGCTCGACCGGTTACGCTCACTCCGCCAGCTGGCTCCAGGAGTGCGCTGGACAGGTGATTCTCGCACCAGACGGCGCGACGCTTCAAGTTCTCGACTTGCACAGCATCGGCATGACGACTGCGCTCGCCAGCGACGTCCAGAGCCTGTCGGTCATTGTTTTCGAGGGAACCGTCGAGGTGATCTTGCAGGGTGCTCCCGTTTTCACCATTTCTCGTGGTGGCCACTGGGCCGTGGACGTTGGAAAGGAGTGCAGAGTGCGGAACCTCGACACGGGAAGCAACGCTATCCTGTACGTTGTTGGAATGACGATTAAGGAGATCGAAGAGTAGACGTGGTTCTTGGAAGGATCAGGACTGCTGCCTCCCGAGGTGTGATTATCAAGCAGTCACTGGTCAAGAAGAGAATGTCCCCGGCTCTTGAGGCGCTGCTGTCGTTCCCTTCATCTTCGCTGAAGGCACCGGCGGTAGCAGGATCGATAATGACAAAGCCGGAAACAACAAAAGCAGAATAAGCGCAGCCACAGGCAGGAACGCCGATACCATCAATTACCTACACGATATACCACGATGACAGCCCTGATGAAATGAGAGTTCGGTTATGTGTGTTGAGCGAGGTTGGTCATGTTCAAAACAGGGTGAAAGCTACTCACTCTTCTTGATGCTGGTGAGTCGTGGAAGCAATTGGGAGAGGAATCACCTGTTAGCCGCTTGCCATAACTGGATATTTGTCAGAACTCACAAGTGGTTCATGTGACTCTTGACGCTTTACCTTTGGTAATGACTTGTGTCTAGTCTTCACGATGGCCCTCTCCCTTTCTCTTCTGCCCATCTCTGCTAATGCTTGTAGAACCAGCCAGAGGTAAAGAACAGCTTGCATACGGGTATGCTACTCGCAAATGAGGTCTTGGTAGTGGGCGAAACGTGTGCTGAGATTTGCCATGCGGACTGTTTGAGCTCTTGGAGGAAATGCGACATGTATCATCACCAAGCCCCCATGCTCCGCGGCACTGCCAATTTGGGTTGTGGTTACAGTATGCACGAGTAGTTAACGCAGGTATCATCAGGGTCTTCTTGCCTCTGCATGTCTCTAGTGGAGAACCGCATCAGGAAGGTAAGGCATCTCATGCTGCAGGTGTCGTTCCCATGCATCTAATGAAGTTTGGTATTTATCCCAGGCTGTGGTGCATTGTTCGTTCCTGCTTACGTCAACCTCCAATCAACCCCAAGCGCCGCACCCTGGTGGTTACATTCTACCTCTCACTTTTTTATTCTTCCGACAGAATCTGAGATCTTCGGTGCGATTCTCACAATGGAAAGCAAGCAGAAACTGTACATACTCGTGTGTTGCCGTACCATGTCTCCCCTCCTTCCTCGTCCTCTTTCTCCTTATAGTCTGGTCCTTCTCGCTCCCACGATACCGACATGTCTTGCTCCTTCTCTCAACACCGAAGGCATTCACATCAAGTTTCCCACCCAGAATTGCGACCATGGTGACCACCACGAACAGTCCCAAGAGCCCCAGAGCCCCAAGAGCAAGAAAGCTACCCCGGCCCCAGCTCCGGCCCCGACCCCGCTCAGCACCGAAGCCCAAAACGCCACGGGTATTCTTCCTGCCTCGCACTGGGTGACACAACCGGTAAGCCACCCTCCTCGTTATCTGAAGTCTCCGTACTTAGCATGCTGTGGGATTTCATTTCCCCAAAGTTACCTACATGTCTCTGGCGGTTGGCTCAAACATGTACCAAATCATGACCATGGCTGTTCTACTCGACCCGGAAACCGAGCGTCCTAATATCGAACGGTACATTGAGTTCAGGCACGTCTCTCGCGTCCACCACCGCTTCCTTGGCTTGGAGCGTTTACGAATACCGCACCATTCATGGAAGAACCTATCATGGCGAGATGGGTAATGCTGAATCGTGGGAACTGAACGATGAGCGTCACCTTGAGGCCATGGAGATTATGTAAGCACCCGCATATCTACTTCACTGTAACGGCCCGCCTGTTGTCTGCAACAGAACCAATCCAGCTCACACTCCTGATTGATGATAATTGGTTCGATCACACGTTTTATCACTTGAAACAGGCATCATGCTCTGACTTTGCAGACCGATGGAAAGTTGTACCTCGCCCCGCTGGAGAAGAAGAAGATCGAAAAGGAGCTCGATATTGCGACAGGGTCTGGACTGTGGGCCATGTGAGTGCGACTCAATTCATCGTCGATCATGGATACTTGCTAACAAAGTCCGTGTTTGTTAGCGATTTTGCCGACGAGTTTCCTGACGCCGAAGTCATTGGTACCGATGTTTCTCCAGATGAAGCAAGCAGGCGGAGAGGACTGGGACGACTTCCTGTTACGGTCCTAGGGCCATGCAAAGGCGGGAAGATCCTGATGATACCTGCATTAACAAGGGGCTCTGACCCTTGATGCAGAGACTGCATATGCCAGGCATCCCTGTCCATCCATTCACCCATCTTACCTAGCACTCCTTGGACACTCATCCACAACTCCCCTCATATCTTGGATAATCTTTCTCTGCAAACTCGGCCAGGTGTTCAGGAAGTCTCACCGAATAAATACAACCTCAGGGGCCCAGATAACAGCTCGCTTGGTGCTGAAAAACGGGAGTGGATTTGCACACTCGTGCGAACAACAGTGCGGCGGGGCAAGGGTATAGGCATATTGGCCTGCATGCTCGTGAAACCAACCCCTATTCTTGCATGGTGATTTGTAAACAATACTCCAACATTGATACTTTAACAGTAGGAAAGCATGGAAACTTGTGTTGTAGGCTCACACCAAGCTCTCAGGTAGGGATTTGCTGAAATATTGCTCGAAGATCATCTTGACCTTTGATCACAGTCTGTGGTCGTATAGCACTTGGCGACTATCTTGCTGTGGGAGGAGATCACTGCCGAGACTTCTCGACCCCGGGTCAACAGAGCCTGGACCTTTGTGTTCCCGAGTCTCACCCTTGATCAAGCATCCTCTTCCATTGCTTCCTCTCCTCCATGGACGATGACTGGCTGAACAATGGTCTCGGCACGTCTCGAACCTGGGTCAACGCGGAGGCGGAGGCGGAGGTCGGTTGTGTGTGTCGTTTTAGACTGCCCCGTCTGTTGAATCTTTACCACCATGAATATGTTGTCTCCATTCCCCTCAATGGAGGCCTCGCATTTGTAGTTATCGCGCTTCTGGGCCTTCGGAAGCTTGTCAAACAAAACATAGGATTGGAATCGACCGATCGGAAGTTTCTCTGACTTCGCTTTGGGTTTCGGATCTTGGCACGGTCCTAGGAGAGCAGCATACTCCTACCGGACGTGATAAAGCGGGTCGCAGACTAACCGGAACTGGGTCCCTTCGACATGGGGCCGGGGTCTGGTGTACTTGTACTGACGCCGGTCTTTGGCAACGAGGTCCTTTGGATTTCAAGAAAGAGATTTTGTCAGCCTTCTGGGCGTTGTCGAAAAATCTGGTGATTTTACGCACAGAAACTCACAAAGTAAAAAAATCATCTGGGCTTCTTCCTCCCACTCAAGTGCACCGGGCAGCTTTCTTTGCAAGCCGATTCCGACACCCTGAGAAATAAAATGCTCGGCTGTCAAAGCATACTCTTTGTCCACAAGTGCACCTCTGGTTGCCAACCTGTGTCTGTAAATGCAGTCGTACAGCCAGGAGGAGAAACCCTGAGGACCAATATCTTTAACAAGTCGTCCCAGGCAACGCCCAAGAGGAGAGCGATGATTGTACTCAAGACATCCTCCTACAAGCATCACACTCGCAGCAACCTTGTGCTCCTCGGTAATCTTCCTAAGGAGGGCAAACTGTTGGGCTGCCACTTGAACCGGATAGTGTCACACGGACATTTGCCCATAGTTCTGGGTTAGGGTTGCCGAGGCTTAGCAGAGTCTCAATGCCTGACATCAGCCTCATGAATGCCCGGTGGCCGCAGGCCGCGAGGCTCAACCTCGCTTTGGCCAGACTCTCAGCTACCAGCATCGCTCACCCAAGCCCCTCTCGACGCCTTCAGGCTAGCGAGCCAACCATCGAACTGCCGACGACGCTAGTAAGCGAGATGAGGCAATCCCCAGTCATCACAGAAGCGATCACAGCAACCAAGCAAGGATTAGAGCGACCGAACGAGGATCGGCGCCAGAAGAAGGAAGTAGAATTGTTGAAGGCACTCAGGAAAATCCACATGTATGAAGATCGCTAGATAGATACCCTGAGGCCTCAAGCAACAAGGCTTGGTACGTACCTTAGTACGCACCAAACCTCTTTGGCATAAGAAAGCCTTGAAGCCCGGCCTGGATGGAAAGGCTTCAGAGGATTCAACAAGGCCTTCGGGACCAAAGTAGTTTATCAGCGGAATTGAACTAATGTTCCAAGCCCAGAACACTGCCCTTGTCACAACCATCCACGTGCGAACAGGGCCCGTCAAAATCAAGCTCAAAACCGCAGCCGACAAGAAAGACATAAAAGGGAAGGACAAGGCGGTCGATTATCCCACCGCCCCAAATAAAAATAGCCACAAAGTCACCAAGCCAAGCGGCAGTGAGCATCCTGCAGCTGTTGCTGAACGCGAAACTATCAGGCGCGCCCTGGTATTCAAAGGAAATTACTGGGTTTTCAAGCTTGACTCCTCCATGTTCACCCAAAAAGACGCCATCAGGAAGGATTTTTTGACCGGCAAGGGCAAGGGAAAGACGACGGCGATGGTGGCGGCTTCTGCCAGTGTCAACGACAATGACGATACCAACGGCGACGATAATGGCGGCGAGGGCAGCAGCAAACCTACTGTCATCACCACCTCGGCTGTCTCGACAAATAGCCCCCAAGACAACGGCCACACCGAAGGCGACAATATCTCTGATGACGAGCTGGCACTCAATTCCAATGGCGACAACAGCGATAACAAGAATCCCAAGACCGCCACCACCGCCGCCGCTTCAGCATCCAGCAGTAGCAGTAGCTCCAACAAACGGAAGCGCGCCGCCGACGACACCGGCGAAGAGTTCGAGACCGGATACTACGTCCTCCGCTGTCCGCTCGACGGTAACTGCATGACGGAATCCAACACCACGCACAACGGCCCAGCAGGCAGAGCCAAGGGGATCTTTTGCCGGCACCCGTTCAAGAGGCGCCGAGCCATGAACCACATCAAAGCATGAGGGTTGCAAGGGCAGATTGTCAGTGAGAAACAGATATGGAAGAGTTATTATAAGAAAGGAATGTTGGTTTGTTTGTTCTTTCTGTGACGAACCGTTACAACCACAGGAGTATTATCGCTGGGATAGAACAATAGAGTAACGGAGTAGTAGCCAAAAGGTACTGGTAGGTTGTGATAGCTATTGCTTGCTGAAGAACCAGGTATAACGAAGGCCGGGAGGCCTTCTTATATACTGGTCTTCAACCCCGTCCCGTGGTCCCGAAAGCCCGGGACATCGGGTCCGTCCCGTGGTCCCGTAGACTCGGGACCCCGGGTCCTATCTGATTGGTCAATCTATCTAGCTTACATGAGGCTCAACGATTGGATCGTAACACTTTCCTTTTCTGGTTTCCTTTTTTTTTTTTTGTGAACGATTGCTGATCGTCATTTGTGAACAGTGGTTAAGGATCGACCTGACAGACCGGTTGATGATGCCTGGGCGAAGAGGCATAACATGAAGTTGATCAACAAATTAGTCAAAGCGGCCAGAGGCACGAAAGAGGAGAAGGAGGTAATGAGGAAGGAGATGGAGGAGGAGCTTGAGGGCTTTCCCGGTTCCTGTCTCCTTTTGCCTTCTCTGAAGACTCTTTTTCTTGGTAATGAGTCGTTGGTTTTTTTTTTTTCAGCCTCTGTTTGAAGGCCGAACGAAAGCCAGCGAGGAACGGTGGATTTTCTTTTTGGTATTATGAAGGAGTTATGGTTATTGATGTGACGAGCAAGGAGCCGAAGGCAAGGCGACTTGAGTCTTGGAAGACGACGGCCTGACGACGCATTGGCTCTCGGGAAGGAAACACAGCCTTCAGAATCCGTGCCGTACACACAGGCTTCCTAAGCGGGAAACAAGCGTTGAGCCACTGGACTGATCACCCAGACGTGCTCTGCGGAAACAAGCCATGGTAGCCTGTGTCGTACACATGGAATCGGGGGAAAACATGCCTTCAGAAACTGTGTTGTGCGCACAGCATCGCCGGGGCGGGAAACAAGCTGTGACGAACCGTTACAAGCACAGGAGTATTATCGCTGGGATAGAACGATAGAGTAACGGAGTAGTAGCCAAAAGGTACTGGTAGGTTGTGATAGCTATTGCTTGCTGAAGATCCGGTAACAAGAGGCCTGGGAAGGCCTTCTTTTATACCGGCCTTCCTGGACCCGATATACTGGACCCGTGGACCCGATCCTTCGTCTCGGGTTCTCCCTTCAGGTCCTCCCTTCGGGTTCTACCTGATTGGTCATCTAGTCTAGCCTACAAAGGATTCTCTGATTGGATCGTAACACAAGCGTTGAGCCACTATATTCGTACAGACGCGCTCTGCGGGAAACAAGCCCTTAAGATACTGTGTCGTATATACACATGGATGAAGCATGGAGTGTGGAAATTCTGGGAAAATGCTGGGCAAGCGTTGGGATATTTTAGTCAAAATATTAGGGTTGCGATGTTAGAGTCGCAACATTGGAACAGTTAGCACGTATTACAAGAATGTCCGAATACAAGGACAATGAACAAAGCATGTATGACACTTACCTTTTCCACTATCGCCAATGATCGTGATGACCATGTATAAGCTCCAAGCCGGTGACAGAGACTTCTTGTAAGATGCTCCAGCTCAACCGTATGACGAAAAGGGGGGGGGGGGGGGGGGGGGGGGGGCATGTGGCATGGAAAATGTCTAATAGCATGTGAGGACATGTCATGACGAAAAGCAAAAAGCGAGGAAGAATGTATAGAACAGGACAAATGAATGAAAAATGAAAGTAAAACCCAGATGATTACAAGATTTTCCCCGCCAACTAAAGCCTGCAGCCAGCAATCTAACCAATGGAGGGACCCGCGGGGGAGGCAGAGAAATGCTCCTTTGGTCATCCAAACACCTAAATTATTCAAATCATTGCCAGCTCCCTCTCCAAAGGCCCCATATCCTACACACATATCCTACAACACCCATTCGACAAAAACATAATTGCGAACCGAATCACGCAAAGAAATCCGCCAACTCGTGACCACTCCCAGCCAGCAATTTTGCCACATCATCCCCTTCCCTCGCCAGCACCATGGCCTCGTTGAACCCGATCTCCGAGCCGATCCTCAAACCCATTTCCGCGGCTTTCCAACCCATTTGCACAGATGTCCAGCCTATGGCGAGTCACGCGATGACCTTTGTGACGAGGCCCTCCAGGAGGGCACCAGCCACGCCAGCTCCGACGACGATCCAGGTCCACTTGTTGGACACCTGGCTCTTGTCGGGCCAAAAGGCGTTCTCCTCGCGCCGGTACTTGTCAAAGTCGATCTTCTTGTTGACGTTCTCGGTGCTGTAGCGACGGGCCTGGCTGTGCTCGTTCTCCTTGTCGCCTGACACGTAGCGGAGGAAGATGTAGTTGGTCAAGGGGCCGAGGAGGTGGATGGGCTGCAGGGCGTTGCTGGCGAAAAGGAGGAGCGGGAAGGAGAGGTGGACTAGCATGTCGCCGAGGTAGCTGTTGCGATGTTAACATCCTGCGTGGAAAGAAGAAGAATGGGGCTAAGGGGTTAAAGACAAAAAAGAGAATGGGTGGGTCACTCACTTCGGATGCCTAACAATACTCCAAACGCCCTCGCGGCACATAGCATTATGACTCTCCTTGCCTTCTTTCTCCTTCTCCTTGAACTTCTCCAGCTGCCAATCCGCCAAAACCTCCAACGCGAATCCCATACTGAAGAGTCCGACGGCGACCGCCTGCCCGACCGCCGCGTAGCCCCCGCTCAACGCCCACGGGCAAGCAGTATCGGACCCAGCCAAGTGTCTAAACGGTGCGGTAAACGGCAAAGTAATCAAGCTCTGGAAAACGGCCTCGGGTAGGTAGGTGGTGAACAGTGCCTTGTTCCACGACCAGCCAGCCTGCTTCTTGGTCGTCTCATAGCGGGGATCATCCTTTCCGCTGCCACGCTTAAGAGACCGGTTGGCGATGCGCCAGAAGAGGCGCGAGCCCCAGAGCGTGACGCCCGTCAGCAGCAGCCGCTGGGGGCGGTCGACGATGGCCCATGCGCTGGATAGAGGAATGCCGTCGCAGATGACACGCTTACCGAGGGCGGACCACCAGGCGTTAAGGACCTGGCCAGAGGGCCACAGCCAGTCTTTGGTTTCGAGCCGGTTGGTGTAGCGGCCGGCGCCGTAAGCGACAAGGGCCAGGCCGGAGTGGAGAGTCAAAGAGGGGAGGAGGGTGTCCCGGAGGATGCCGATGTCGAAAAGGGAGGAGTGGAAGAGCTTGTTGCCAACACTGCGGGAGGTGTTGGTGGCGCCCGAAGGGGTCTTTTCATAGAGGGTACTGTTGTCGAGGGGGAGGGCGGTCTTGGTGGGAGAGTCGGAAATCCACGAGTGACCGCCCCACGGGTTGGTCGTTTCAGCGAGATGGACCATGGTTGGTTATGGTCATGACTTGTCGTCGTTGTTTGTTCGTCTAGAATGGGTGCATGCTTGGTGCCGAGACGGCGTTGTGCATATGTGTGTTGATATTTGGATGTGCAGACGGGCGGGATGCGGTGATGTATCGATGATGTGATGCTTTCTCCTACGATATCGTCATGTATTTTAACGCCCTGCAAGCTCCAGCGGTACGTACCCGAGCCCCGCTGTAGCTCCCAGGCAGGCTTGATAGGGCTGTGGAAACCCCACCACATATCCCCGCCCGGGCTCCGGCGTCGGATGCGGGAGCCTAGGCAGCCACCGACACCCGTCTTCCAATTTGTAACCTCAACCAAAAGCCATCTATCAAAACCGAGTGTGATAGTGGTTCATGACCACTAACAAAACGGAAATGCCCTATTTACTCGAGACTTGTGAGCCGGATCTCACCCCTCCTGGATCTCTCCTTCAACAAAAGCAGTTCCATCCAACAACCATTCTACCAACGCTCCTCCTCCGTCTTCAATACTCAGCGGCATTGATGAACAGTTGACTCCGTCGGCTCAACCCAGCTCGAGCGAACAATACCTCTCTCAGGCGCTGCAGCTCCAACTCTCGTTGGTCGATGACAGTCCGCGAGAAGCGGACGACGTCTCGGTTGTCTTCGAGGTTCGTGCCAAGGCAGAGAAATATGATCCGAACCGCGACGACGACGTCGTTTACAGGGACTTTACTCCATGGAGACTACAGGGTGTTGGGCCCTTGCGTCTGTTTAAGCACAACAGGACCGGTGAGGTGCGTATTCAGATGCATTGTGAACCTCGGGGCATTCTTATGCTGCACCAGCGTTTGCTCTCTGAGTATACTTACAAGGCAGAACCATATGGGCCCAGGTCCATCATGTCCGTCGCGATAACGGCTGCAGCGGATGACGGCGAGAATTGGGAGACCTGGAGGATCACTACAAGGGGGTCTGGGCCGGCTTTGGCCAACGCGCTGGAAGAGCATAAGATGGCGAATGCGGCCAAGGATGAATAAACCTCCAGGGTGCACTGTTGTGAGGAACTGGGTTGGGAGAAGCCAGATAGAGCATCAATGGTACAGAAACGGGTCGAGTACGTATACCCGACCGGAATCTTCAGCCATCTGCTCCCTGGGCCCCTTCTCCATGTCAAACACCCGCCATGTCTGACGCTCACCAAGTCTCAAATCTGAGGTACCAGCCCTACCGCCTCTACGGGCTGGTACAAGCCCACCCACCATGCACACAACCATCCTCGCACCGTTGATGTGTTGTGATACACTGGGGACTTCATGGTCCGTCCACTTTGTCCGGCCGGGCTTACGTAGTGAGCACCTGTGAGCGGCTGGGGGGTTGGTCCACAAACAACAAACTGCCTTTTTTCTCCCGTCGGTCTCCCTTTTCCATTGGCATTCTTCGTCTTACTGCTTCATTCTTTGATCTCAAAGCAGCGGTGGTCTTGACAAGCGTGATTGCTACGGCGGGAGTAAGGACCGGAGACTGACAGTCTAGACTCTGTTGCCCTGGATATCATACCGGTCTCTCCTGAGGCGACTCAAGCGACGCGTCAGACCCTAGTCACATGCCCGGTGACTTCTGCGCTTTTCGATCTACCAAACCCCAGTTCAGTCTCGGCCTTCTCTTTGCTCCTCGAAATTGTTGCTATTTGTAGTAACCGTACCATCTGCACTTTGTCCACTTTCCATCACTGTACCACTCAAGAGTCCTAAACCCCTGCTCCGTGGTCCGCGTTTGTTTGCTTTGGCAGAATTAAGCATCCCTCCTAGTAACTTAGTTTGACCGAAACAAAGCATTATTGTCGACTGGCAAACCTGTCTTTATCATCTTCAACCGTGTCTTTGCATTTCTGCTTTGAGAAAATGAGAAGGGTGGCGCATCGGGCTATCCCGTCCCGGGGCATTGAGATTTGAGAAGCAAGGGCATGCGTTTGGCGTTTTGTCTTTGATCATGGACTGGACTGGCTCTACTTCATTCACGCGCACAAGGATCATCTATCTGTGTTTGCCGCCTCGTGGTAAGATGGGGTTGGTTATAAGGCGTCCTTAGGTCGTCTTCGGAGTAAGCAAGCAAGCTGTTTTCTTACTTATCCTTCCGAGTGTTTCGTTCAACCACACCGACATCTCGAATTACTCGGTAGGTCTTGGATTTTGGTGGCCACATACCTCTAGCGGTATACTCTACGGATACCTACCATAGCACGACAAGCACACCGGTCTAGTGTCTAGACTTAAGAGGTACCATCATCATGAAGGCTACTCTTCACCCCTTCATCGTGGCCATTGGTCTCTCTTCGATGGCCACTGCCTCTCCTTTGAACCGTGTCGTCAAACGTCATGAGATTGAGCAGTCTTCGAGTATGTACCTCTTGAAAGTTCAATCTCCACCGAATGCGGTGACGCCATCAACATCAGCTCAGCTAACAACATCACAGCAGATACACTCGAGGATAATCGCTATGGATGGACTTATAACCATTCCACACCTCCTTTTGCTAAAACTAAGGACACCCACGATCCTACCGATACTGCTGGCATCATGAGGGTCCTGATCCAAACCTCATTAACTCAAACCGGCCCGACGCTGGTTAACCGTGATGAAGATGCCACTACATCATCACCATCTCCAACCACATCAACTATCTCGGACTTTCGTCCTCGCGAGGCCATTGGTTTCGACACGTCCCATTTCACCGCCGTCTCCAAGCCCTCGGTCACCTGGAATGTCACCCACAGCCACAACCACAGCTATACTCGCTCTCACCGGCCGAATCACACATACACCTCTTACGCCCACATGAATCCTCCCCAGCGACCTACCACCTCTGCCGCGCCTATCGCCCGTGACCTGCAGGGTGATAGCAATGAGTCCGACACTAACGATGACGATGATGACTCCTGGGACACAGCCACCAGGCTCGCCACTGAAACCCATGATTTGAACCGCAGAGATCCAGAAGTTTGGATAACGGTTGTCGCAACTTCGTATGTGACCCATCACCCCGAGGTCACCAGAACTGAGTTTCTTACCACTACCGTCGATCCTCCAACCGGCACTTTACAACCTTCCAAACCCACCACCACTTCCTCCCCTCCTCCTCCTCCCCCTCCACCACCAGCAACCGCATCAACCGCTCCCTCCCCAACCCTAACAACCCGCGCCACCACCCCTCCCACCATCGAACCCAAATCCCCCACTTGCCCCGTTGCCGGCACCGCCGGCTCCAACGTCTGGTGTCTCGGAGGCCAAACCTTCGCCCTGGAATGCGACACAGCGCTTGACCCCTCTTCCAATAACTTTGGGAGTATCACCTTGCCTGCTCAAAACTGGGATATGTACGGCCGGTGCGGCGCGCTGTGCGCAGATGTTCCTGACTCAAAATGTACGGGGTTTAGTTATATCTGGGCGAGCGGGCTGTGTTATCTTAAGGAGGGGGATGGTGCGAAGAATAAAGGGGGGAACAAAGCTGAAGGGATCCATTCGGGTAGGGTGGTGGTGTTGAAGGAGGAGGAGGTGGGGAATTGTCTTGGGGTGAAGCCCAGGGTTGGGCAGTTTGTTGGGTTGAGTGGTTGAGTGGTTGAGTGAGGGTGTGGTGGCTGGGAAGATGGATCTTTATGAGCATATATTCGGGAGGGAGATGAAGGTGATGTGAGTGAGATTCCGACATGGAACAAGATCAGGGTGGCGTATGAGTGATGAGCTCCAGCTTGGAGCGTAAAGAGTTAGGAGGGGATGGTTAAGGCCTTACAATGAGAAACAGGATATGAAGAAGGAGTCTAGAGGACACGCAGTCTCTTTCATTTATTCCATCTTGTCACCGGATAGCAAAGACGTTAGCGCACCTCGCTCTGTTCTTTCCTCCCTACTCTTAGTTTAGCATGCTAGTCTTACATGCCTCGAAAAGGGCCTTGCTATTTGCTTGGAAGGTTACAGTCATTTCGTTCTCATTTTGATGGCCATCCTGTACCTACCTCTAAGCGTAGACCCCAATGGCAATCTCACATCAATTACAACGTTCATACAACCCATTACACACAGCGTAGCTCACCATGGTCACCAATTGGATACGAGATACGCGAGTGTCCGCGACACACCTTCTCGTGCTCAGTCTTATTAGACTTTTACACACCCGGCGTCAACATAACAAAGAAACGGATCAAGGATGAATGACTGTCCTGCGGTACATCCATCACTCGACATCCACACAACATCGTTACCCTAACCTGAATAGGTAGCTTCCGTCGCTTAACGGAGTATCTTACGGATGTACCTTGTCGTTAGCACATCTGGTCATCGATCTGCCACCTCCGTTGGGTTGCCCTCCGTCAGATGTTGGCCCTTCTGGTTCTTGATAGGCGGACCGTTACTGTATCCCACGACACTCGGTCCCTGTATGCTCAGTTCCCTGTAGGCGATCCTTCCTTTAGCCCCAACGTGTTGGAGAGTTGAGGCCAATGGGAGAATTGCGTCGGCTTACTCCGCGAGTGATCCACGACAGGGAAGGGGAAGCTCGGTTGTACCTAGTGTATAAGACGCTATCTCCGCTTAGGTACCGAGCGACGACTGTTGATGAGTGATGGGCGATGGGTGGTGAGTGGTGAACAGAGGGGCAGATCAACGTCCGTCTCACTCAACTCACACTTTACGAAGTGAGGTTGTTTCACATATGGATCTTACACATTGTGAGTTTCGTTGGTTGGAGATACTGTGATGCGATGATACTCCTTCGGCACAACGACGACGATCGAGTTGAGCTGACTGCGAACTGGCAAGGACACCGAGGGTTGGAGTTGAGCTTATCATGGATCATCAACGGTCTCGGCATATTCCAACGTGTTGAACTAAGGGCGGTCGTGGATGATCGGTGGTTTACTTGCATGGCGCTCCATTTATTTTCATTACACTACTTCAACTCCGCGCTATATCTCGACTTCATGAAGGCCGTCTAATGCACTGCGGCGGGCATGGTGTTACGAATCACAAGGTTACAAGTGGAAGTCGCTAGTGTGTGGGAAGTGAGGGTGAGTGGGGGACAAAAGCGCGCTTGCTGTGCAGTGGCTCACTGCATGAAGCGTTGGCGATGAGGGATGCGGCGTTGGTGGAAACGAAGCAAACGACGCACTGGAGCTTGAAGGGAGAGAGACGCGGACAACTGAACCCAAAGTCCGAAAGACAACGAACTTGTGACACTCGGCAAGGACAGAATGAAAGAGTAACTGAACAAGTACCGTGACCTGCTCTCATAATCTGTTTGAAGTGGTAGGAGAGCGATGAAATTTGCCATAGTGAAGCATGGCCCTCCTAACAGAAGTACCTGTGTCAAGAAGATGGGTCTCTTTTACTCTTTCCCTGTGATCAGAGGTCGAAGAGGGGTTACACAACAGTTGCTCACTCAGTTGAGGCAAGGGCACCGCACGACATTGTGGTGAAAGGGCGGAACTGGGAGATGGTGCAGGAAGATCGAGGGAGATTGTGTCAAGTTCTTTCCCAATAATCGCCGTCACGAGTTGAGTTGACCATGATTCCTTCCGCCATGTTCGCAATGTTCAAACTTGGATGCAGTGCGGATGCTCTCACTTCGGTGCAGGTGCTGTCGAGGCAGAGAGATGATTGCTGTGATGTGGGATAGATTGAAGGGCATTGCAGGTCTCAAAGCTTGAACTTGGACCATCTTGGACTCGAATTGTTTAGCGTAGTGGCACAAGTGAGTGGTGGAAAGAAACATCGAGAAACGAACAGAACTGAATCACATGAAAACAACACTCACCATGACGTCTGATAGCAGGCGAAGAAGCGGACAATGAAACTCCCCCCCCCCGGCTTGGTCGTCGTCACCATCAAGCAACTGCTATCGTGAAGTATGTTGCCGTCACCGCTGTGGTGTTGTTAAGCGAGGGTGGCAAAAAATGTTAGTGCAATTGTTAGGGCAGTTCACTGTCGACTTTCCAAAAGGCGGCGAGCTGACAGTGCCAAAAGCCAGAGGTAACTTCCAACACAAGGGTCGTCGACGACAGGGGTACCCCATTCGGAGCTTATGGGACCTTGGAACGGCGGCGTGGGTGGAACTGAAACCGTGAGACGGAGTTTGACGACCGTCGGGGGACGGTGAACAACGGTGAGAGACCCTTGAACTCTGGAAGTTGTAACCACCAAGACATGGACCGGAAGGACCCCGGCCAGCCGGGCGAAAGGCTTCAACCGCCGCCCACGCCGTGTCGCCGGGAATTAGCTAACGAGATAGCCGTCGATGTCGATCTTAAACCCGACGTCCAACACCAGATTCGGTTTTGTTGTCGCCAAGCTCGGCCGCCAGAGCCGCATTTGCAACTTCAGGTCTCGAAGTTTGCCGCGACACCATGGCTATCCGCCGTGATATCTCTGCCGGTCAGTTAGTTAGTCGGCGATGATAAACTCGCGGATAAGCAAATCACGTACCATTTCAGCCATCACATCACTTCTCACCAACCCTACTTGAGGAAGTGATCCCGCTCGCGGATTCATGATCAACAACAAATCAACCTGAGGAACGGCTGGCATCGCTCCAAGAAGAGTTCCAAGACATTGTTTGACAATCATGATCTTCAAATTGCAACAATGCACTCACTCACAAAGAGCCGCAAGCATCAAAATGTACCAACTTTCCTCAGTATCCCAATCAGGATAATAAGATCTTCAACGCTATCACCGTCCATCTCTCTGGGACTGCAACAACACCAACACAGTGCGCCAGCCGAAGATATGAAACACCCGTCGGTGAAGGGATTCCCAACTTCCCAAAGCAGCACAAAAGTTCTAGGAAATAACAGAAAAGACGGAAAGAACAATTGCAGATCCCATCTCAGGGACCTGCCACACCCGGCCGGTACAGGTGGTTCCGTACAGGTAGCCACAAGGGCACTGCAGTGCACCACACAGAAAGGCTCCATGAGAAGGTTCTAGTGTAGCGCAACGTCCCATCCTTTCTTCATTTTGACATTTTCCCGATAAGAGAATGAATAGCGGGCAATCTCTAGCGGGCATAACCGGCTGGGCATTCCAGGCTACAGCCTTTTCGGCAACAAGATCTTGCATTGGATATTGAAAGGGTAAAAAGAGGCTAAGATCTGCCTTGCCGGGCTGCAGAAATCGAAAGATGTGTGGATTCCAAGGGATGAAGATCGTTTCTTTATGGATTGGGAACTTTGGGTTGTTCCGTTCCTTGAATCCTTTCCGTTGCCAGGGACGGGACAATCAACATGTGAAATCCCAATTGGGTTGCAGTTGCATTGACCGAACTTTTGTCTCTTGTCTCTTGTGATATTCTGTGTGATGGAGGTGATGATAGGCGTTTCCATGCGGTGATTGCCAGGGCACAAAGTTGCACAGAATGAAGATCTTCTAAACCATGAAACTGACACTGGTGATATCTGCGACTTTGGTTGCACTGCATTGATGGGCGAAGGACAGATCAAGGCCCATGAATGCAAATCTTGGCAAAAACCTTGGCCCAAACGATTTCGAACAAATGGAAAAAGGGTCCGCCAAGTTGCGCCAAGAAACATGGCCTCGGTTAGCAGCTCCAGGAACTCTCATTGGTTGGCAGAACCCCGAAATGCCAAGAGGCGGTTTTGCTCGCGTCGGAGAAGCACCGAAACCGAACCGAACCCGGTGCGGAACGGCGACCGCCGACATATTTACTCCCCCTTTCCATGCGGTGCCGGGTTCCCGGACACGACGGCGCTCCCCCCCCCACTCCCTCAACGGAGTCGGAGTGGTGGGGACCCGTGTCGGAGTTGGAATTGGCGGAGTGCTGTTATTTCCCGCTATTTCCACGGGACGTCTTGGCGCTCGGGCGCTACGGGAGACTACGGAAGCGGAAGGCGGAGAATGGCGGAGCTCTCAGCGTGGGACAACGGATCCGATTGCGACTTTTTGACAGCTGATGGTTGTTTGTCTTCCGGCCCGGCAGCGGCAACGGCAGACAATGTTCATGATTATCATGTCAGCATCGTGTCAACGAGCAGATTAACCTTATGAGGAATGGTTCGAGATGGAAACCTCACATGCATCGAATTGGGGACGAACACAACCGTGAATCCACATTCTCGTTGTTGTTGTTGTTGTTGTCAGCAGCTTGACGGCTTGACAGCTTGACAACGGGTCAACCAGACAACGGGGCATCAACACATCGTGAACAATTCACCATTAGACAACACCATCCGACAACTACAATGGTCTTTTGATACCTTTCCCATCATCACTCTCGACCAGTTTGTTATTCCCGCAAGTTGGAGGCCACGCGAGCATTGCATCTACACTACATATCGCAGTACAGAAGTCGAAACACACCAATGCAATGCACATAGGGTTCCTTTGCTTTTCTTCGCTTTTTTTTTTTTTTTTTTTTTTTTCAGGGCAGTGCACTTTTGACACGGCATCCAAAAGTCCATCGCCCTCTACGGTACCCCCAAGCTGTTTTCCATCTTGATGCCGCTTTCTCTCTTTTTGATCCATCAGCATCCATCCGTTGGATATCGCCAAGACCTACCTTCAATCCATCATCACGAACTTCAATCGCGGATGGCGGACGGCCTCCAACAACGCTGGCGAGGCAGCCAACGAACGAAATGTTGTTGAAAAGATCTAAACAACGAAACCCTTTCCACCGTTTCTTTTGGAGTTTCAAACCCCCTCGTTCCCTGCCCAAGTCCCGCAAAGTCCCACAACCACTCGCTTGGCGTCATCCGCCCTTCCGGCTTCCGCAGTCCGCAGTCCACTTTTACACTAGTGTACACTTCGCGAACGGAAGAAACCCACCCAGGCCACCCCTTGGTTGCTGATGCGGGTTTGTGATTACTTGTGTATGCAAAATGATATCAGTGTGGGCTTTTCCTTATGGGGCTTTTTCTCGTTGATGGTGGGGGTGGTGTTTTTGAAACTGTCATCAAAGGTCCCTCACCCCTCACTGTGTCGTCCGGTGGAGGTTTCGTAGTCAATCAACGTTCACGATATGTACATAGCCCGCTCCAAGCTGATGCAGCAGTTGTGAAAGGTTTCATTCAGGTGAACGGGGATATGGGGAGATGGGTATCATCGGAATACACAAAATGGACTGACAAAAAAAGCAAAACAAACCCGAGACGCTGGAGACGAGAAGGGAAGATCACCAAAATTGTTAAGCACAGTGGTGTTTTCCCAAGTCCGGATGAACCCGTTGATGCTCGCACTCGGTTTCGGAGACAAAAAACTGCAAAAGCCATGGTGAAAACGGTCAAATGTTTTCTGTCCGTTTCACCAGTTGCTGTTGGATATGCTTCATCTTGGTCAATGCTTGTTGTGTCCGTCAAGCTTGGGCGCCAATGCCACGGTGCTTGGACGACGTCAAAGAGTCGGTCCGTTCATCGTGGTCTAATCAAATCAGCTTTTATCTCGATGTTATCAGTGATATCGAGATTTCTGTGCTCTTTTTTGTCATGGTCAATCGCCTCCCATGCAAGCCTAGAAGCTGGCAAGCTGGTCATTACTCTCAAAGCCTGTTTCGAGTCTGATGTCCAGATCAATCGATGTCCATGACTTTGACCTTACGTACTAATGCAAAAGCTTCACGCATGATTCCATGGGCGAAAATTCGATGACCGAGTTTTCATGAACGAGTTTTCACAGACTGTGTTCACCATTCGTAAAAGTCTGGTTCGGATAACCAAGGTTTAGACTTGGGGTGGTGGTGGCAAATCATTGCCTTTGGAGGTAAGTATTTCGTAGTTGACAGTCGAACTCCCGAATCAACAACCAGCCGAGCCAGCCAACCAACCAACCACACCTATCATCAAATGCCGACGTGATAGACATGACAGGATCTCACACAACCAAGAGTTACAAGAGTTACAAGACAAGTAGACAAGCAAGAACAAGCATTGAAACCAAGCTGACAAAAACAAGCAAATGAATGAGCCGCATTATGCAAACTCTGCTCATCAAATCACCAAATCGAAAGATCGACTGGAACGAGGGGAAGGAAATTCCGAGTGTTACACTGCCTACTGTGTATGTACCACACAACCGACGCGGACGCCGGCAGGAGCGGTAGCCAAGTGAAAGCCAAGCCAAAAATCAAGCCAAGAAACAATCATGAAAAAAAAAAAAAAAAACATCATTTCTCGAAAAACCTCTTGAAAAACTTCGACAATACTTCCGCTCTACCAATGGATTTCATTCAATGCCACGGTATGGTATAGGTACATGTCCATGTACACTTGAACGCCAAGCAAGCATCAGGTTATGTACGTACGTTTACTCGGGATGCGCTCGGGCCACTAGACCAACTCGTGTCGCGGATTTCGGCACCGGGCACCGCGCGTGATGGTTGAAGTTTTGATACATTTTTGATTTGAAGAACGAAGGCATAAAGAAATGATATCAGTTTCGCCTGATGTCAGAAACAAAAATTTTAATTTTTAATTTTTTTATAATTTTTTTTGCAAATTCGTTCCAAGGTTGTTTACGTGCATCATGGATCCACTTTTTTTTTTAATTTTTTTATTTTTTTTTATTTTTTTTTCTTTCTTTCCCAAGTATTGAATTGGTGGACTTGACACTCCCTTGATACTCCCAGCGCGTTGCTCGCCCGCCTTCCCTCGCCCATTGTGAAATGTGAATCGTCAATCGTGAATCATCAATTTTCCCATCGGCAACATGATCACTGCACTGCATCATCAGCCTGTCAGCTTATTTCGCTGTCATTCATGGAGCAGCCTTGGCACCTCTCCTTGGCACGCTCCTCCATCTTGAAACAGCGCCTTGGCAAACCTCCACGGAGCCCACTCCGGCTCACTTGGCAAGGTGGCGTCCGCCAAGGAAAGGAAAACCGGAGCCAGCATTGTGCATGCACCCTACAGTGCGCTGCACGGTTCTTGTGAACGACAACGGCAGAGCTGACAAGCTCGATGAAAAAGGGGTCACCCTTGTCCACTTGGTCCAGTAACAACGACGTAGTTTGAGGGGAAAGAAGGTTTGTGTGATTCTCGAAGTATGGACGTAGGCCCCGGCCAGTTCTGTCATTTGGGTCATCGATCATTGTTCTTACTGTGCCCTGTGTCAGTTTCAGCTGGGTTTCGACTGAGTGTTTGGTGGAAGGGATGGATAGGTATAGGGATCAATGGGGAACAATGGGTGGTAATGTGAACTGATGTTTTTGTGTATCCTTAACAATGAAATCTAAAAAATCCCGATCAGGCTCTAGAGTCTAAATGCTAGATCTAACAACATGTGAAAAAGGAAGAAAGGGGAGAAGTAGAATGAAAAATGCATTGTGATGAGAAAAAGCAGACGACGAAAAAAAAAGGTTGGAAACATCTTCATCCACTGCTGCCCACATCCTCCTCTTCCTCTTGATCTTCCACTCATCCTCGCTCGGGCAAGGGCCTCATCAACCCTCGCGGTATCGTTGTAGTCCCAAAACAAGAAATGAAAACCCTTTTAACGCCAAAATATGTGGTATGATATCTCCCCAATTCCGAAGATTCCGCTGTCGCTGCCAAAGCGAAGGTATATAGCCAAGCAAGCCAATCAATGCCCTAAATACCAATGATATCATGCTGTAAATAACCACGCACTGCTCTCGCAAAACCCAACCATCGCAAAATCCCTTTTTTTTACTCGATGGCAGAGGCGTTCATGTTGAGAGGGTTGACACGGTCGTCCCACTTGAACTTGAAGTCATCACCGAGCTCCTTGCGGCAGGCGGTGGTGACGGCCTCCCAGACGTTGGTGAAGACGCCAAAGTTGGCCGGGTTCTCCTCGTCGTTCTCGCCACCCTGGAACACACCGGTGCGGACAAGGCACGTGTTCCAACCGTAGAGGTTACCGCCGACAATGTCGGAAGCCGGGTTGTCACCGATCATATAGATGTTCTGAGGGATCTTCTCCTCGCCGTGGATCTGCTCCATCCAGGAAGCGATGACCTCGTCGGCATACTTGTAGGTGGCCATCTCGGGCTTGCCGTAGACAACACGCTCGAGGTCGACGCCAGTGAGAGCCTTGTACATGGCCTCGAGACCGATGCGGAAGGCGCCCTGGCTCATGCGGGGAGTAGGGTGTTCGGTAGGGCAGAGCAAATCACCCTGGGAGAAGTAGATGGGGATGCGCTGCGAAACAGGGTCCTTGGCAACAGTTCCGAGACGGCCATTCTCAGATCGGAGAAGATCGACAATGATCTGCATGTCGGTAGCGTAATCGCGGGAGTCGGAGAACACCATGATGGCCTCGATGTTGCACTTGGTGAAGTCGCGGGGGCGGGAAGTGGCACGCTCCTCCTCGGTGAAAACGCGGTAGGGGGCAATCGAAGGGTCCCAGGCAACAATGTCGTTGGGCACGACAATGTCCTTGAAGCCGTACTCCTCAGCGACCTCACGGCACTTGTAGCCCTCACCACCGACAACGAGGACAGTGTTGTAGTACTCGGCCAAGGCGCGCATGGGGGTGTGGGACTGGATGAACTGATCGGTGCTGATGGGGTTCTGGAGGATCTTGGAAAGCTGCTCGGTGCGGGCAAGCTCGGGCTTACCAGAGCCGTTGGTAAGGAAGATGTGGGGGATCTTGATGCCAAGCTCGTTATCGCCGTTGAGCATGTCCAAGACCTTCTTGCCCTCAGGGATCAGACGATCACCGTGAACGAGGACACCATCGATGTCGAAGACGAAGCTCATGTTCTTGACCTTCTCAACCTTCTCCGAGTGGATGTCCTGAACGCGGTCGGCCAAGAACTCGCGAGTAGGCTTGAGAGGAAGGGTACCGCTGGCATCCTGAAGGGCCTCAGCGACGCCGGGGAAGGTGACGCTGCTAAGACGAGACTGGCGCTTGGAACGGGGGATGGGAAGAGAAGCGCCGAAAGAGTTGCGGGAAAGTCTCCTCTCCTTCAAGGATGGGGCGGCCGAAAGGTTGTGCATGTAGAGCTCGGCGTGAGCATCGGGGGATCTGGTGGCCGGAACCTCGATGGTGTTGTGGTTGCCGGGAGTAGGAGAAAGCGGGATGGCGAGGGAGTCGTGGCGGGTAGAGTTACCACGAGTCTTCTGGACGTTTAGTTGTTGTTGTTGCTCTTGGGGTTCCTGCTGCTGCTGCTTCTGCTTTTCGACACCGTCGACGGCCTTGATTTGAGTCTCAGTTGGTGACTCTGGAGGAGTATGGGGGGTCGTCTTGGTGGTTGGGTTAGGGACACCCACAACGAGATTGCTTTGCTGACCGGACATCTTGATGGATGGGGTATCAGAACCAAATATTCAAAGCTGAAAATTAAGAAAGCTGCGGTTCAAGTCTTCAAGACTGTTCGAGGATACTGTATGGATGAAGAGACGCAAAGATGAAACGCTCTGCGTTTTGTGAGTAGTGGTATCAAAGATGAACAAAAACACAAGAGGATTCGACTGCTGGTGATGGAGGAACAATACCATCTTGACCAGCGGGGATATGTGTCTCTTATATCTCGCCGTCCGTAGGGTCTAAGGCGATAGTATCATGGTCTTGGCTCTTGTCATGTCCCGGTGTGCTCTTGGGACCCTTGGAGTCCTGGGATGCCCTTTCCATCAGACCAACCACGCGAGTCGCATACGCGAACCCCTGATCTACCGCTGACAAAGGAATCCATTCAGAGGGTGCCGTCTGGTGCCAAACGTCGATCTGAACCATCTCAACCGTGTATCGCCGCACAGAGATCTCCAGGATGACGACAGATAGGGCAACTGATGTTGAGATGGCGGTTTCCACACAGTGCCGTGGCAGCCAGCGCAGGAGCCCCGGAAAGGCCCCCACGGATGGGATATACCAGCTGCAGTCCGTCCCCAACTCCGTATTGCCCATCGGACCATAAGTGGCCCCTTTTTGCATGCTCCGTGCATTCACCGTTGTCCTGAATCAATCTCCCAACACGCCGCGTCCAAACGTGCCCAAAAGGACATGTCGTTACTGGCTGCCGTCAGGGTCGAAGCGGACACAATGTGGGTAGGAGGACTCGGAGGTTACCTGCGGAACGGAACACGGCTAGGACGGTAGTAGCATAGGCGGCGGGCTTGTCCATGTCGATGTCGTCAGAGGCCCCAGAAATTTTCAGATGTTGAGGGTCCTGGAGAACGGAGATGGTGAACAAAGAAGGAAAAAGATTGGCCGTCCTAGCAGGGCGAAGAGTGGATATATTTTGTGGGACCGTTTCAGTGGTACCGCCGTAAGACAGGTGGCAGCAGCCGAAGACCACCCGGCCGGCACCCGGGACCCAGCGTATGGCGCGGCCGCCATCTTGACCGCTAACCACCATTTTGGATACATCTCTGCCAAACCATGTCCGACTATGTCCGTCCGTGAGTCCGTTCGCCGCTGCTTGTTTGTCCGTTGTCCGTGTTGTTGCAGGTACACAGTAAGGGAGGGTTGCACTTCTTCACCGACGAGGCGCGATAACCGACCAAGGCAACGGCACCAGCGAGGACCAAAGCGATGCTGGCTCCAATAACAGGCCGGTGCCTGAAACTGACCGACAGTGATGTTCCAGGGAAGAGATGCGCCGTCGATGGAGGACACAATATCAGAGCCAAACATGACTCGCCATGGATGAAGATCTCGAGATGATCGGAGCCCGTAACTGGAAAAGCCTGGTCTTGGCGTTTCCTTTGTCATCCGTTTGATGCTGGGCTGTCCCTCCGTCTGGCGTGTCGGTGCAGCGTCCTGAGCGTCTCGTTGTCTGTCGTTGGCGATGCCCCCGTCCGAGAGACTCTGAGACCTTGTCGGCGTCCGAAAGCCCACCACACCCCCGCCGCACGTGGGGCTCCGTGGGGCTTCGTGCGTCATCGGTGGACCCCTAAAAATGCCGCTGGCGCCGTCCGCCCTTCCAACACTCTGACCCAACACTGATCCAACGCTGACCCAGCACAATGCATCGAGTTGTCGAGGGGGATCCGCACCCCCTGGAGGGATACCTTGGCGGGCCGCTGCGAATGGCTCGAGTCGGCCACACCTGTCTTGCCTTTGTTTACCGCCACGAAAGTCAACAGGAAATACCTGCAGGTGTGGTCCGGCGTGCGCGTATCTGGGTCCTTGCAAGCGGCGTGAGCGGCAGTTTCTTGTAGAACGCGAATTGGATTTAAGTGGTGACTCCCGTGGGTTGTGTGACTTTTTGACGCCATATCCGTTTTGTGCTTCTGCAATTTTCCCTCTCATCGGCATTCATTCATCTTCATCATCATCAAACACTCCTCATCAATCAGTCTTACCTTTGATAGACGACAAAGCACTCCAAACGATACCCCCTTTCCAGACCTAAAACACCATACACCACTTTGCCAAGGATTGCTTTGCCAATCCCTAATATCATCACCTCCAAAATGCCCGGATTTACCGCCGCCAACACCTACTACACACTCAACAATGGAGTGAGAATCCCCGCCGTCGGATTCGGCACCTTTGCCAACGAGGGTGCCAAGGGCGAGACCTACGCTGCCGTCAAGAAGGCCCTCGAGGTTGGGTACCGTCACCTTGACTGCGCGTGGTTCTACCAGAACGAGGACGAGGTCGGCCAGGCGCTTGCTGAGTTCCTCGAGAACCACAAGGACGTCAAGCGCGAGGACATCTTCATCTGCACCAAGGTCTGGAACCACCTGCACGAGCCCGAGGATGTCAAGTGGAGCTTGCAGAACTCCCTCGACAAGCTCAAGGTTGACTACGTCGACCTCTTCCTCGTCCACTGGCCCATTGCCGCCGAGAAGGACGAGAAGAACATGCCCAAGATTGGCCCCGATGGCAAGTACATCATCAAGAAGGAGCTCACCGAGAACCCCGAGCCAACATGGCGGGCCATGGAGGATCTTGTGGATGCCGGCAAGACGCGGTCGATTGGTGTTTCCAACTGGACCATCCCCGGCCTCCAGAAGCTCCTCAAGTTCGCTCGCATCAAGCCCACCGTCAACCAGATTGAAATCCACCCCTTCCTCCCCAACACGGAGCTCGTCGAGTTCTGCTTCAAGAACCAGATCATCCCTGCCGCCTACTCTCCCCTCGGCTCTCAGAACCAGGTCCCATCGACGGGCGAGCGTGTCCGTGATGACCCCCTTCTCAAGGCCGTCGCCGAGCGCAGCGGACACAACCTTGCCCAGGTGCTGCTTGCCTGGGGTCTCCGCAGAGGCTACGTCGTGCTCCCCAAGAGTTCGACCCCCTCGCGTATCGAGAGCAACTTCCAGATTCCTGTCCTGCGCGACGAGGACTTCAAGGCCGTCCAGGAGGTCGCCAAGGGCCGTCACTGCCGCTTCGTCAACATGAAGGACACCTTCGGCTACGATGTCTGGCCCGAGGAGTCGGACGGCCAGCTCGGCAAGCAGGAGTAAATGTTTGTGGAGGAGCGTGGGAGCTTTTTTTCGTCGCGATGATTTAATGACTGAGACGCGGGCGTGTCAACGAACGGGAACGGAACGATTAGAGCGGTTGGATACCAAAATTCCTTTGTATTTGGATACCTTAGAAATGATAGACATCACCTGGTAGATGGATTGAGCAAGCGGGCGGATTACCTAGTTAACACTTGTCGTGCGAGTGTAGAATTGGAACCCTTTTTGAGTATCTCCTTGTCCGAAGTGATTGAAAATGATGTGATGTTGTGATTTCTTACATTGTTTGTGTCTAAACTCTGGCCGTCATCCAAGTCCCATCGCCTCCTTGATTCCTTTCTTCCAGTCCCCTCTTACATTCCCCGCAATCTCGAGTCAAACGAACCGAACTGGAAACTCCTGACTCGGTTTCCCGCAGCACGACCCCGGACCGAACATCCGCGGACCTTCCCGTACCGCCGGGTGCTCCTACCCGTTTGATCGTCAGCTCAGACCTCCTCTTTCCGTTTACAACCGGCAACCTTCGAGTGGAGGAACGCGGTTTCCATATTCGCAATTGAGATCGTCGATGATTGTCATCTCACATTTCAGGTCCGGCGGGTCTCAGGTTGTCAATTGAGAAGGAACGAACACCACCAACCCGACCGACCCATAAGAGACGTACCTTTCACATCTCATACCGAGAGAAACTGATGTTGACAGAGGTTCGCCTCGACAAGGTCATCCATCTTAGACCCTCACCATACCACCTCCGGCTCCAGCCCGGCTGAGCGTCAAACTCGCGAAGATACTGGTATTTGCGAACCGGATCCCAGCTTCTGATTTCATGTCCCGATCTGCTAGTTCACTCGCCTGCTAGCATCTTTTTCCCATCAGCCCGATCACGCTGTCATGCCAACTACACCACGAGGTCAGGGACAATTTTCCCGAGGACCTCAGTACGACCTCTCCATGTCCCCTCATCATCCCGAATGATCTCGTTTCCAGCAATCCCATCCTCCCTCAAGGCCTTAAAGGTCACTCGGTCAAGCCTCATCTCCCTACCAGTCATCATCGCAGCAACAGCCACAAAAGCAGGAAAAGCAAGGCAAACAGGCGATGACGGCCACCAACATAATAAAACCCTCGAAACAGGCATTGATACAACCCCCCAGGCTAGGGCACGAGCAATGTCTCTCCTTCTTTATCTTTTCCACCTTGCCTGTATTCCCAGCCTGCTGCTCCCTCGCCAACTGCTCTATCCACAGCGCAGTGTCCTGAGCAGACCTCGCCTTCCTCTCTTCTCTCTTTGCCCACTCCTTCTCCCCCTTGGTCATCTTCTTTTTGGACTTCTTCAGGTCTTCCTCCCCGAGATGATTGCTGCTTTCAAGTTGTCCTTGTTTCGATGAAAAGAGTTCGGCTCCCGTCCCTGGGGCCCCTCCTCCGTTCTGACGCTTCTGCCTCTCTCGCAATGCCAGGTCCTGGTGAATCTGTAGTCTTTGTTGTCTGAATTCACGTTCTTCTTCCAGTATTCTATAACGCTCCGGTATGCTGATACTGGGATGGAAATCTCGGTTGAAACGCCAATCCTGTCCTGGTTCGGGAAAGGGAAATGGTTCGTCTTTGGATGTTGCGTGAGTGAGTGCTGGCCGGGCCAGAGAATCGTGCGGTGTTTCTGTTGAGCTTGGTGACATGGCTGGGCGCTTGCCTGTGTTGACATCTTGACCAGCTCTTTGGCTGCTGGCGAACGAGGTGCCAAAGTTCGCAAGAGGGTCCGCGAAGTAGGAGGTGCTCGCGATGTTTGCGCTCACGCTGGGCACAGTTCCAGTCTTTGGCAGATTTGCGTAGAGCGAGTCAAAGTCATCCGGGGACGACATCGTGAATCTTTCCGCTTCGTCGGTTGATTCTATTGTGATAGAACGACCTGCGTTTCGTGGCATAAGGATTTCGCGGGAATATCCAGTGCTGATGTGCATTATGGCTTATATGGGTGGCCACGGTGAAAGAGTCAAGAGCCAGAGCCGTCGGCCAGTGTGCGGGAATGTAGGACCTGACATCAAGTTGCTCGGCGGCTCCATTGCGCTGATAACCTTCTGATGTGCCTTTCTGACAAAGAGAACGCAATTTTGGGGCTTGGTGTTGGCCATCGTATGTTCGCGGCCTGTTGGGACTTGCTCGCTGTTGGTACTATTGGCTGGGACGTGGGCCTTTGTTTCTTCCGTCGCAGGATAACACGAAGAAGGGCGTATGCGAGGGGGTATGGCTGGGCTGCCAGCACAACAAGCAGTATTACTTTTGGCGACATTGAAGGGATCAAAATGCTTGCGAAAAGAACTTGAAGCAACGGAAATGGGCAACGGAAATGGGACATACCAATGGTTGATCGAAAGTAGTCCTAGAAGGAATAGAAAGGACCACACACTCCAGCTCCGGGCATTATCAATACTTGGCCGCCTTCCAAGCTCCGTACAAGCAACAAACAGGCAGAATGACCGCTTCCGCGCACGTCGCGACGAGAATGTAGGGCGCACATACAACATTGCCCAATGAGCTCATAACCCTCTTGAACCCTGTCTTACCATCAACAATCTCCGTCTTTTCTCCTCCTTCACTACCTCGTTGACGTTCCGCAGGATGATTCTGTCTGTCCAACCGTCTCCTCGTAAGCGAAGCAATAATCCCACCTGTTGACACAGTTTTCGCAGTGCTGGCAGGTCGTCGGCTTGGAAGATCTGTTCGGGGGTTTGGTATGGTTGGATGTGAGCTTGAGACGCTTTCTCGCGGCTCCGCCACTTTGTCAGAGATATGGGAAGATTACCACAGTTCTCTGGCAATTTTTGGCGTACAAGACAGCTGCAATATTAAGTGATGACTGATGAGTCGGCCCAGTGTCACGGTGTGACCTTGTCGAAGGCGTGGTAGTAGACAAGGAGGATGCAACTCGGGCAGCGCTCACCACAATTCAATCATGTCAATCAAGTTAACCAATCAACCAAGCAATTACGTGCTCTCGAAGGGCTCAATCAAGCAAGTTCGCGAGGGTGGAGGTCATCGTCGCTAGCGATGATACGAAATAATAACCCATGAGTGCTGAGGGACAGCAACTGATATGCGGTGATATCGAGTTGTCAACAGTGTTGGAGGGTCAAAGTGTTGAAGTGGAAGATGTCGAACGAAGTCAAAGATGGCCGGGGTCAAAGGCTTGATCGAGAGAGAACAAAGGAAACAGTGAACGTGAACCTCAAATGTTCATGAGATTTACCCTTGTGAGGAGCAATTTGCACCAAGACGTCAAAGCTCCGGTTTGGTTCAACAAAACTACACCTGAGGAAAGGGAAGAATTTGTAGAGATAGGGTGCGCAGAATGCCATCGTTTGCGGACCCGGCCAGGTCTGCCATGCCGATGCCCGACTCGCCGAACACAGTCCCCACTTCATCCGAACAAGCTAGCCAATCAGATGCTACATCTTCGCTAGCTGTTTTCCTCTTTAGGAAGGAACCACGCAGCATTCCCGGTCAGGCCGGCTCTTTCCATCTCACTGACGACGACACTTCCACACAAAAACGGCACCCCAATCTTTCACTGCCTTCCACTTGCAACATCGATGCAGACTCCCGAATTTCAAGTTCCCGATGTCAACTCTGTTCACCATCTTTCCACCCCCTCGCCAGCACCATACAAGGAATCCCGCGACCATGGCGTCGCTTTCGGGCTGCAGGTGCAAGAAGCTAGGAACCACTGATCTCTGGATCGCACTTGAACGCAGGTAAGTCTTCGTGTCGTCTTCTGAGAGGCAGCACGATCCAGACACAATGAACGCTCTTGCTTGAGGTGCTGACTGCTGTGTGACCTTGTCGCCCGGAAGCCACAGCTTGTATTGTTTTTAGTTCCCATTCTCTCTTCAGCCCCTGTAAAGCTTCCATCATCCATGGCCCGCATCCCGAGGTCGGTTATTGCCCGAAATAAAGTCAGACACAAACAGCGTTTGGAAGCGATCGACACGTTGGATATACTCATTCATCGCTCATCAGTAAGCAACATAAGCCTCGATATCCATCATGCTGACACGAACTAATAATCTCACCATTCACCAGTCCCATAAGAATTGTCACCCCTAGTGTGGCCGCAAACGGCCTACCGCATACATGTCCCAATCCCAATCCCTACCTCCACCCGACCACGACCCCGACCTCGATATCGACCCCAATGCCTCACCCTTCGAACAAGCCCACACCAAAGTCCTCAAAATACTAGACTCCACCCCCTACCTCACTGCCGAAGAACGCGTCCTCTACATCCTCGACCTCGTCCGTTACGCTTCCTGGCAAGCCAACGGTCTATCGCTTGTGCTCAAGGACGTCGTAAGTAATGTCACCTCGTCGCACGTGCAAGTGGCAATAGAGAGCCTTGGGAACGCCGAAGCGTGGAAGGCGGAAAGGGAGGAGTGGTTGGGGTTTGCCAAGATGAGCCTTGGTGTTGAGGTTTTGGAGAGAGTTGTTTCTGCTGATGAGGTTGTTGAGATGCCTACCGCGCCGCAGCCCGTTCTGAGGTCCATTGAGGAACCCAATGAATACCTCTTTGTTAAATTGCCTACTGAGGACCTCATCTTGAGGAAAGGTGGAGAGGGAGAAGCCGGGGGATCTAGCAGCGGTGCTGATGTGGATATGGAGGGGGACGGAAACGGAGACGGAGGCGGAGCGGGCGCCCGTGAGCGTGAAAAAAAGAATAAAGGGAAGGGCCGGGCCAAGAGAGTTCGTTTGGACAAAGTCGAAGAAGCTACTATGGAGGAGGAGGAGGATGCTATCGAATTTGAGGATGATGAAGAAGATAAGAAAGAAGATGAGAAAAAAGAGGAGATTGAAACGGTCGCTTGGAAGTACATCGTGAGAGGGTTGCAGCTTGTGCTGAGTGAAATGAATGACATGAACAAGGTTCCTGAGAATGACTACTCTCTGATCAGGTCGTCGCTTGAGGTGGTGCAGTCGAGGCTGGGGAAAATGATGGATGTCTATGCACCGCTTCTCGCTCGGATCAAGAACACTTTACCGGACGCCAAGGGGCTGGAGCAGAAGCTGGATGCGATGGAGGAGGGGCGTGCCTCGAATGAGGAGGATGCTTCCGGGAGTTTTCGGCAGTTTCGGATGGAGTACAAGTCCTTGCTGGCGAACTTGGTTACGCTGGTAAAAGTGTTTGTTGCGCATGGTATTCCTTGCCCGTGTCTTTCGGCCGAGGATAAGCTGATTTTCATGGACATGATTGTTTCGGAGATGGAGAGAATGGTTCTGAAGCAGGAAGGTGATCTTAGTCAGGAGGTTCTGTCAAAGTTTAAGCCTGTGAAGGAGGAGCTAGCTCTTCTGGATAGGATGTATGCTGCCAACTTGGCAGCACGAACTATGCAGGGACCGTAGAGTCCCCCTTTATCATTTCTTTAGTCAAAGTTTGTTGGAAGACTGGGTATTAGTGAGATAGACGCATGCCTCCACTCCAAGGTTCACCTACACGCACTCTAAACTCCTCACCTGGCAACTGTCGTGTAGATGCGACCGCTTTGTCTGGTAATCAGGGGCAAACCCCTGCCCGCTGACTTGCTAAGAAACTTGTAATAGTTCATGGTGCTGTGAAGCTCCCACTGTTCAGCTAGGGCGGCACAGTTTTGAGTATCTGGTGTCCTCTGCATCTCGCTATCTGTAATTACTCTTTACAATGGGATCAACAACTTCTATTGCATCAATGACGACGAAGTAAGGGGATAATATAGGGTGATGATGCGACGTGCACCTCATCTGAGTTAGTACTGCTGTCGCTTTCACTGCTGTGGCTTTCAAGAGTGTTTCTAGCGTTAGGTTTGAGTACTTACCGTAAATCCAATCCACAAGCCTGCTGAGCCTTCTAGCGAGGCGTGGTAGTAGTTCCTTGGAGGTTCTCTGAGATGCTTGGCCATACCGTGGTAGTATCTGAGAGCAACACCGTCGGTCTCTTTGAAGGCCTCTCCTCTGACCTGAAGCCTTCTTTTCAGGTCATCGATCTTCTTCTCATCCTTTGTCCAGTACACAAGTGGAAAGATTGGTAGTTTGTTAATGGCACCAGGATGAAGACCGTTCAAGCTAACCTTTTGCCGAATCTGAAACTCCTGAGTGGTAGTTCCAAATGTCTTCCCATCAAAGTCCGTGTACTCGCCATAAACGTGGCAAATAGCATTTGCGGTGCTGTACACCTCATAGCCGGTCCGTAAGCAGCGAAGGAGCCAGGGATGACTGTCTTCAAATGCGATGAGCAAGCTCCCGGGCTTGAAGACGGACCATAGTGTCTCATATGTAATATGGCCCTTTTGCCACATGGCCTTGGAGTCTCTGGTAGTCGGGACCCAGCTCGGACTCCATGAAGTCGAAGAGGAGGTCGAGGTGGGATCGGACATCGTAGTCAGATGTCTGTCGGCGATGAACATCCAGATCATCCCAGTGATGGATCAGCATCTGGAATGGACTTTCGAGCTCGAAGGGTTCCTCGAAGGTGGAGGAATAACGGGATGGGACTTGATGACATCTCGGAATGCGCGGAGAATGAAGGGGGAGTTGACATTGAGGATAGTCTTTTGGTGCTGGCCATTTGGATCGTAGACTTGACGGATGACGAGGGAATGTTCGAGTTCTTTGCGCTGTTCCTCGGAGAGCGCATCGGATTTGAGGCTTTGAACCTTGACTTCCTTCTCCTCTTGACTCTTGGGATCATACTTGCGGCGGAGAATCAGGGTTTCAAGGCGTGTCCCGGGGTCGACGTCTGCCATGGCTGCTATTATGTTAAGGTGAGCTTGTCAGGTGTGAACCCAAGCCAGCCGATGATATAAAAACTAGAAAACAGAGTCATTTTGAAGGGGGGCACTGGAGGTACAATATAGATCAGGCTTGGTCGTGGTGATGATGTTGCGATCATCACATCGACCGATCCCGTCCCCTCTGTGACGGTTTACATTTTGTTTGGTCCAGCCTGTCAGCCCCAGGTGGTAATACACAGTACCTCCCGTCTAGCTGCCTGTTCTTACATGCAGTAACTGCAGTACTTGCAGGCGGCTTCAGCACCAAGCGCTCCTTCCGGCAAGCACCTTGCATTGGTGTTCTCAGGCATTCATTGTCGTCCATTTGCCAGACACATTCGAGCCTTCCCAACGAAGCAACCTCCTCGCCAGATGGTTGATTTTACCCCGCGCCATCAGGCCCCCTTTTTCCTTCGCAGCCTTCGTTCCTTCCCAGTTATGGCGACCTCCGTCAGCGCTATCCATATTTTGGGTGTCAGCTGCCGCCACCAAGTGAATGCGCAAGGATGGGATAGGTGGGGTGGTAATCAAGCAATCAGCCCTAAAGCCGCCATGTACCCTCAACATGAAGGGCTTTATCTCCAACTCGTACTTCAAGTCTCTGGCAGTGCAGTTGATGTTGTTGGGAATTCTTTACCTCCGCTTCCGATCCAACATGAGCTGTAGGCGTCAAGCTCAAGACACAACATGGCGACTGACGGCATCAAGAGCGACAGCGACAGCTACAGCACACAGACGCCAAACCAACGCTTCGCTGCTGTTGTCGATGACTTCCTCTCTCAGCTGTCCAAGAGACACGCGAAACACCCCTTCATCAAGTCAATAACCGAGCAACGCGATCAAACTGTGCCTGAGAACTTGTCCGAATCTAAACAGGAACAACGACTCTGAACCTTCCTCCACAACTTCTCTCAAGATGTCGCCTCCAAAACGAAGAACAGCAAGTCATCCAGGGCTTTGGACAAGCTGGGGCCCTTCTTGCTGTCCTTGACCAAGCTGGCCAAGTTCTGCGAGACCGTCTTCGGGGCCAGTCCCATGGCGGTGGCTGCCATCTTCTCTGGCGCTCGCATGGTCTTGATGCTGGCACTGAAGACCCAGGAGTGTTTTAATATAGTTATTGAAGCGCTCGACGAGGTCGATACATACCTTCATTGCTACGACAACTTCTACGATGCCTATCGAGATGACCCAGTCATGCAGACGAGACTGGTGGCATCCTACAAAAAAATCCTCCAGTTCTGGTGGGAATCCATCAAGGTCCTCTCCAGTCCAGTTTACAAGAGCATCGTCAAGGGGCTTATCACTCCAATTGATAAAGATATCAAGGATTGTCTACGCACCATCAAGGGGGACCGTATAAGCGTTCAGTGTCTCGCTCAGTCTATCGAGGCCAAACTGAACCGCCAATGACGTCCAGGTACGCATTCATATCCGAACTTCTTTGGTTACATGCGCTAATGCAGGTACCGGATAGACATGCTACGAGATCAGATCATCCAATGGGTCGCCGGCCCCGAAGGTCCTTCCAAGCTTGAGCCTCGCCACAGTCTGTATGATATGCAGGAACTTCACCACCACGGAACCTGTTCATGGATCTTCGACCATCCTGGATACAAGGAATGGGACGGCCCAGATGTCTGGACTGGGAAAAGTTAGATCCTGTCCTATGGTACAACGCACCTCCTGGCTGCGGAAAGTCAATCTTGGCCTCCCAGATTGTCAGCCGCTTAAAGCAGGAGAACCACAAGGTGGTCTGGTATTTCTGCTCCTTCAATGACCCCATCCGCAAAGACCCTCGAAATGCACTTCGTTCCATTGCCATACAGTTACTCTGCAGGTACATGTCCAAGAGGATACCCGACAAAGTTGTTGACATGTTCCGCGAGGACCAAACCCATTCCAATAATCACATCAGCCATGAAATCCCTCTCATGACCGTTGTCCATGAGCTTCTCAAGGCTGCGAGCCTTACTCACATCGTTGTGGACGGTCTTGACGAAATAATTGGGTTAGACCAGGAAAGGCCGTTTGCTTCTCATAGCATGTTTGAGCAACTGATTCTAAAGGCTTCAGAGCGACATGGTACCACCAAGTGGTGTTTCACGAGTCGCAATGAAGGCCCAATTGGAGCAACCATGTCAAAGGTCCAAGCATTGCACATCGTTCCTCCACCAGCAAGCTTGGCTCCAGACATCAAAGCCTACCTTGAAGACGTGCTTACTGAGAAGGAACTTTCGCCGGATCAGCTTGAAGACTTGGTGGAAGCGTCGGAGGGCAACTCCCTCTGTGCAAAATTGCGTACAGATACCCTGCTTGGACAAGGCGTTACTTGCGAGGAAGAGGCGGAAGAGGAACTGAGAACTTATCCCAAGGGGTTGAGCGGCTGTTACTTGCGCAGTCTCGAGAAACTCAATTATCGGACTACTTATGAGCAAGAGCTTGCAAGGTAAGCAGCGTTCGTTCTTAGGGGGAATGCCTTCGTTGACTGCTCGCCTAACTCACCCACTCGTCTAGGCGCACCATCGTCATTCTTGTTACGACCAAGAAACTCTTGACCATAACCGAACTGCTCGATGCATTGGCAACATGTATCGGCTGCGGCGACTATTCCACAAAACGTATTCCATCACAAGATGCTATCCGCCAGCTTTGTGGATCATTTGTGGCCATCGATTTTTCTTCTGCCGATACCACACAAAGCCCAATTGTTAAGCTTAGTCACAAATCTGTTCAAGACTTCTTCCTTCTCCGTCACGACCTGATCCCTCCGGATCATCTCTCCAAATACTTCGTTGATCAATCATCGGCGCATCGGGAAATGGGCCGAACATGTCTCACTTATCTGAGATTCAGACGCTACGAAAGTCCGGATGGCTTGCCAGAATCCTTTGAAACCGACCCTGAGCACGCATTCCTTCCATATGCTTCTGTCTTTTGGTTTCAGCATTTGGACATGAGAGGTGTGGCTCGCGAGGAAATGCGCCAAGAGATCCGAGATTTTCTCCAAAGCTGCGCCTTCTGGACTGCCTTCAGAGTACAGACCAGAGTCACCCCCTATCTGTTTGCCCGATACGTACAGCGTGGCAGCTGTGGTTACAGCATGAGAGCCAATGGGTCGGACTGGACTAATCAGACTTCATCGCTTCGACCATACCACTTTGGTGGGATAAGCCGGGTAATGGGGCATTGTAAAAAAATGATCTGGAAATCCTTCACCATTTCCAACGCTTCATCTTGGAGTGGCACGAGGCACTCACGTCTGACACGGATGCTCTGTTGCTATGCCCTATGGACCTTGCAGCTTCTGGTTCTTTTCCGGGGAGAGCAAAGTTCTTGGACAAGACAATCAAGCGAGTCGCCCTTGGCCCACGTGCGCTGGAACCAAGCAGTAATGTCTCGGTGGACGAGGTTTGTTCCGGCAAGGGCGTATTCAAGGCTCGGATACTCTTGACCAAGCCCAGCGACACCGGTCACAGTTCCGTCATGTTGGCTCTTTCGGCTCGCTGCCGGCCGTTGATCCTCCCGGGATGTACTCCATCTGCCAGCACAACCTGGATGTTGCGGTTATAACCGCTGACGGAGAACAGTCCTATCAGCTACCCAAAAGACTCGTAAAGGAGTGTCTTCCCACTACGGCTCAGAGATGGCAGCTCGTCAACGAGGAACGGATTGCTTCCAACGATACAGGTAGGGTCATTGTGGCGTGTCATTTCACGCGAGTACAGAGACCTTCTCAATCCTTGGCGAGACTCCGAGGGCTCGCAGAAAATACCGGACAGAGGAGCGAGGAATCCGCAGGAGATGATGTTCAGTCTGAGTACGACGAGCAAGAAGAGAATGATGAAGAGTTCGATGAGGAGGAATTCGACGAAGACGAAGAAGACAGTGAAAGTGAAACTGGCAGTGAGACGAAAGGGGATTCCAGCGGTATTGAATCGTCAACGGATGTGACTGAGCCCGAGAGCGACACCGTCACGGATGTTCTGGTAATCGCTCGTGAGGAAGGCAATCCTATTTGGATCCCGTGCCCTGGAAGTCAAAATACAAAAAGGCAGATGGGCGGCGCGCTGCACCCCAGCGAGCCTGTGTTTGTCTGGGCACAAGATGCGGAAAGCTTAAGCATCATGAACACAGTCAGCGGCAAAACTACAATCTCTAGCCTGCCTGAGCTGCCCAAAGGGCATGATGGTCCTTTGTTGCCGCAAGCTCAGCTTGTTGACGAGGAGCAAATCCCGATCCTTAGGACACACTTCGGTTCACGGTTGCTGACAGAAATCCGCTTCTCCCCAGACGGCTCTTTGCTGTATGCCCTGTTCGTCAACTTTGAGGCTGCAAGCTCTCATGTCACGAAAGCAACTGTCTCACTTGTCAGATTCCGGTTCGAAGCGGGTGGTGATACCGGAATGGGGATTCCGAGACTTGAGCAGTCTGGCGGTGCGTTGACGGCTGCCTACCTCTTTTATAGGAAGCTGGATGACTTGCCAGTACCGCTTGGTGTCACCTATTGGTGTTCAGACGCCATCTACATCTGTCTTCCACTGTTGGCCTGCAGTGTCAAGTTCATCAAAATGCCCTTCAACCCCTCAGCCTCTGACCACCCGCAGTCGAAGGTAGAGCCGAAAGTCCAGACACTCAACCGCACGATACTCATCCCCTCATCAACGAGTCAGCGCCGGCCCCGTCTACTGTACCAACCCGCCGCCAAATCCAAGCCCGACGACTCCCTCTATCTCGTGCTCGGTCCAGAACCCAAGCTAAAAATCCCCGGCGAAGCAGAAGATCGCCAAAACCGGCATAACGCAGGATGCTGCTCCGAGCAATGTGACCACGAAGACATGACCACCTGTGACCATAATCAAGGGAAGTTCGGACGCGGCGGTGCTTCAGTCATCAGATGGAGCGTCCCCCGGGAAGGCGGTTGGAGGAACTGGGATCCAGAGAAGGACTCTTTGTCAGATGAGCTCAAGAGGAAACCCAAGAAACCGTCGCTCTGTACGTTCAACGAACTGAGAGGGACGTTCATCGATGCGGATAAGATGTTTTCGGTGCCGATTCGCGGGGCGTTGAATTTCACTTGGAAGGGGTATTTGTCTTGTGGTTAGGATGACTCTGAGATCCGGAATGATTATGTAAGATAGACTTTAGGAGGTCGAGATTTGCAACCATATTTGCAAGCTACTGGGTGTCTATTACGGCATGACTACACCCAAACCAATGATCTCCTACTGATGGAGGATGATAAATGGTCATGAATAATAAAGTGACTTTGCGCATTGCCCAAGAAAGAGAGCCTGCGGTCCCAAAGAGGTCTAGTGGGGGACACGTGACCTCGCGTTCAATGAGCGCTTAGCAGTGTTTACCGGCGACTGTTTGGCGTCGGGGCATACACCGATGGGAAGAAAATCGGAAATTGATTTGATGCTAAATTGGTGTCTAGAGATCAGCAGATCATTGAACTTGATTGTTTGATGATGGACCATTCATCTCGAAGTGGACGACGGAATCGAAGGACTTTGTGAAATGACAGAAGAGAACAGTTGACGCGTTGAGCCAATTGAAGAGGCGAAACATGAATGAGCAACGGGGTCTCAAATTACACGTGCTCTTGGCGCTGAAGATTGTGGGGTCATTTTCTGTAGCATTGCTCACCATGAGATCCGTGCAGGAGACAGAACTGCAGAACAGGGGAGCCCCGAGAGCGCCAGAAGTTCACGCGCGCGCGGCAGTGGGGACCCGCTAAATAATGTACAGTAAGGGACAATGTCCACAAGCAGCTAAGGAAAGCGGAGTCGTGTAAGTGCAGCACAGCGCGGTTCCAGTCGGGTTCGTTAGCCCATCTGCGGGCGTCGTCGCGAACCGCGTAACGCACGCCAACACTATAGAGGTCACCTACCTACTACCCGAGCTTGTTCCAACCAAAGAGCCTCGTCGCTTTCCCGCTTGTCGCCAAATCTCGCATCAAGCAATCTTCAACCTACGACGTGTACTGCATTCCAATTGCTTGCCTCCGAACTACCGCGTCATCCCCCCCTCCACTACGATCCCCTTGCCTGCCCTGGCCGTTGTCGCTGTACCCAAAGTTACAATTATGGGGCTGGACACGCCCTCCGCGTCGGTGCTGCCTGCGCTGGACCCCGGACGTGTCACTGCGACTGCCACCACTGCGACGCCGACACCGACACTGAACAATGCCGACAAAGACTCAACACTTTTGCTTCCTCATACCTCCATGGTCGCCGCCACCATGCGACAAGCCTCCACTGCTCTACCGTTGACTGTCGACAAGGAGACGCGACCAGCGACCACCAGCTCCCACGACGCGACCGACTATCGCGTCCCAAGTTATCCGCATCCCCATTCTCACCAGCCGTCGGCACCCGCGCCTACCAATCCCACCGTCCGACACCCGGCTCCCGAGGCGCCCCGTCTCTACAACCCTCGACCGTCCGAATACCCTCCGGCCAATACCGGCAGTGCCAATGTAGCTCCCTACGACAGCTCTAGTCGCTTCCAACCTCCTCCGCCGTCCCAACGTCACCGCCTCCCGCACTCCCTCAGCGTCTCGCAAGCGACAAGTTCCACTAACGACGCTGACTTGGTGTTTACCCCGCCCTCAAGCGAAGGTGGACGAAGCCCCAGCAAGCCCAACAGCCACGACTCGAGCCAGGATTCACAGTTGCTGCAGCTTTCCCAGATTGCTGCCGCCCAGGAAAGGATACCTGAGAATGGGAATGCTTTGTCGAGGAAGCGCATGGCCGACGGAATGGTCAAGCCCACATACGAAAGACCCAGCCCATCTCCCGCGGGCACGGCTAGTCACACAAGGAACACAAGCGCCGTCAGTATGGCTTCCACTGCCACCAGCCGACTTGGAGAGGTGAGTCTTTGGTTGGATCTTGCCCACAGGCCTGGTCATGTTCCCATTGCTAACACCATCTTTGTTAAAGCTCTCTGCCGAGCTCAAGACTCGTCTTTCATACGCAATGGTCAAGGTCAACAATGGATGGCAATCCCACTCGATTGACCAAGTCGAGTCGCTGGCTTCCTGTGCCGGTTCCCCTGCCTCGAGCAACTCCACCGTACACATGAGGAACGGGTCGTCTGCCAGCCCACAACTTTTGAACCTCCAACGCAGAGGCAGCCACGTCAGCATGGCTCCCGGTGGCTCTCAACAATACCCAACATCATCCCAGCAATATCCATCCGGGTCTCAGCAGCATCCGCCGAGTTCGCAACAACATCCGTCAGGGTCCCAACAACAGCACAGCCAAGGGCGGCCGGTTGAGGGTCCTTATGCTAGGGAATCAGGTCACTTTGCTCCTCGTTATAACCCAAGTTCGCAAGCTGAACCTATTCCTTCTGTTACTCTTGCTCCTCCCGCCCCTATTCAGCCAACAAGACAGCAATTTCAGCATCCTCGAAGGAACTCGGTATCACGAAACACACAGGCTTTTCTGGCTATCAACCACCAGCCACCACCCCAACAAGGACTAAACACAGCTGGGCAACCCAATCCTTACCTAACAACACATCATCATCGGACATCGCTAATGGATCCGCCAATGTATCCTCCACATCAGAACGTCCGGGAACAAGACGCCATAGAATCTTTGCTCTTCATGAGTAGTCCCGGTAACTCTGCTAACCTCAAACACGGCTTTCCCTCTTCATCGCAACCACTAGCGTCCTCGCAACCATCACTAACATCATCACAATCACAACCTCTGCCATCCGGCCACGCACAACCGTCACAACAACGAACCGCCTTGCCAAGCTCACAACCACGGAAAAGCCTACCCTCAGCAAGACCGACAAACCACCCACGCGCTCACCAAACGCAGTCTCAGCCCACCCAGCAAAAACGAGTAGGCTTCCAAAAATCTCCCAACGCCATGGACATCGATGACGGTACCTACGGCGTCTCGCAGTACAGTAATAACACCCACAACATGAACAACACCAGCCGAGGTACGCCGCGGAAGAGGGGAGGATACAACGGCCATGCTAGCGCTGCTGGTGGGGGCGAGGCACAACAACAACACGCACACGGACATGGACACGCACACGCACATGCACCGATACAAAAGTTGAAGCAGATGCCCGTATCCTCGGGACTCACGGTACCTTCACGGCCGTCACAACAACGCACAGGTCTGAAAGAAGAGGATATTGATCGGATGTTGGAGCTCGCGGCTGCAAGGGAGAGGAGAGACTCTGATTCGGAAGGGGAGATTCAGATCCCGGTATCGCGGGGGCGCCGGGAGGGCGCTGCAGGTATTGTCCGGGCTTAGTCACATTCGAGGACTGGAAGGGTTCTGGGGGAGGCAGCAATATGGAGATGATTGACGGATTGATATAAACAACAGTGTCTGAGGCCAGTACTTTGAGAGGAATAGAAAGGAAAGGAAAGGAACGGAGAAGAGGATCAGTCAAGGGAGTGACCCTGGGGGGTTCTGGCGCGGTTCGTGCGGTTAGGCAAAAGGAAAGGAACGGAGTGGAAAGTCATTTGGGTTTTCTTGAGAGCTTTTAGCTGAGCCCGACAGCAGAAGCGAGCATAAGAAGCTGCAAGTTAGGGTAGAATAGCTTAACCTGATATGGACGAGAGTTACAAGACAAGATTCTAACTTGTCAACCATAGGTCGGAACACTAAGGAAGAATCAATGGCTAAGAGGAAGGCATGCTCATCGATTTACAGCGTTGTCTTGCAAAACAAATTCCCATGTCTTATCATTCTCGTTAGTCATCGTTGTGATCATTCCACGCCCTTCGCTCACCCATGCATGTCCCTTTGCAATAATTGCAATTGCCCCTTTGTTATGATCCACTTACTTGCCTGTAGTTGAACGTCATCTTTGGGCATCACTTGGGAAGGTGCAATGTGCGGTTAGCACTGAGGGCTCTCTAATCTGGGTTCTTGGGGTTTCCCTTTGTTAGTTTCTTCTTCTAATCAACCACCACCTTGCCTAAAGAATCCAGTCTCAACCAACCGATTTGCACACTCATTGAATGAGTTGCTGCTACGAAATAATGTTGTTCTGAAATTGGCAGTTCTGGCATGTGATCATGGTACCGGGCTTGCACTTGCATATCATGTTGTTGCGCCCACTGAGCGCCCACTGAAAGCAAGAACACCTCATACCTACCTACCTACCTGTTGAAAGCAAGAACAGACAACCTGAACCTTGGCAGGCAAGCCCAGGGCATGGAGGTTTGTGGTTCAGCTGCCGCTGGCGTTTGTAATAAGAACCAAATCCCTTCCTTTTCCTCGCCGGGTTCCGTCCACTTTCTTTTGCTCCTTCTTTGTCGTCTTTTTGTTTCCATTTTCCCCACCTCGGATTTTCAAGTTCCCTTCCTGACACATCATTCCCATATCTGACCTTTTTTTCCTTTCTTGCTTTTCATTTTATTGTTTCGGTCCTTCGAAAACGTGCGTCTTTCCCCAGTTCAATCAATCAATCCCTTCTCCCATCCTGTGTCTCATTTCTCTGTATTCTCCCGAGTCCTGGCGAGTGTTCGTGGTGATGGTCATCATCCGTGGTTAACCAGACCTACCTCGATTGAGAATAGAAACCACGAGCCTCCTTATCGCATCAACTTTTAAGCACGCCATTGTTTTCTGTTCTTCCTTGTTCTTGCCTTGTATTTTATTTTTTTCCCTTATGTCAACATCAACCATCTTTTTGCCTTTGCAATCCAAACTGAGCAAAAATACATCCATCCAAGATGCCCAGCTTTTTGACATGTGCGCGTTTAGTTGTGACGCATTTTCTCTTCTTTATTCTCGGCTCTTCCTCTCTGCCAATTTTTCCACAGGCGTTCCCAGTCTTGCTCTTTTCCGCTCTCTTTTAATCCTTCTTCCCCCATCTTCTCTCCTTTGCTCGGCATCCATATTGGGGGGAATTGAATGTCCTCTCATGCGACCAAGAATTCCCGCTCTTGCAAGCAATTCTACTAGCAGGAGTGCTTCGTGTCTCCAACTCTCAGTCGATGGATGCATTCGCCCTCAGGAGAGTCGCAGTCCGGATGCACTCCGCATACCTATGAGACGCGCCGACCTCGTCCGTCGGGGCCCTTTTCTTCTCTTCAACTGCTTGGATCAGATGAGATTGACCATTCGCACCAACTTCAGTCACGCGACACTTCCCCCTCATCAATTGCGCTCTGCATCCTTTTTTTCTTATTTTTTTCTCTATTTCCCCCTCTCCTCCACCGGGTCATTGCCTTCGTTGAAGTTCCTCTCCAACATTGTTGGTTCTCCCAAAGCGGAACACGCTCCTTCCTACACAACTTTTCCGCAGCCTTCACCACGCAGCACCGACACAAATGCTTTCAAGTTGTTGTCTCCCTCCACACCTTTCCATCATTCAATCAATCTGCGCCGACTGTAATTCCTGGTGGTGGATATGGTTAACCCGTCATCCGGGCGTGCCATGTCCAGAAACCACTATTGGGAGTTTTTCCACCGGTCGTTGTTTGTCTTTTTGGGACTTTCCGCAATGTCAGTCTCTCCAAATTTTTTTAAGTTTTCTTTTTTTTTTTTTTTTTTTTTTTTTTTTTTTTTTTTTTTTTTTTGGCTTTGCACACACCGAATGCAGCGATGGACTCGACTCGAGAAACACCTTTTTTTTTTTTTTTTTTTTTTTTGCTTTGCACACACCGAATGCAGCGATGGACTCGACTCGAGAAACACCTTTTCTTTTTTTTTTTTTATGGCGCGCTGAGCTGCGACGCTTCTGTGCGCGAGCGCGTCAATCATTTATTTCATTCATGGTGAGTATTTTGTTGTGTGGAAAACGCGATGCGAAAACCTCAAGTGATGGTTGTTGGTTGCTGGCAATTGACGTGTTGTCGGGGATTGACGTTGTGGGCAATTGCGATGGTGGAGATACCTTCAACCAAGATGGCGGGACGGGACGTTGAGACGGAAGGGACCATTCGGACTTGTCCATGCCTTTATAAGCTTAAGGTTGTGGAGAATAATAACAACAAGCAGGGATAACCCACGTGGTCAAGCGGTTCCACGCGTCGCTCCTTCCATCCCATCTCTCGAGGTCCCATGTTCGATCCCATCTCGGTCCCAATATTTTCGACATTCTGAATTAGGGAGGGGCTGTCCGGGTTCGTCCTGGGCACCTCTCCCTGATTGCAGCGTAAGTGACCCTCTTCTTTCGAATAAAAAAAACTTTAAAGAAAGAAATTCCAAAAAAAATACAATATCCTTATGCGCTCGCCATGTGGAGAAGTCGCCGCCCTCCTCGGTGCTTGTCGGGGTAGGGTTAGTGGGAAGATAGGCATTGGGGAGGGCCTTGTTTCTGAGTCTTAGCTTGGGCGAGTGCCTAATTACCGGCCAGGCTCCCAGGGAGTATACTAACCCATAGCGATTATTACTAACCAGATAGCGACTATTACTAACTAAATAGCTACTATTACTAACCAGCAGCGAATCCCAAGTGGAAACTGGGTTTTCCAAGCGGTTTCCCAGCAAGACAAGTAAAAAAAATATTTTTGGGGTTTTTTTTCCTGTCTTTTTTTGGCCGGCATTTCAATAGTCATTACGTGAGCCAGGACGTGATATGAGGACATGGGTGAGCGGGAGAGAGATTGGGAGACAGGAAGGTTAGGACGCGGGATGGCGATGTGGTGGATGTTGGGAAGACTTGGTATTGGAGGCTGGAAAAGAAGGCGACAATGAAAAGGGCTTGGTTCCCAAGTTGTCCAACGGAAGAGGGGAAACGGAAACTAGGGCAGCCTAGATACATAGAAGGGCGTGCCGGTGAAGGGGCAAGACCCAGGGCACAGATTCCAGACACTTGGAGGATTAGCCGGAAGCGCCAGCCGACTTTGTCAAGGGGTGTGACGGCGCCGAGGAGTTCGGGACTCCGGGACGGAAGGGGTGTCCGGGTTCGCCTGGTCACCCTCCCGCTCCGACTTGTGTCGCTAGTTTTTGTTTGTTGGGCAAGGCGACGGACAGTGGTACTCCTTCCTTTGGGTTTTCCCTTATTGGCCCTTGGCTTTCTTGTCGGGGAAGTTTGGTCAGCGAGGCTATTGACAAGAGCGCAAGGACGTGCTGCTCAGTGGGCAAGCAAGACTGTAGCGGATGGCGGTATTGGATGGATATTGGGATCGAACTGAGCACCGCCATCTTTGCTGGGTTTGATACCCAACACATGAACTCCCTCATGCAAAGAGGAATTTGGATCAAGCGACACCTCTGTTTGATGCTCTTTCTTGCTTGTGACGACGAAAGTGGGATGTAATGAAGTTCCGTTTCATGAAGGTCTACCACCTAGGGCTTAGGACTTGACACTACCGATATACCAAGGACAAGCCAAACACATGTAACTAGCAAGGTAGGTGAGCGGACAAGATAGGACAGCTACTGACCCCAACACTCCCCCGAGAGTTCTTCCAGTCTTTTCGCGAACTACAACCCCCACTTGTGATGCTTTCCATGACCATAACCTCCCTGATTCACCCCTCCCTGTCCATGATCATCTCCATATTCATATTCATAGCCATGTCCATGTCCATGTCCTCCAGAACCCGCGTGGGTAGTAGGATATTGATGCTGCTGCGTCTGCTGCTGAAGCGTATGATGTCCACCATGATGTCCACCATTACTACCACCAAACATTCCACTTAACCCCCCTCCTCCACCGCTGTGTCCCAAATCATGAGCATGCTGATTGTGGCTCTTCTTCAATTGGTGCTCTAGCAAATTGGCAGCTACTGCTCCCGCTGTGCTTCCGACGACACCGTGATGGCCGTGACCGAGTTGATGGGCAAGGAAATGACCACTGGCTCCGCCGACGAGGGTGGCGCCGAGACCTCTTTCTCCGTCTGGGCCATCGGGATGGTGAAGGGTGTCGGGACCGTTGCCGTTTATACCATGTTTCGTGGTAGCGGTCGACTCGTGACCAACAGGACAAAAGTGGCTGGTATTAGGATGACCCGATCCGGATCCGGAAGAGGTACAGTTAAAGTTGGCATTGGCAGCGGCAGGCGTGTTGTTCGGAACCTGGTGCTGGAGGAACGAGCCCTGGGCAAGATGGGGATTCAAGCTGACGCCTGCGGCCCCGGCAGGAATGGAGATGGCGGAGCTGCGACGACGACCGGCGTGGTCTTGGAGTTGGAAGTGTCCGTGGTGGTTACCGTGGTTGTCGTAGGAGTGCAGCTGGGTTTGGCCTTGGGGAGGATAGCTGTGTGAGCTATGGGACTGGTTGGAAGTTTGTTGAGTATCTCCGGAGGTGTGGCTGGTGGAGGAGTTGGTGTTGTGGTAGTAATCGTTTGCGGACATTGCTGTTATGGGTTGGTACTTGTTAGCGGATCTAACGGCGTGGCGGAGAGTCAAGGGTGGGATGGAAGGTGAACAGGGCAAAAAGGGAGAGTGCAATACCGAGAGTGTGGGGAGGTTTAGTTATTCAATCCAAGCTATTGATACTCTTGATGATGTGTTGGGCTTGTCGATACGGAATGGTGGGTTTAGGTGCGTGGTTACGGAGCTTCAGTCGTTGCAGGAGAGCAGCAAAGCAGCGAACCCGGCTGTTGGAAGATGTGGTCTCGGACGATGATGCAAAACATTCGTCACAAACCACCGAAGTGGGATATTGGTTGCTCTTGCTTTCTACAAGACTTGGGGTTGCGGCCTGCGAGACACGTTCCTTCCCCGTCTGTGGGCAGAACCAACCTGGGTCGTCAGAGGGACACTCAATGTTTTTGGGCCCTTACGATACATGCAAGAGAGATTTGAAGGCACCATCGATGTTGGGATTGGAGAGAGGACTGTTATGTAGGTTTGTTCAGTCCAACTTTTGCTTTGCTCAAAGGTGGGATATGCTCCATGGCCTTCCGTGGCTCCAAAGGGTATGTCTTGGCGCCTGTGGATCTTCTGTTATCCCAAGGACAATGGATTCCTCAACCATAGCTCCGACAACAAGAAAGCTCATTCAGTTTTATTTCCCTCCTTCCCTTCCCAGTCCCCTTTCCCTTTCCCTTCCCCCCCTTCTGCACCCTCTGCACCCCCTTTCTCCTTGGAGTCCTTCCCCTCAAACAAGCTCTCCGGCGGACCAACCATATCCTCCAACCTAGCCTGTCTTCCCTTCATCCACCCATGCAGCGCCTCCCAATCGACACAAGCATGGGGCTGCGGTACCTTTACCGTAGGCTTGAACCGACTGTGAGGCGTCCACTTGAGCGTGTAGACGTTCACATCGGCGTTGCATAGGATCTCTTGCCGCAGCGACTCGAGACAGTGGTCGACGTGTGAGTAGAGCTCGTCCCAATCTTGCGTCTCATGGTCGTAATAGTAGTCCCGATGAATGTATTGCTTTAGTCGTTTCTATTTTGCGTAATGGTGTTAGTGACATGATTGAACCGATTCGGAAGTTTGTTTACTTGGTGATGCTTGGCATGATGGAGCGTAAAGGGGGGAGTGGAGACGCCGAGACGCGATGGTCGGTACCCGGTAAGAATGGGGCAAGGGGGCCACTCACAAGGCAGTGCAACGAATGGGAAATCCCCAGTCCGCCAACAAAACCACCGTCTTTGTGCTGAACAGATGTGGCGTTATTGGCGAGGAAAAGCTCATCGGCTGAGTACTTGATCAGAGTACTATCGAGTAGGTCATGCCATGCCTGGTCGAGTTCAGGGCGAGGTTTGCCCATGAACTTTTTGGTGTCCGGGTCACCGGTTAGCCATTTGTTGACGTATTGAACTGGAGCCGGAGCTGTGAATGGTGTTAGTAAACTGTTTGGAAAGAAAGTCGTGTGAGGTAGGAAAGAACGTGCAATATGGTATCACAGCCCCAGATTTAGATGGCGAACAATCTTGCAATGACAAGATGCTGTAGACTCCAACGCCGAAGATAATTGTGATGAAGGACAGAGATGAAGCGAGAAGGACGTAGAATCTTCGTTTCCACTTCCGTATGAGGGCTAATGCCTCTGGGTTCTCGGGGACGTTCTCATCATCGCCATGTAGACGAGCATACCGGGGCTTCTCGTCTGTGATCAATGGCTCCATGATGGAGTCTTTATGAGAAGCTCGTCAAAGAAGTCTGAAAAACTATGACAGGAGGATTAAGTAAAAGCTACGGGTACAATGACGGACTGGAAGACAAGTGATGGATGAAGGAGCAGAGACCCATCGTATGGGAGTGACATCAACCGAGCGAAAGTGCCGGCATTGCATCAAGGCACTTCCCTCTTGACTTGAAGCTGGCAGCATAGCATCTGATATTGAAGATAACCAGCAAGCATGCGTGTGAAGTGCTATGCATTCCATGATCCTTCTGCCTCTCATCCTTGCCAGTAGGCGCTTTCAGGTCAACCACACAGTACCGGGAAAGACAGTAATGTCAAGTACTGGAAAAGTTAAAAGCCTGTGCTTCATGGATTAATGAAGGAGTGAAATTATTGGCCCAATAACCACCTGGAAACATCTCATACGATATGGCCAAAGAGGGAACAGGTCTGTTAGCGGCGTAAGCTATGCCGGTGATCATGTTCTTGATCAGTTGAAGACCCGATTCATCACAGGTGCATTTAAAACGGAGAGGGGACGCTGATCTGCCGGACCGATATCAACGGCGGCTCTTCACTTTGGCTGAGGAACCAGGGTCTTGGCGCTGTAGGGCTAGACACATCATATGAGGGGTGAAATACTCGTTTCCAACGGGACCAGTCATGGTGGTGGTCAGCAAACAGTGTTACAAAGCGTGGGAAGGCGGCGGGGAAGAACGGGCCCCTGTGCCGGAATCCGGTTAATTGATGATATTGAACGTGTACAAGTACCAGAACTAAAGTTGGGGGCGTCAGATCGAACAACGTTATGTGCAGTTAATTGGCTTTGATGGGAATTGATAAATTGATTGCACACCGACTTTCTCTTGGAAACCGCAATTTGTCCCGTTCATCAGTTCAGCCCTTTCGGAAGTTACAATGGAGATGCTATTCTCGGATCCTTCCGTGCCTGCCTTAAATCACACCCAACCCGGGGAAGAAGGACCGTTTCGGAAGGAACAGGCCGTCCCCCACCATCCATCGCTGCCCTTGTGTGACAGGACCCCTCTTCTTCGCTCCGACATCCATCCGACTTCTCCCCCCGTCCACACTCACAACTCCAATGCCTGTAACCAAATCCTTCTCACATGTCGCAATTGTCAATCCCCTCGCCAATTACTCCCGTGCGTTTTTTGAGAAGACAAAGGTCCGTGTCAAACTCTGTCCCCAGCCCATCTCGCCGTGTTGCTTGAGTAAGGTCTGTGTCAGTCGTCAGTTATGGGCTCCTCAGAATCATTGGGGCTTCCTTACCTGGAGATGGAATGGGAGCAGCAAAGACGGAGACAATTGACGCCGCAAGCAAGATGAACAGCGTGACCGTCTTCATGTTTTCAACGCTTGACTTGGAGCGGACGTAATGCTAAAGGTAAGAGGTGCTTGTGAACTACCCACGTTGGAGGAGTGTCTGAAGAAGAAGAGATGAAGCAAGGAGAGAAGTTAGAAAAAGACCATTGAGCACTGACAATGACTTCAGACCGTAGATATACAAGCCAAAGGAAAACAAAGTTCCAAGACCACAACCATAGCCGATCGGCAAAAGATCTCGGAAGGTATCATCACTTTCCGGTCCTTGTCACAACAAGCGCCCTCGCAGGAATATTCCACCGGTCGACTCGTAGTTCTGGGTACCGCTATCACGCTTTTGGGGGCCAACCGACACGCCGAGCACAACCCTTCAATCCAACCGTCCGTCTTACAAGAAACACCCAAAGAGGAATACCGAATTTTCCAGCATCGAACATCTACAGCGCATCCAGTGTGTAGGCCAGCCATCAAACCCCAGTGAAAGCGCTTCAAGGAACAACGATCCGCTGCCGTAATAACTGCCCCAGACATCGTTCCAACCACTGGCGAACAACTCAAAGAAACAAGGCGACGGCAGTGGTCCGATCGTGGCTCATGACTGCATCCGCACGGAGAACTACCAGCGTTCCATGCTGACTGTGCCTCGGCATTGCTTTCCCTCCTCCACCATCACAAGTAGGCCAGATCACAAGTCCCGCCTTTTCAATGTTATCTCCTTTGGGCATTGATACCCGTGCAGGATTAATCCCGTCTTGACGTACCTGACCCAGACTACACCTCAGCCCAACCCGAGACCAAGAGAACAAAAGTCTTTACTGGCAAGGCTTGCTGACACACAGCTAATAGGTTCGTATAATCACCAAGGACCTTCAAGCACCGAGTGCGCCGATATTGACGTAGTTACACGGTTCACCGAGACTCTGCCGGACCAACAGTATAGCAATACCGCCTTCAGGTTGATATACCCAAGACTTTTGTTGTTGTTCCATCAATCACTTGCCCACACTGCTCTGTAGCGCAACCTTTCCGTGCCGGTCCTGCGATCCAAAGCTATTCACAGCTGAATAGTGCCCCAAGCAACAGCTCCAGCTGAGACCGGCAGAGTGGCCGACGGTACCAAGAAGAAGAGTGATAGATCCATCAGCAGCCACTGTTGGTGATGTACTAGGAGGTGAGAGCCTCGTAAACCCAAAGGCTCTCTCAACACCGACACACCCAGAATGACTGCGGATCGTGCACAATCAAGAGAGGCAACGTTACAAGCCATTTCGACCGGTATTCCTTCACAGTTCTTGGCTTCAGCTTGTGCTTCACAGAGGACGGCAGCTCTTGGCAGGACGTTGTCGCAATCAACCACTCGCGTGATATCTTCTAAGCCGTGTTCTTGAACATACAACCGTATTGCCTACATCTTTCATATAGAATCTTGCTTCCGTGTTGCTATTCTTATCCTCGGCCTGCTGCATCTCTCCCACTTCTATCCAAGTAACTAGACCCAGTACTGCACTATCCCTGAGTTACCATGTTCCAGACCCATTTCGAGCCAGATCGTACCTCAACTCGACACCACCAGATTCAAACACCAAGCTTCTCGTTCAAGGTGTTGATGAAAGCACACCGCTTAAGCAACTTCTCCCTCTCCAACAGCGCCTCCCTCTTCCTTCTCAGCTGCTTCGGCTTCTTGGCCTTCTCTTCAACGTCATCCTTCCCTCCCATCTCCCTATACTCCACTCCCTCACCCACAATCGGCTTCTGCATGCTTCCCAGATCTTCTCCGTCAGCCACGAAGCCATGATGTCTAACCTTACAACTCCCCGTGCCGACCGGCCCGCCAATAACATGCACATTGACCCCGCGTAGCTCTTCCATCCCTCTCTTAGCCTCAACTCCATCTTCAAGTTCACGCCCGCCAAACGCCTCAGGCCACACCCACCCCTCGTCTTCATTTTCTCTCTTTCCCTTTTCCTTGGGGCTGGGATCCCCACTAGCAGCAAACCTAACAAAAGCCCCCGCCATCTCCCTCGCCAACTTCCCATCTTCCTCAGAACAAGCATCACCAAATTCAGGAAACACTCCATTAAAGATATAATTCGTATCACTCCCATGCACCGCTCCCAACCACGGCATGCCCGCCCCCTTGAAAAGGGGGGTCAACATGCTCTGATTCAAAGTGTACAGCCGCACCCCAGCAAAATCGGGGTCTTCAGAGTAAGATGCGCGCGAGAGGTGATGCCCAAAGTCAATGCTCGAGCAAGTGAAAAGTATATCTCGTAGGATGCGCGAGATGCGGAAGTAGTGGATTGGTGCTTCTGGATCTGTGTCTGATTTTCGAGAGAGGTAGGACTGGTATTCTTCAAGAAAATCGGATTCGGGGTATAGAGAGAAAAGGGTGGAGATGTCGGAGGGAGAAAGGATGGAGTGGCCGAGGAAGGAGGTAAGGGCGGGGATCATGGATTCTTCGGAAACGAAAAGGGGGGCAGGGCCGGCGTTGGTGGCGCCGTCGTCTTGAGCCCAGGAGAGGATTGTTGGGATTCCTGTGACGTTGTTAGAATAGGTTGTGAGGGGAAGGAGTGGTAAGTGGAAGACAAACCTTTGACAACCCTCCCACTCTGATACAAAACCGACTGTCTCTCGGGTATAAAGTCCCCATCAACGGAAGGAATAAAAGTAAATAATCCAGCAGGCGGATGATTCTCAACCGAGTACCCCATCGCTTTTTCTGTTAGTTCCTCCATGGGCACGTTTCGCAAACAACTCAGCAAGTCTTCGTCATCCTCTGGTTTCTTGAAAATACACCCCACCCGTTCCGCCACATTCCTCGTATGCCTCTCCGTCTCTTTTTCCTCAGTCATATTCAGCGCCGTCCCCGGCGGTCCACTCATCATCCACGCCCTAGTAAACGGCGCCCCCTTTTCCCCTGCATACGCAACCATTTGTAAACTGGTAAATGTCCCTCCCGCACTGAGGCCAAAGGCCGTTACCCTCGAAGGGTCCCCGCCAAAGTACACGATATTGTCACGAACCCACTCCAACGCAACGCGCTGGTCTCTCATCCCTAGGTTTAGCGCCTTTTGCTTTTTCAAGACAGGAAGACGAGGAAACCCAAAGATTGTTAACCGGTAGTTAATAGCCACGTAGATTATCGGTTCCCCTAGCTCGACTGATAGAGACAAAAGGCGATCGGGATCAAAATGTGGATCGTACGCACTGCCCTTGACCACCCCGCCGCCGTGGATATGCACGACTACCGGTAAGTTTGCATCTGGAGCTGTGCCGGCCGGGCGGGAAATGCGCAGGTTTAGGCAATCTTCGCTTATGGCGTGTGTTTCCGCGAAAAAAGGTGGAATGGCGGGGAGGGATTGGGGACATGCTGGACCTGGGAGAGTGGCGTCGATGAGGGAGCCGGACTGGTAAAGGAAGGGGGTGGGTGGGGAGAAGCGAGGGGCGGAGGCGAAGCGGATGTTGAGGTAGTGTTCGATTTGCACTTTGGGGTTTGCTGAGGAAGAGGAGGGGAGGGTGGTGATGGTGCCGCGGTAGGAAAGGTTGTTGATGGGGTCTTTGACGATGGGGTTGTTGCCGGTGTCTTGGGAGGGGGGGTCGGCGGCGAGGACGTGGATGGAGGTTGTGGCTAGGCTGAGGCCGAGGAGGACGGCGACCGCATGGAGCGGTTGGAGGGCAACCGCTAGCATCGTGAGATAGTCCGTGGGTGAGGAGCTGGTGGTGGTTTGACTTCGACTCTCAAAAAAGGTAATGAGGATGCATCGGTGTGCTTCAAGCAGTCAAGCAGCTAAGGTTCTTGGCCGGTTGCTTGACGACAATTGTTGCAAAGACGGGTGGTGATGATGATGTGATCTTTTGTTGACTTTGTGCCCGAATCAATGACGGGACGCGACTGACATGTGCCAGACAAAAGGGTGAGTTCTAGTGCAACTTGCAACACCAACTTTGGCAAAGGTCGGTGTTTCGGCGTTTCGTTCGATCCGTCAACCGTAACCGGCTGTCAACTTAAGACGAATGGAACACAAATGGAGGGGTACAACGTCCAACATCCATCAAGTTCCCAACGGAAATAACATGGAAATCAGAGCCGGGTGGGATTAGCATTGCGGGAAGTATCAGTCATTAGCTCTTAATGGCAAGTCAGGCACTGATTGAGAGGTGCTCACTGTTAATTTGTGACCGCAGGGGAAGTAATCGAAAACCAACAGTTACATCTGGACCTTCGATTTGATGCTCCCCTTCACCAACGACATAATTGTTGCAGAACGACACGAACTGCCTGGTTGCGATTCCTCGTTACGGTCAGCCCAACCACTCCATCCAGCAAGGAAGCATCTCCAAGTCCGACAAAGTTTGAGCGATTGGCATTGGCCGATACGATCATCCGAACTGAAATGCGCAGCAGTGTAATCCCAAACGTAACCGGTGTCTTTTGTGTACCATGGCCCGTCGTCTTTTTGTTGGTCCCTCAATACGGAAGAACCGGGGGTTGTGATTCTGTGGATTGACATTCGTATAGGAGCCGATCAAAGGAAATCCTTCGTATGCGGATTATTGGGGTGGTCACAAACTCACCGGACGTCCACCGGCTAAGCATTCCGCTGCATGCCATGCCCCATTGACAATTGATAGCCGTGGTTCCTGATAAATCTGCCGTTCGTTTGGGTGTTTGGGTTGCATCTTTCGCTTGAACGTTCGGTGGACGGCGGACGGTGGATGGGGTGGGTGGTAGATGTAACGCAACCATGGATACAGATATGTAGGTAGCAAACGGTATAGCTGAATAATGAACATCAATCCTCTCACTCGTTATTTTATCCGACTTGGATCCTACCCACATTTTGTGTAAGAATTTGCCGTGCGATACCCCCGAATGCTGCGAGTGCTCCGTCTACGCCGCAACGAAGCAGCAGCCTTTGTGGTCTTTGTGTCCAATATCCCATATAAAAACGGCCCGTTGTCCGCCACCCCTCATTTTGCGGTTGCAGTTGCGGTTCGTCCCCTTGCTGTCCATGGGTCGCTGCTGCAGTTGTGTGGTATTCCTGTATGCATTGGACGAATGAACAATGGTTTCAAGGAACGGTACGGTGGTAAGGTGAGGGAACGGTCGGAGGGGCTGACGGGCGGCAGATATTGCATGAATTTATAGCAGGCAGGCATGCTATAAACTTTTGTGTAACCATCCCTTCAAACGCTGGTTGGACACGGCACACCGTTGATAGGATACGGCGGCAGCATGTAGTGTATTGCTACTCAATACCAGCAGTCAGCGTGTTGGTGGTGGGTGAGAAGCGTCGGCGGAACGTAGGTAGGTAGATACCTAGGAATAGGATGGATTGTGACGGGACATGCCCGGACCAAAGACCATGCTAGGGGTTCAAAGAAGGGTCGAAGGAACTGAATGTTGTACAACGGCACGGGCAAAGACGGAAAAGGCTGGCTGGCTGGCTGGCATCAGCTGTCGGCATATTTTCCCTTCTTGTTGCTTACTCTTGGCCAGAAGAGAAGGCTGGAGTGGATGAGGTAGGTCTGGGTCTTTTCTGGATTGCGCAATGGTGGTGGAACGAAAGGTATGATACCCTTAGTGATAAGGTAGCCCTTCCCGTTGAGGGTGCTGCTATTGACACCTCGGATGTCTCGTCCTTGAAAGCCAAATGCCCGAGATCAATTGACTCTTGGGCCCGTCATTGCCAACAGCAGCAGAACACCCGCTTTGACCCATCATGTCCCAGCCAGAACTATCACCACCCGAGTATGACAGCCCGGGCGCCTTGATCGCCGGGTCGGTCATCATGTGGGTTGTCTCGACGCTATGTGTTAGCTTGAGATTCTACTCCAAGAGGTGGAAGCGACAAGGCTACATCACGGCCGACTGGCTGATTGTGGCGGCTGCCATTTTTACAACCGGCATGACGGTAATGGAGATCTATGGTGAGTGAAGACGTCCTGGCCATGTCTTCTTTGGCGCAACTTGTACTAACCGCGAACAAAGGCGTGAAGGAACACGCGTTGGGATATCCACTGGGTGCCTCGATCGAAGACCCCAAGGCAGTCAACGGACGTCTGAACAAGGCTAAACATGTACGCGATTCCTTGTGCCAAGTGTTTGTCGGCCCCTCACTAACAGACTGTCGCTCAGATTGAACTCTCGTTCCTGCTCCTCGGTATCGCTACCCTCGGCTTGATCAAGCTATCCGTGTGCTTCCTATTCTGGCACCTCTTTGCCCGAGTCGTGTTTCGCCGTTTCCTCATGGTCTGGATCGCAATCATCATTGCATGGACTCTCGCCTTTGTCCTGGGAGGCCTTCTCGAGTGCGGCTCGCATCTCAAGGCTATCTTTGGGCAACCGCAAGAGTATTTGGAGCACTGCGGAAGCGCGATCCCCACCGGATATGCCATGGTGGGCAGTGATGTTGCCACGGACTTTATCACGCTGCTCATCCCCATCCCCGTGGTCTTTAGCATGAAGATGGACAAGCGGACTAGGTTCTTGACTCTGCTGACCTTTATGATCGGTGCCCTGTGAGTCTTGTTAGTTGAAGTTATGGGGTAAAAACTAAGCTAACATAGGTGACAGGTCCGTGGGTGCTTCCATCGCCAAAGCCTACATCTACATCAAAGCAAGCTTGGGTTTGTGGACGTCCGATGCCATCTGTAAGCTCCCAGTGTCTCCTATCCCATTCTGCCTCATAGATGATGAGCTAACGCAATAGTACAGCCATGCTCACTGGCCTCTCCATCTGGAACCTGGCTGAGTGCCATATCGGTATCATTGCTGCATGCGGTCCTACGCTGCGACCGATCCTGGCACGCATTCTACCAACCGAGAGCCTCATGTCTCTCTTGTCCCGCATGGGAGTAAGCGGGAACACGTCCAGGCAGAACGAGCTCCCCAGCTTTGTCAAGATGCCGGATGCCGACAGTGCTGAGCAGTTACAGCCTGGGGCGGAGAAGGTTGGGTCTAAGGGTGCTGATGGGCCTCATGGAGTTCGGCAGTACGAGATGGAATCATGGAACGACGCCGAGTCCGAGAGACGTAGTCGGAACAATGTCTGAGGGAAACATGCCGTGCGGGCCTATCGAGTATCAAGTGTAGAAATCTGATCGGATGCTGTATCATAACTGTATGTACACCGCCATCTCAAAGATATTATGGCCCTCCTTCCATCATCCTGTCGTCGCGGTCAAACAATGGTCGGGGAGAGTTGCTCCGACGATCGAGTGTCGAGGCAGTCTTCAAGTTCGTCTTCATCTTCGCTTTACGCCATCAGTTCCGACGGTCATCGTTGGTGATGAAGTGACTGATTGGTCGTCGGCGTCTGTTCTACGAGCGGATGCCGGATGGAAACATTGCGATGAAATAGTTCATGTAACGGTGATGAACCGATGACAATGACATGGGACAGTAAAATGAAATAAAACTAGAGACGTCAAACATGGCGAAACGGGCAGGAATGTTGGCACGTGCACTGCAATTTGAGATTTTGCAGCAGTTCGCGCGTGCCCCCTGAAGCCACTAGAGCCACTGCAAGCCACTCCTTCCGTGGTGTCGAATCGGCCTGAGCCAGGCAAGATCAGAGGCGCAGAAGGGAGCGGCCACTGCAAATTGTTGGGTGCCATTCCGACTTTACATTTTTCTTTTTTCATACTTTCCCATATTTGTGAAATTTATCAAGAAAGAATCTTAAGAACATCATCAAATTGAATCAACGTCACCAATCTTAATTTCTTCTCAACCCCACAATCTCGACGTGTCCTGCATACCTCCGCGTCCCAACTGTTCTGGACTCTTTCTCCCCGACAAGGATCCCCCAGGAAACAAGCATCCTTCCATCTTCGGCAGTCTGTTTGCTCCACTAGTACTCAGTCTTCTCTTGATAACTTCTCGCTTGTGTTGCCTGTTCGCAGTCTGGTCCCCCGTCGAATCACCAATGGAATTCGCAACGTATTCCTACATTGGGCACAAGCCTCGGTGAGACGGTAACAACCCCAGGCTTCTACCTGTTAGCGATCTTCCCCTGACTCCATACAAAAACAAGGCCGAGCGCTAACAGGGCGGATAGATCAGATCATAGGGTACAGGATTCCAATGGCATTGAACGGTCGTCATGGATCCTCGCAACCTCTCCACGACAGCGCCGGATCCAATCTGATCTTGGTGTAGTGTACACGCAGATTTGCGGACTGCCCGAGTACAGTCTGTAAAACTCTGGTGGTGTGGTCATCTGCCTCGTTCCCAGCCGAGACCAACATCAAACTTCAACAAGCAATGGATGGACCCTTTTCACCGACATCTCGGATCGGCTTTGGTTCCGGCCATACGGACCCCGGAGGATAGAGGCGACAGAGATGTCTGGGAATAACTTCCACCTTCTTCCGACTCTTTACACAGGCAGCTCAGCTGTCATCGGGCGCCAAGCGAGTACAGATCCGGCCGCGCTATTGGCGCACTATCGTTTTTGAACACCCCAGGTTCCCCCATGGAAACATCCAAGTGTACGGCCCTATCAGCCTACACGTGTTGCTTGCCCGTCTCCCAGATAGTCGGGAACATATCAATACACTAGAGATGGGCTAGCGTTGATCCTACTCGATCTAGACTCGTCCAATCGGCCCAGCATGGCCTCCCCAAAAAGGAGATGCAAACTCACTGACGGCTCGTGTGGCGTCCTATCACCGCTAGCACACGGGAAATTGCACAAAGACCGACTTGAGCCCTCAACCGCCGTCCTGGGTCAGGCACACTTTCGGTCGTCAACCCGATCTGGGATTAAAAAGGGTTCCATTGCCACTCCAAAAAGAAGTGATCGACACAGCCAACCGTGGATTCGGGATTCGACAAAAGAAGGTTGCTGTCTCAACACACTCGCTTACCACTCACTCCAGTCATTCTTTAACGAGACCACCGTTGTCTTCATTATGAAGCAAGCTTTGTTCTTGGCCTCGGGCTTTGCCTGGCTGAACCTGGCATCGGCCGCCTGCTGTCGCAGTAACAAGTGCTTGAAGGGTACGGTCATTCTTGGGAAACTGCTGGAGAAAATGCTGACCCACATCCTCTTAAACAGCCATTGTCCAAAACGAGAACGGAATCGAGGACTGCGCCGCCGTCCTTATCGAGACTGTATCAGTCCCAGCCAGCGTCGTGACCGAGACCGTTATTGTGTCCGCTACCCAATATGCCACCGTCCTTGGCACCGTGATTGTCACTGAGACCGAGTCAACCACCGCTGCCACCGAGACTATCCTCTTCACCCAGAGTTCTGTCGTCACCGTTGGCACCGAGACAGTCTCCCTGGTTACAACCGAAACCACTATTGCCAGCACCGAGACCGTCTTTGAGACCATTACCCTCCCCCCGGCTCCGACCGAGAAGAAGAAGCGTGACATCGATACCTTGACCTTTGTCGAGCCCACCAGTTCGGCCTCGGTCGAGCTTGCTCCCGTTCAATCTTCTCCCGCGCTCCCCGAGTACGCCTTGGACTGCCCGTCCTTCGACAAGTACAAGTCGGCCTGCAAATGTGTCGGTGGTGAGGTCACGACCATCACCGTTCCCGCCTCCGCTTCTACTGTCACTGTCGAGGAGACCACTGTAAGTTTTCACTACTTTGAGACTTGCTGAGTAACCTAGCTAACTCGACTTGTTTGTCTTAGACCATCTTTGCCTCTGTCGCTGCCACCGTTACCACCACGGAGACTGAGTTGGTCTCAGTAACGGCCACAACCTCGGCTACCGCGACTGTTATCGTGGAGGATGTTGAGACCGTGACCGCCACTCAGACCGATGTCGTCTCCCTCACTACCACTGTCATCGCCATCGAGACCGCGACTTTGGCTCCTGAGCCCGTGCAGCCCGTGTGCCAAATCAACACCGACGCCTTTCGTGCAACGAGTAAGATCAATGGCAACGACTACTACATATATGCCAACCTGCTAAACGCCCTCACCGGCGGTACCAACTGGCAAGTGGGCAGCACCAGCAACGCTGCGAGCATCCAAAATAGGTACAACATAGCTATTGATAGCGAAGGCTATCTGTACCTTCACGACAATGTGCCTCCCTACTCATATATATACTACTTTTACATCAGCACCATCAACAATGCGCCTAGCAACTGGCCCCAAGTCAACACCAAGGCAACTGTTGAAGCTCAGATTAGGGCCGGTAGCCAAATCAGCAAGATTAAGGGATGTGTGAACCCCGCCACCGGTGAGCTTACGCTCCAGGATTCTGTGGGCAGAAACAACATTCTCTGGTGCGGCGCCCAGATGTGGCTGTCTAGAGGCCTTGGTGAGGAAATCAACCGTGGTGTGTGCCAACAGGTGTTCCCCAAGGTCGTCGCGCCATATAGGGCCCCGGCCTAGTCCAGGATCCTGTACCATTGGGGTTGTGGGACATGATGAGGGACATCTGGCCTTTTATCTGGAACTTTGGACCTTTTGATAGAGCATATATAAACCCTTAATGTTACCGTAGACGTCTGATGTCCTTCACTTCATATGAGCCCCCTTGGTTCCGACTTCTTTGCTGTTGTCATCCGCCTCACTCATTGTCCCTCAACACTAAATAAAGGCATTTTTAATTTGCTATTGAGGACCAATAGCTAGCACATACACATACCTAACATCTAAAGCCTAAAGTAGCTTCCGCACCAACGGTTCAAGGCACTAGCTGAACATTATACTATAGGTGCCAACAATAGACCCATCTGGACCCTTGCAATCTCACCCCGTAAACCCGATCTCATCTACCCTGTCTACCTCACCTCCAATTTCCCCTCCCCCCATATCCTGTCTCATCCATCCCAACCCCCTTGATCCTCAAATCCCCCTACCCCAATCTAGCAACCCTACTCCACGTCCCATTCCCAATCACCACGCCTCCACCCTCCAACTTCTCAAACCCGTTCCTCCCACTATCCCCCACCTTCATCCCTTCTGTTTCCCTGGCTATAGTATTATCCCACCTCCCCATCGCCATCTCAATACAAAACTTCCCCAGCTCCTCAGTCGGACTCCAAAGCTTCTTGTATCCCGTCCTAATAGCCGGTCCTAAGACGCAAGCCAGCAGGTTCATGGTAGCGGAAAGTTGGGGAATGTAAGCGTGGATAGAGGCGTGGGAGGCGGGGTCTACGTAACCTGGTCTCATGCTGTATACCACGAAGGGGTTGGAAGAAGCAGGAGAGGAAGGGGAAGGAGTGGAAGAGAGCTGGGAAAGGGCGAGTTCGGCTTGGCCTTTGATGATGGCGTACCAGGGGGTTGTGAGTCTTGACAAGAGGGACTGGGAGGAGAGAGGGGTGGTGGTGGCGCCTTCGCCTGATATGTAGATGAAGTGGAAGGGTTGGGATTCTGAGAGGGACTGGGAGGAGGAGGGGGGGGGGGCCAAAGGGAAGGGTGCGGAAAGCGGCGGCGGCGGCGGCGAGGGGGAAGCCTTTGGTTATTTTGACGTATTCCTTTTCACCAGTATCAGTATGAATTTTGAGGTTTTCTTTGCTTGGGGAACAGAGGAGAAACATCGGGAAAAGAAAAGCAGAAAGAAAAAAAAACATACTCCTTCCCAACAGCATTCTGAGTAATTCCCAGCGCCCAAACACATCCCGTCGCTCCCTTAAGTTAATTGAGCAGTTCACTATCGTACTTCTCGAAATCCTTGTGCAAGATGACGTTGATGCGATGGTCCTTGGCGTCTTCGACCATCTTGACCGGTCGTCGGCTGATGATGGAGATCTTGGTGATATCTTTGGTCTTGATCATGGCGTCTAGAACGGCGGAGCCAACGAGGCCGGTGGCGCCTGTTAGGATTAGATGCATTTTGCGTTTGGTGGTGTTGGTGTTGTTGTTGATGGATGTAGGTTTGCTTTCGACTGTAGTTGGGTCAAGAACTGTGTAAAGGGAAGGTGGATGTTGAAAGACAGAACTTGTAAAGGGAAAATAAGAAGAAATATACATCATTATGTTACAATCTTCATCCACAAAGCGGCCGACAAGATAATGATGCTATCTAATACATGCCTGGTGTTACCCTGCCTGTTGACCCTGTCATCGTCCCTTCTTGAATCTGACATAAGCCGAAGCCGCATTGTGTCGTCAGCCGCATTGTGTCGTCCCTTAACTCCTTCCATCCAATCACATCTCCCATCTTACCTCCGGGCCCCACGGGGTCCCAATATCCGGGAGCGGGCCGGAGCGGGCCGGAGCGGGTTTGCGGCCGCATCACCGACAAAGTGGAAAGTGGCAGTGGAACATAACACAGCCCCGGAGTGCAGTGACTCCCGATCCAGCGGTTCGGGGCCGCGCGGACTCAACTGTTGATCACATCTCTCTCTCTCTACCTACGGAAGCTTCTCGGCCATCTTCAACCCCGATCGAGACGACAACGACGACTAAGCCCTCCCAATAACCCACGCCCTCACCACCACCACCTTCGGTTCATTAGGCTCGCATTTCACCAACGCTCCGAACGGGATAAAAGCAATGTATTTAATCCTGGCATTGCTGCTCTCCTCCTCCGTGGTCAACTTCAACTGGCCCATTTTCTCGTGCCAACGTGGGTCGATCAACGGTTTGCCATTCTTTCTGTCTATCTTTGGTTCCCACTCGGGAGGATCTTCGTCGTCGTCGTCGTCGTCGTCGTCGTCGCCGTCGTCGTTGTCTTCCTCGTTGGTGTTCTTTGAGGCGATTTCGATCCGTAACGGGACTGGTGATTTCCTGATTGCCAGTTTGAGATCCACGGCCTGTTCGCACAGTTGTTCGATAGTCTTTTCGACCATTTTCTTGTTTCGTGCGAAAGTAAATATCATCAACGGCTCGAGATAGCCTATGAGTGTTTGGGCTGCACTCTTCGCTTCGGCTGTCAGGATCCCGTTTCGAAGTTGCTTGAAGAGGCTGATGTTTACCGCTCGCCATTTTGCTTCACTTTTTTGTCCGACTGTCGTGTCAATGTCTTCGTTAGCATTCCGTTTCCCTTTCAGGTTTTCGGAATCAGCAGCGCAAAACATACCTTTCCCACTCCTCATCAAAAATCCTTCAATAGCCTCCAACTGCCTCTCCACCCGTCCCGTCTCTCCACGCTCATCCGCTCCCTCCTCCAGCTCCGCCCCAAACGTCCTGTGCCCCGGTCTCAAAATCCTCGAATACAACACCTGGAAAATCGCAGCCATAATCAAGTGTCTCCTGACCTCCACCGACGCGTTGTCAAACAATTGCTTATCCGGCACCCAGGGTAAGCGCATAATATCCACCTCCGTCACCTTCCCTCCTTTCGTCTCCAGTTGTAGTGCAGAGCTACACACAAACTCCCACACCTTCCCCCTAAATCTCTTGAACATCTCCCGGACTCTCTGCAAGGTCATCTCTTCCCCCTTTTCCTCCTCCCTTTCACCCCCAACTTCAAAACTACTATCAAGCCAATAACCCTCTTCCCTTTCTTTAACCAACCGCTCAATCTCCCTCTCCTTCTCCCTAACAACCCTCTTCTCTTTTCGTACTTGGTCCTCCAATTGCTCAAAATCCCACTGATACGCCACCCGCATCCTCTCCCTCATTTTCTCTATTACATCAGCCGAGTTCTTGGCGACCATTTTCTCGACTTTATTCAGATGCGGCACCAATTTTTGTTTCAGCGTCTTGGACACTGCCTGGTCAATGGTTTGGTACAAAGCCGGTTCAGATAAAAAGCCCAGGGGTCCTAGTCCAGATCCAGATCCAGACCCCCGAAACTGCCCCGGCTGCTGGCGGCGTTGACGTTGCCCGTCGAGACGAGCTACAGCTAGTTCGGCTTTGGAAGAGCAAGGGGAGCCGTCGAGCATTATTATGTCTGGGTCGGAGGTGTTGGATGTATTAGAGGTGTTGGAGGTGTTGGAGGTGTTGTTTAGTCCCAAGCCTCCTGAGTCAAAACCCCCTTTCATCAGTGTGGTTTTGAGAAGGGATGGAGGGGAGGAAAAGGGGTCGGTATTATTATTTTTTGGGCTGAGGTCGGTTTCGTTGGTGCCGTCGGAGTCGGAGTCGGCGTCGCCGTCACTGCTGGAGGAGGAAGAAGGGTGGAGGATGGTGCCGTCGACAAATTCGCCTTTTGTTGCGCGCCAGTGCGCGGGTTCCTTGTTCCATTTTACTCGCTTGGTCGGTCGCGGGGTGTCTATGTCGTGCTGGGCGGAGGAGACCATCGGGGTGTAAGGGAAGCGAATGATTTTGCGGCTTTTGGTTAGGGGCATGGAGAAGAGAGGGACGCGACGGGGTTCGAACTCGTCGTAGTTGGGCCCGTTGGGGGATGTGTAGCGGCGTTTGGCGCCTCGGTTGGCGGTTGAGGGGAGCATCACAGCTTCGAGTCTTCTGTCGGTCTCCGGGCTGCTGGATTGTATTGTCGGTCAATTCTTTGGATTGTTTGCTGAGCTCGCGATGGCCATGGATTGTCGGGCGCATTCGTCAAGGAGATTGTTCCATATAAGGTGAGCCTAAAATATAATCTGGGTTGCGAAGCGCCATCTCGAACAAAGGAGAGGGCAGGCGGATCGACTTACCATTCTTTGTCTTGGGGCATGGCCTCCAATTCTTTGTGAAGTTCAGCTCAATGATAGGTTAAGCGGGTCAAGAACATCAAAGACACCACCCGGAAGGGGCAAGAGCTATTTTCACCTCCAACGAACCATGGCCGGGATCACATAGGAAGCGTAGCGAGCAATAGTCTCTATTAGTGAAGTGCCTTCCCTACTTCTGGCATTCCAACTGCTACATAGTTATCGTGCCAGATAACCTAAGCATCAAGCTGATTTGCAGTAAAATCCTTACTCGAACAGATGGTAGAACTCGAGCTGGTCCTTGACGTCTTGCAGGTCTTCGAACAGAGGTGTCCCCGATTCCGGAGCGTCGCCTTCAGCCTCATCCTCCGGGAACGCGTTCGATACCTTGGACTCATCATCATCATCGGTATCAAATTCGTCCCCATCACGCTCTTTCGCAACGTAAACCGAATCTGCAATGACAAAGGTGAGTTAGTTACATTTTACAAGTTGGCGTAGGTTCTGTATATCACTTACCACCGTGAATTCTCAGATTCACAAACCGCTTGCAAGTCTCGATGCCGTTTTGGAGAACCTCAAGTTGCCTCGTGAGCGTCTCGCGTTCTTGCCGAGAGTCCTCGGGCTCTCCAGCTATCTGTGCAACCTTCTCAGGCGTCATTTGGAAGACGGAGACAGATGTCAAAATGGTATGAAGAGCACCGACAAGCTTGTCCTCAATTACTTGGGTGGCGACGTCGTCGATGAAGCGCTTCAGAGCTACCTTGTAGTAGGCGTTCAAGCAGTCGAGGGCTTCCTTGGCGGCGAAGTGTTTCATTTCAAGCGGAGTGCTTTCGCTGATCGCCTGGGCTAGGGCTTGCAAATTGTAGGTTCCAGTGATCGTGACGAACTGGTTGAGCGAGCTAACTTCGAAGAATTCTGCGATAATCTTCGAAGGGTCTTGGACCATTCTGTCCTTTCGCGCAGTACGCAGTGCGGTGACAAAATCCTGGTTGTATGTAATGGGATGGCCGCTTTGATGGGGCTTGAGAAGTTCTTTAATCTTGGCGTTCATTTCGTTCAGTATACCTTTCATGGCTGGGTCGAAGATCTCCTGCTTGAGAGCCCTGTATGCTGGCTCATCCGCGAGGTACTCGATCACAAGATCGAGGAAGTCCTGTGCGACCTTCCAGGCGTCCTCAACATGGCTACGGGCTATCGCCTCCCAGGGACGAGACTGCTCAAGGAAAAGATCGGCGACGATCATAGGACTGAGGGTATCAGGGAGCTCTCTACCACGCGTGCGACGCATGAGTTTCTCAATATGTTCGAGAAAATCCTTCTCGTTGATGGGAATTGGAGAGCCAGGCGTCGGCTCCAACATCCCATCAGGTTGATTGGTGCAAATCTCGCGGTAGTGGCCACGCTTTGTGATAGTCGTAGCAAAGTCCTCATTCTTATTTTGAACAATTGCTCGAATCCGCTGCCGATAGACTTTGTCCGTTTTGGCATCCTCGAAAAAGGCATGATTGTAGGTGGCGTCCACAGAAGACTTGACCAGAGTTGAGAACTCCTGGCCAACTTGGAAGAGGTAGAGTCGCTGATCGTGCTCTGTGACGCGAGGCTCTCCCAATGCCTCAAGTTGTTCGCTGCAGGAGAAATATTTGTGAGCCAACTCCGTCATCAAGCTGGGAAGTTCAGTAGCAATCTGCCTCAGAAGAAGTTTAATGAGCCTCGTGCGCAGTGTCTTGACACCAACCGACGAGCGTGGTAGGTCAAGCCAGACGCCCTGGTCAAAGAATTCCGTCTCTTTCGCATCGCGGCTCTCTTGGTCGCCCTCTTCTCTTTCCGAATCTCTGTTTCTGAGAACATGCCATCCCAAACGTAGAACAATCTCCTGATTCCTGGCTAAGTCCACGTACTGTAGCTCGTTCTCTGACCCCGGGACCAGCATATCCGGCTTCGTGATTATGCCCAAGGTCCGCTGTCCTTCAGGATCCGCCTCCCTCACCATCCTCAGAACGATCTGGTTGGCGAAGTCGTTTTTGGCCGAGATAACGGAGAGAATAACACTTCGAGATTGCCTCATGTAATGTTGAACAATTTCCTGGATCATAGCGACATCGGTGCTGGACTGATACTTGGTCTCCGTATGAATCAAGCCGGGAAGATCGACCACGGTCAGATGAGGACGGTCAGGACCCGTGACCTCAACGCGCAATATGTCCCTGGAAAACGACTTGCCATGAGGCGTGATGCCCATGACGCCCTTGGCCTTCTCAATGATGTCTGGTAGGCCATCGAAGCCATTGAGCTTCTCGCGGAAGTTTTGGAGGGCGGCGCGCTGGGTTTCAGGGTTGGACTCGTGCGGTACGATGGTGATCCTGGCGCGTTGATGGGGAGTGCGGCGCAAGACCAACTCTGTAGGGAATCGAGTGCACAGATTGCTCTTGACGGGAAAAGCGACCCCGGATATGGCTTCAAGGACAGAACTTTTGCCGGACGACTGGTCTCCGCACACTATGATTTGGGGGAGGGAGACGAATTTGTTGATGCCCTGTCGGCGAAGACGGTCGATGGAATCCAGGAGCTGGAGTTGGTCCTTGGATGCAAGCTCCTTGAGCACCTCGTTCTTGAGGGTACTCATCGTGACGGTTTGTGGGGTTGATGTAGTTGTGAATTGATGATGGTGGTGGTATTCGGGTCTCAACTTTCCCATTCCGCAGACCCTGTCTTATAGTGTTCCTGCTGAGATGACCAAACGAGCATGCACGCCAAAAGGAAAAGTGCAGAAACAGACGCCTTTCAAGGCCCTGAAGAATGGGTTTGCATGCCGAAAGGACGGAGGGAAGAATTTGGGAAGAAGCTATGCATAGATTCTGCTTGGGGGGTTTCCATGTCGTTTACGCGCATTCCATGCCGGTGGGGCCGGGAGATATTCCTATTCAAACCCTACAAAAGACCGGTTCTGGCGACATCTGTTGAATAGAACAACTAAACGGATTGATCAAGAAAACGAAGACCAACCCAGACAGCAATCGATTTTAGAGTAAAGATGCCATGTCTGTGGGCAAAGACCGTTTGTTGCTGTACACGCCCAGTCGGATGCGATGTTGGCGCCGAACCATGACAAGCCTGAATCAAATCAATCCATTCAGGGGAAATAACGGCCATAGAACAAGTGATTGCTATGTAAGTCGAAGAACTTGTGAAGAAGAGCAGTTTTCACTATGCGTAAAAGAAGATCGCGCCAGAGTCAAGTAGTTGTACCCCGGTCGTCGTGTTCTCCGGCGATGCTTCCAGGCCCGGGCCCGGGTCCGAACTCCGGATAATGAAAGGCCAGCTGTCGTCCAAATCCCATCCAGATCCCGTCCCCGAAATGCACCCCCGTGAGACACGATACCCTGCACCACCGGCACTCTCGAAATTAGAAGCCGTCGGGGCATTTGTTCGCGAGCAGGCCCACTACCGCTCAGGGTATGAGATGTGAATACCGCCCATCAATGGATAGGGCCCTGACACCCCATGCTCACCGCCACCATTGGGTAGCTGTGCCTAGGTAGAAGTGTGCCTCTCAACGGTCAAGGTTTCTGCAGCACGACTGGTACGTGGACTGCCATTGCTATCTTGCGGCTCCGCGTGCGATGTAAGAACAGCTGAAGAGTAAGCAGTCGCAGACTCGCCGTCGGGGATTTCTGTTGAGGCTAAAACAACGAGGGATCACGGGATGGCATGGGTAAGGGATGGTGTTTCTTGTTACCAATAGCTCCAATGCTACGGTGCTCCCGCGGTGCGGGAAGGACACACGGTACGTCATCCTGGCTTATTATAGTATGCCAGTACACACTGGAAACTTGCGTTGAGCTTCGATACTGTACCATCGCTTGATGTTTGTGTATCGTCTCGAAGGTGGGATCTGAAGATATAGTGGAAGCGCGTGGTAGGTATCGATCGGATCGGATGTTCTCTTTGAGCGGGCGTGGCTCATCGGACGGAGACTGGCTGTTGCGCGATTGACGCCTTGGAAAGATCATGGTGTCCGAATGGCCGGTCGAGGATTGTTGGTAACGAGCGAAACTGGATCGGACAAGTGGGAGGATAAGCACAACGAAAGGATTCGAACACTGCCAATCTGATGAAGTGATGATGGAAGTTGTTTCTCGGAAGGGCAGAGAGGGAGCGATTGGGCCAAGTTCGATTTGTGCCGCGGCTCACCGACCAGTCGAGGACATTGTTCGCGCGCCTGGCAAGTGACAGAGTGTCGCTGCCTGGTACGATGGCTGTTGCGCCTTCCTTTTCGAAGATAGCGATGCGAATTGGTGGTCTCGGAAGAGTTGTTGGTTGCACTTGCAGTTCCTGAATTGAATCGCAGTTGCTCTCTCGGATGTGACGGCGCAAAGTGGCAGCCACAGTCAGGACATTCTACGCGTTTTCCAAACTTGGCACAGACGCGCGTCCTGGATGAGGAGGGGAACATCCCCGTCCATGCAGCGGAAGGTTTCTTGGCCCCTGACTGTTGGGGTCCACTTCTCCAAGTTCGGTCCAATGATTGGCCGGTTGAGAAATCTGAGGGCCAGGAATCACGCCCGCCAAGACCAACACATGCGAGCAAAAAGAACATCAGACGGTAGCAGCGGTGGACGTTGCTCGATGTTTTGGACACTGGCAGTTGCAATTGACAAGTTGACAAGACTAGGAAATCGGACCAAAGATCAACTTCGGGCAAGTCCTCAACTCGAATCAGTCTTGTCGGCGCCAACTGGACCGTTGAGGAACAATCATCACGATTCTTCCCTCGGCTTCTTGTGCATGTGTACCTACAGGCCGCTTGCACCTTGCAGATTCATGTGCTTGTTCCCGTCTGTCGTGTTCGTTTCTGTCTGAGACAAGACATAACTTTTCTTCATTCCCGTTTTCGTCAAGATGCCAATGTCAACAACAGCGCCGGAAGAGAAGAGCGCTTCAATATGATGGACATGTTAAGTTGTCTCTGAGGGGGTTGATTTGTGATGCCCGGCGGTATTCACACCATGGCGGACAGGAACAGACAAAGGCAGGATGTGAGTGAGATCCAATCCCACCAACAATGGCCAAGTCCAAGAAAAGCCCGACTAATACCAAGACCCTGCTCAGGACTTTCTTGTCGACATGTCGTGTTTGGCCGACGGATGGAAGATGGAAATACCCTCGACATGTAACAACCCGGCCGATCCACCTCCACCGCTCCACCTTTTCGTCATGTCCACCCTCTTGGCCTCCTGAATCTAACCATTCCTGAAGCCTCGCCGCCCTCACGCCCGTCGCTCCCCTTTCTTCCCCGGAATCGTTCGCTTTCACACGCACTAAAGCCGGATTCTCCATTCTTGGCAGCCTCTTTTTAGACCATCCCACTGGCGCTGTGTCGGGCCATGTCTCCTGCTTTCTCAGAGTGGAAGTAGTCCAAGTGTCCAGTTCACTTCCTCCCTCATCTCCATTCCCTAGAATTCCCACTTGTTTCTCCCTTCCTCCCTTCCGCTGCCCCCTTTCTCCCCATCATCACCGCCTGTCTCTGGGAGAAACACTTGCAACAAAGCAATGGCCCATCAGTTGCCCTCGACACTCGATCTGGGGAACGACGTTAGTCTCGACGTCTCCACTGCGCCAACGACCCCAGGAAGCAACTTGTCCTTCAGTCCCGTCCTTCAGGCTGCGGATCAACAACCGGGGATCCCCGCTATGAAGCCCCAGAGTGCCTCCAGGTCGTTGTCGTCCACGTTGTTCGACACTACGGCCAGGACACCACCAGCTCGCAACATCTGCTGCGTTGGCGCTGGCTACGTTGGTGAGTCTTACAGCCATGTGGAGGTCACAGTCAAGTGTTCGTAGACTAACAAACCTCCAGGTGGCCCTACTGCGGCTGTCATTGCCTTCAACAACCCCCATATCCGAGTTACGGTAGTCGACAAGGACGAGAAGCGCATTCAAAGATGGAACTCCGTACATCCCCCCATCTATGAGCCCGGCTTGAACCACATCCTGCGCATTGCCCGAGACGGATCCAAGGAATGCGCCATCGAGACTAGGCCCCTCTCTACTACAAACACCACATCTTCGAATACCCCGGATGTCTCTGATGCCTCTACCCCGGCCTCAGAATGCGGCAGCCAGTGCGAAGACCATGTTTCCAAACCCATTGCTGCCCGCCAGCCGAACCTCTTCTTCACAGCCGATGTGGGCAAGTCCATCAGCGAAGCCGACATCGTTCTGATTGCGGTTAACACACCAACCAAGATCCGTGGTGCTGGCGCAGGTGCTGCGACGGATATGACTGCTTTCGAGGCGGTTACCAACGTGGTTGCTCAACATGCTCGGCCGGGCGCCATCATTGTAGAGAAGTCTACGGTTCCCTGCCGGACAGCGCAGTTTGTACAAGACACTGTAAGGAGAATCAATCTTTTTGAGGAGAGGGCTTGACCGGCTAACTGTGCCCTAGCTTGCGCTTCATAGGCCCGGCGTTCACTTCGAGGTTCTCAGCAACCCCGAGTTCTTGGCTGCCGGAACTGCTATCAAGGATCTTCTCAACGCAGACCGTATCCTGATCGGCTCCAATCCTACGCCATCTGGTCAACGCGCTGCCGCCGCTTTAGCGTCCGTCTACTCCGCCTGGATCCCGAGGTCACGCATCATCACTACCAATGTGTTCAGTTCCGAGCTCGCCAAGCTTGTTGCAAACTCCATGCTCGCCCAGCGCATCAGCAGTATCAACTCGATTGCGGCCATGTGCGAGGCGACTGGCGCCGATGTCAGCGAGGTCGCAGGCGCAATTGGTGCCGACCCCCGTATCGGCAGCAAGTTCCTCAAGGCCGGTATCGGTTTCGGTGGCAGCTGCTTCAAGAAGGATGTGCTCAGTTTGGCTTACCTTGCCGAGAGCCTCCAACTACCCGAGGTTGCAGACTACTGGCGTAACGTCATCACCATGAACGAGTTTGCCAGGAACAGGTTCGCTTCGCGTGTCGTGAGGTGTCTCAACAATACCCTGATCGGCAAGAAGCTTACCATCCTCGGCTACGCCTTCAAGAAGGATACCAATGATACCCGCGAGTCGCCAGCGGTGGAGATTATCAGGACGCTTGTCGAGGAAGGGCCACGAGAAATCGCCGTCTACGACCCCTGCTGCAACCCAGCGCAAATGGCCGAGGATATTGGTCGCTATGTCGGCGCCGAGGTACTACAGAGGAACGGTGGTCCTGTCATCGTCTATGCAGATGCTTATGAAGCCTGTCACTCCTCCGATGCGCTCCTGATTACGACCGAGTTCGACGAGTTCAAAAATACCGGCGAGCCAGTATCGGCATCTGCCGAGGTTCTAGCCCCCAAGGCCGCTCCCGTCAAGGCTGTTGTCCCTGACCCACGGCCGTTCAAGGGCGATGAGCCAACTGAGACTGAGCTCCTTGCTCTCCATACCTTTCTCCTGCAGTCAACGGACGCGGAGGATAAGGAGGACCCATTACATCGCTTCAACCCCGTACCGGACTGCGCTGAGGACTGCCCAGACTGCTACATTGAGCAGGTGACGGGTACCAGTGGGTATGGAGCGGGACAAGAGCACGTCTTCAAGGGCAGACTCGACTGGAGAAAGGTCCACTACCACATGCACAAGCCTCACTGGGTGTTTGATGGTAGGGGAGTGTTGGAGGTGTCCGGCATGGAGAAGTTGGGCTTCCGCGTGGAGAGCGTTGGTCGCCAGGGGAGGGTCTAAGGTGTCCTTTTCCCTTACCCTCGTTGGAATGTATAAAATGATTTGTAATGGAAAATATGGCCTGAAATGGCTTCTATGATGGATAATGTTTGGATAGCCAGAGTTGGCATGAACATTTAAGAGGGGGCACTCGATGTATAAACGCCCCAAATCGTGGCAGGTGTAGCGTCGCCTGCAGCATTTTTCGGTATATATATAATACTCATAACTTTCTCATCACTTGTTGGTCCTTCGCCTCTGCGATTATCCTGAGTTACTGTCAAATGGTGTCGCGGATAGCCGCCAGCCGCCAGCCGCCAGTGAAGCTATTCACATGTATCACTAGTAGATGCACACCGTTGCACTAGATGTTTCGGCGTTGTTAGAACAAGGCCAGTCATTCATACCAAATTACCAACGGAGGCTCTCTGCAGCCTCGTCACATCTTGTTAAAGTCACCCGGGAGCTGACAGCGGAGAAGGTAAGAGTCCGCTTCCCGCCGTGCCAAGGATGAAAGCTGACGGCCAAGTCCACCCTTCTCTCCACCTCCACCTCAACCCTCAACGTGGACATGCAAGGCACATTCGCATTTGGCAGGCTTGGCTGACGTTCTTCATTTCATGACAAGTCCGATTTCTCGCATTGCCAAATCACCAAATCACCAACACGAAGCCAACCAGTGCTACAGTACGAAGATATTGCCTACTTGCGTGTTGGTGTTGGTGTTGGTGTTGGTGTTGGTTTTGGCACATCTTTTATTTGTGAATATTGACCAGCAGCATTGAATGGTTCGGGTTCCTAATTTACACAGCAAGCTCGACAGGTACGTGTTGCCTGTTGATCATACGGGGTTGTGCAAACTCTTGCTGTAAAGGGAAGGGAGCATCAAGTCATTGGTGCGGCAGTGGAGGATCTTGACAAGATATCCACCGAACCACCGAAGTCATATACATCAGTCGTGGTGAGTTTGTTAGCGCGGTTCTTGTGACAAGGGTCCTCAAAGCTTCACCAAAAAACAATGGAATAACCACACTCAAAACGGAAAGTTGGAGACAGTATATCAGCCGGGAAAAGCGCCCTGGGTTGATACCAGCTTTCGGTATAAAAATTGGTGGAATATTCGTTGAGTTGCGAAGGGTACGCTTTGAAGTTGCACGCTAACAAACTTACCAGGACTGATGTGTACAGTTGATATGATATGGACAGGCAGAGAAAAGTGAAAGACCATCGTCACCTTTGTTAATCATTTTGGAAACAATACCCTTTCTCAGTTCACCACTCGACTTCACCGCCTTCTCACCTTCTCACCTTCTCACCTTGTCGCTCTCCTCATGTCATGGGCTCCACCTCCCGCCTCGTGCCCTCGTCTCCATTCCCCCTTTCTGGGGTACATATCCCGTGCCCGTCAGACTTCGCTTGTACGTAAGACATTCTGGGGAAGAGGAGCCTGGAGTAAATTGTATTTCAACGGTTGTAAAACTATCGAAACTTCGAAAGCAAAAACTCCGCTTCTTGGGAAGACTATTGATTCCCTTTGATATGATGGATTTTGATGACTGTGGGCGATTATCATCGTCACATCCTCCTTGATAAGACATCCATCTTCGGGGATTTCAAGCCCCCCGTCCCCGTCTCCGTCCCCGAAAGCCTGGGCTCGAGATTCAACATTCATCGCTCGAGACTCTAGGGTTCGTGGTGTAAAATGAGGAGCAACCAGGACACCCATGCAGCCCACGATATCAACACCTGCAAACCCGTGGAAGGGTTACGAGATCAATCTACCTGAGGCAGACCAGTCGGCTTGGTCGTGGTATTGTCTTCAGCCTCAACTTGCGCCCCCGGAAGATCTTTAGGCAGTCATACGCTAGGTTTCACCGTCGTCCGGATGCAAGATTTGGTGGCGATGGGTAGATGGACAGATGGGATTCGTGGGAAAGGGAACCCGAATGGCTTTGAATGGCGGACGCCGTCATCGTCATTTTGATGTTTGTGCGACATCCAACACGATGATGCCCCTGCCTAGCTGGACTGGAGTGGAAGGTTTCCAGCTCATCTTCATTTCCATCTTCCCAACTTCAGTCAAATGAACGAACGACTCGAACCTGGAGTTCAAGTTCCTGTTTGAGCTTCCCCTGACGATACCTACCCAGTTTGATCCCTCAAGTTGGTTGTTGTTGGACGGAACGGACCAGAGTCCGCTGCAGCCTGCTCCCCTCGTCAATCCCGTTTCCAGGTCCTGGGTCGTGCTGGTCACCACCAAATCCAAATTTCCCCACCATCACTGAATCCCATTCAGTGATCGACAATGCCATCACCTTTCCCGTCAAGCTCAACCAATTACACTAGTTAGGAAGCGGAATAGCTTAAGTGCTCAACAGGAGATGGTGGACACTGATTAAACCGCTTCTCAATCCTGCAGAACACGATCTGCGGTGCCCCGATGTTAACACCACTTTTTGTTTTGTTTGCGACTTTGCGGGGGAGATGCATTGCTCTTCCTCAATTCTCCCTCCCCCTCGTCGCAAATTGAATTGCAGCCTCAACTCACGATGCCACCATACCATGACACCATAACATAGGTACACCCTCTTTAAATCACGGTGAGGTGTGGTGACGTATTGCAATTTCATTACCCCAAGTGGGACAGTATTGTATCCTTTGATGTTCGAGAGAGGAAGTGCGTTGGTCGCGGCGTGACTGATACTCGGACTTTTGAAGCCAATAGTTCGTTTACCTCACCAGAATCCGAGCAGACTGAGTTCGATAATTCATTCTCAAAAGAACTGATGACAATGGAAGTCGGTGGTTATCCTATGGGGTATTGGAGGCTGGTCGTCGATGAATTTCGCTTTCGCTTGAGATCCCTAAAGAGCCCTAGAGAGACCCAGAGAGACGATCACCTAGTCTAGAATACCTTCCCGGACCCCCATCCCCGTGACCCTTACCTTTCCGTTTGCCAACCTTTAGGATTTTTAGTTCGGCGATCAGATTTCCCCGTCTGAACATGGTTCCTGCCTGGTTGAGGATACACTTCTTGTTAATGGTGCATTATCGTCGAATCATGGCTTGCATCGGGGAACACAATCCAAAAAGCAAGATGAAGGAGGAAGGGGCCTTGCCTTACACAGCCTGAAACTTGCAACGACTTCCTGGTACATACGGGGACAATGATCGTCATGACACTAACAGACTATTGCCAAAAGGTTCCGCCCTCGTGGGTTCTGTGAACCTCTTTCGGGCTGATATGATTTGCAGGCTCGAGGCAGGTTCCCCGGTCCAGATGTTGGATGGTGTGCATGGCTACACCGATGTTGTATCCTTGTTTGTTGCTTGCCATGGTTGTACCAACTCAACAACATCGTGTGGAGTTCCAGTTCCAGACCATTGACTGACGGGTCCAACCCCCTCCCGGTCTCTCAGTGTCGAGCAACATGGTATAAGAACAGCCTCCTCCTCGTGGCTGCCAGTCTCATCACTACTCTACCCACTCCCTTCTGTTTCTCCAGGTTCTGCAGCAACCGAGAAACAACACATATCATGATCCTCCGTCGTCTCCTAGGGCTGGCCTTCGCCGCCGTCCCTCTCGCCTCGGCCGTCGAGCTCACAGGCTATGAATATATCGTCGTCGGCTCCGGCGCCGGCGGCGGTCCCCTCGCCGCCCGCCTCGCCATGGCCGGCCACAAGACGCTCCTGATCGAAGCCGGCGATGACCAAGGCAACAACATCAACGTGACCGTGCCAGCTTACAACGCCCGGTCCTCCGAAGACGAGAAGATGTCCTGGGATTTCTACGTCCGCCACTACCCGGACGACAAGCAGCAAGCCCGCGACTGGAAGACCAGCTACCGGCTCCCCGACGGGAGCATCTACACCGGTCTCTTCCCGCCCGAGGGCGCCGAGATGTTGGGAACGCTCTACCCGCGCGCCGGCGTCCTCGGCGGCTGCACAGCCCACAACGCCCTCATCGCCGTCTACCCGCACCAGTCCGACTTCCAGTACCTAGCCGACCTAACCGGCGATCAGGGGTGGTCGCCCTCCAACATGCGCAAGCACTTCGTCTCCATGGAAGACAAGAACTACGTCAACGGGCTATACTCTGGCCACGGCCGGGACGGCTGGCTTTCCACGGAAGTCACACCTTTAACCATCCCGCTCAAGGACCCGCAACTTCTTTCCTTGACACTAGGAGGCGCTTTCGCTTTGGGGAACATCACCCAATCACCCATCAACCTCGCCACCGTTCTCGCGGGTGATCTCAACGCCAACACCATTGCCCGCGACAAGAAGCCCGCTTACTACGAGACGCCCCTCAGCAGCAAGAACGGCGCCCGTTCCGGCTCGCGTGACTTCGTCGTCGCCGTGCGTGACGCGCGCAAGCCCGACGGCAGCAAAAAGTACCCCCTGGACGTACGCTTGAACTGCCACGTCACGCGCATTACCTTCAACACTTCCTCCTCTTCCTCAGAACCTATCGCCACAGGCGTCGAATTCCTCGACGGCGCACACCTCTACCGCGCCTCTCCCCTTTCCGCCAACAGAGCCAATAACGTCCGCCCCAACGGCACTCCCGGCTCCGCCCACGCTTCGCGCGAGGTGATCATCTCCGGCGGCGCCTACAACAGCCCGCAAATCCTCAAGCTATCAGGTATCGGCCCGCGCACGGAGCTCGAAAAGTTCGGCATCCCTGTGTTGGTCGACCTCCCCGGCGTCGGCGGGAACTTGCAGGATCACTACGAGATCGGCGTCAACGTGAAGGTTCCCAAGGACTGGACTGCTCTCAAGGGATGTACTTTCCAGCTCTACGGGAACACCTCCGACCCGTGCTTGGATAGGTGGTTAAACCCCGTTTTGGGCGATAGGGGGACATATGCTTCTTCCGGTCTGGCGGTCGCTATGCTTTACAAGTCCTCGGTCACGACAGATGATAGTTACGACGTTTTTACGTTTGGCGGCCCCGTGAACTTTGCTGGTTACTACCCCGGTTATTCGGTAGACATCACTGCGGAACACGACTGGTGGACGTGGGCTATCTTAAAAGCGCACCCGCGTAACAGAGCCGGCACCGTGTCTCTTCGCTCCTCCAACCCGTTGGACACCCCGGTAATCAACTATAACTACTTCGACTTCGGGTCCGGCGATTACCAAGCCGACCTGACCGCCATGCGCGAAGCTATCGGCCTTGCGCGCGACGCGCTCAAGAGACAGGTGGTGCGCACGCAGGAGGTCAGGCCGGGGGCGGATATCCAGAGCGATGGGGAGATAGAGCAGTTCATCAAGGACGGAGCGTGGGGACACCATGCTTCTAGCACTTGTCCCATTGGGGCGGATGGGGACCCCATGGCGGTGTTGGATAGCAAGTTTAGGGTTAGGGGCGTCAAGGGATTGAGGGTTGTCGATGCGAGTGTGTATCCTAGGATTCCGGGCACGTTTACGGCGGTTAGCACGTATCTTGCTGCGGAGAAGGCGGCGGTGGATATTTTGGAGGGGTTGAAGAAGAACTAAGGTGGTGGTGGGTTGTAAAGGCTTTGTGGAGTTAAAGGCAAGGGAGACGGACGGGATAGACGGGACAGGGATCTGGTCAAGGGAGGATGGATCATTAGCGAATGTGTTTTGTAATCATGAGATAATAATATCATTTCAAAGTTCTTTATGAGATTTGGCTGGCTTTGTTGTTGACCTCTATTCTATCATGTGATTTGATAGTTTGGAGGGTTAAAGCAAGGAAGGAAATGAACTGAGAATGTTGTGGAACTTATTGGTGATGTTGGCGGTTTTGAGCATTGGGCCGAGAGACAGGGCTATGGACTGGGATTTAAATGGATGGGAGTATCGGGAACAATAGCATTTCGTTCGTAATCATGGTATAACCACTTGAACTTCTCAATGAGAACTTGTGAATGATGATAGTTGGCTACTTTCGTATGCGTTTGGTACCTCGTCTTGCGTGAGGTGAACGTCTGATCGATTAGCTCTGGTTCTGATTGTCCATCCTCCGCGTGTGCTCTTTCAGTACTGTGTTCCCATGACCTTGACTGCTGCGTCCCCGTAGTTTGTCTTCATGACCTGTTGACTGCTGCCCCCATATCTGGCGGTTACCTTCCAGACCCCGCCAGCATATCTGAGCCGTGATCCTTGAAATACCCCTGAAGTCCTTCAACGGAATGTCTGAAAGGTAAGGAAAGCACAAAGAATGGCCTATCCAGGGATTGCGACGCATTGGGAAAGAGAGCGTGTTTAACTGCGCTAAATCAAAGAGTAATGGCTCGCTGATGCTTGGTAGACGCAACGGGCGGGCACCGACGAAGGACGAACTACGTCTTCGGCGGCCATGAAGACGTAGAATCTGAGTGTGATTGATCGCCTTCCAATGACGGGGTTTTGTCGACGGTTCTCGTAACAACAACGTGTCTAGAATACTGCTCCAAAAAGAACTCTGGTTAGCCTCGTCCATAGGTGATTTCCCTGTCTTCCTCCATAACCCCAACTTACATGCGCCCCGTCAAATGACACTGCCGTCGTTGTCTCAAGCAGCACCGCATCGCTACCTGTAGGCCCCGACAGTCCTTTTCTCGAAAACAAGGAGTTTGCGCGGTCCTTAAGCACCACCGGTGGTCCCCTCGGGCCATGTTCAATGTCGTATGTAGACCCGGTTGTACCACTGGCAAATCCGAGCTTGCGGCCGACCTTTTTGAGCAGCGGGCGTAGAGTGGCTAGACTACCCGCTGTGATGGCCAGGCTTTGTTCCACGCTGGACCAGATAGCTATGTTGGCTATGAGGGGGACCGAATTCGAGCGTATCATTGTGTCGCTGAGGTCGGTTGAGCTCGAGTTCTCGATTTGCAGTTTGAAGTATGTCATGCGGACTATAACTGCGCAGCTTGCACTGTTGTGGGGTTTCTTGAAGTTAGCGGGTGATCCAAGTTTCGAGTGAAGCAAAAAGTAAATACGTACAAACAACCCATGCCCATCAGTGTCATGAGGGCAATCCGCGTCCTAAGCCTGATCTTCAAATGATAAATAATCCAAGCTGGGAGCAGCGCGCAGACGAGATCGGTAACGATGTTCAAGGCACTGCACACATATTCCGCCACGAGAGGTCTAACACATTGCCCGGGTTGTGTCACATCATCCCAGAAGTAGGAAACCGGTGTGCACTGGAATATCGTAAAAAACACGAAGGCAGTGCTATTGCAGATTGCGATTACTACGCTGCCGTAGATGATGTATCTGTGTATTTTGTTGATGGTCGTGAGGCGTAGCAAGAACCAACTGACGGATAGCTTGGCGAATAAGATGGTGAGGGCGTAGGCGTGATAGCAGGCCCACCAAAACTGAGAACGCCGTCAGGTTAGGCAAGAACTCGGTCGGGCTTGACCCTTGGGGGATGTGTGATACACACCTTTTTGGCTTCTGTAACACTGTTGGACGTGGAGATGGCATAGTCATCGGTCTTGGATCCTTGGACGAGCCCGCTCATAGCAAAGGCAGCGTATGTCGTGAAGCAGGCCATGGAAATGAACATGAGGATATCGTCAGTCCCGAAGCAGTCCCTCCTGAGCCAGAGACGGGTGTAGGCACGAAGGGCGACGGCGATGAAGGCGAGTGCCCACGAGCCAAGATTAACGCCCAGCATCTCATAGCCATGCCTCGTGTTGTCAGGAGCATCGGCCGAATCCATCGTGAGTAGGTGAGGCCGTTGAGGCAAAGTTCAAGTTGGTTCAGGAAGAGAGTGGGGCGAAGGATAAGACTCGGCCTTTGTAAATTATGGAAGTTGTTGACATGGTGGGAAGCTATATCGTCCCGACAGACCACGTGGTAATGGTTGTTTCCAAGTGCGAACGGGACTCGGGAGCAGCCTTTCATCCGGACTGTTGGGAGGCAAACATGGTATCAAGCATTTGAGGCTCGATGGTGTCTGCTTTGGGGAGAGAATCTGCTCAAAGAATCGTTAGCGCAACCTAAATAAAGTTGGATGTAACCCGTCCTCATGGTGTTTGATGCGCGAATGCAGTTTGCTTCATATTGATAATCAACATGTAAAGTAGGGGGCCAGGGGGCCTTTGTTCTAAAGCTTTGGTGGCATGTGGCATAGCAGGCATAGTTTGTATTGGCACTCGGGTGTCTGCGGCAGTGGCAGTGATAGCGGCTTGATGATGGCCGCTCTCATCCCAAGTTTCGGCATGTTGCCGACGGGTACCCGTTTTCTTTTAAATAGATCCAAGTGGTGTTGCATATCTTGAGACGGAATTGAAGCTGTGACTCTGGGGGGCGCTTGATGTCGCAGGCACAGCGAGAGCGTGCAACAATCCAGTTTAGTTGCTAACAGCTCAGGCAGCTCTAACGAGTGTGTTGGCTGGTAATAGCTGGAGTTCCAGATAGCAGGTTATCTAACGTATATCCGTCATCACAGGAGACTTGGCGTCGGGGAGTCACTGCCTTTTATTATCAGCATTGCGGTTGATGACGTTTGTAGAGAAGCTCTTGGGTATACCTATTTGTTGATTATTATTTCGGATTTAGCTTCGAAGACAACGTCAAAGCATGAGCCCGCTCGTATGTGATGGTGTTTTTGAATAAAGAGGTCACTATTGATAGGCATTCCTGCTGTGTCAGGACACCCCCGCGCGTCGAACCCAATGATGAGGTCATGATGGTCTGTGCACCCTCCCGCTTTTGGCATTCAGCTCTGGACTATCGACGACGACGACGCCGCATTCTTTCTCTTTATCTGCTTGCAACAACCTAACACTCTTTCCATCTTCCGTTTTCTCCGAGCTTGCCAAGTGTATCTAGTTCAACTGCGAAGTCATCCGTCCCCCCCAAACCTCGAATTTGTTCCTGACTGCAGCTGAGAGCACCACGACATTCTGTTAAGCTCCTGGTCTCACGGAACAGCTTGACACTAACATTTACCACTGAAGCGATAGTCAACACCAACAACTGTTGATCACCAGATCCGCGACCATCGAGTCCCAACCATGTCGTTCGATATCCCCCCTACGATGCGCGCCTGGCAGTACTCACAGACCACTGGTGGCCTGGAACAGAACCTGGTGCTCAAGGACGATGTTCACGTGCCCACCCTCTCGCCGCGTGTGGGCGACAACGAGCTGCTCATCGAGGTTCTCAGCGCGAGCATCAACCCTTCAGACTACAAGGTCGCCGAACTGCCCCTGAATCTGGGCCGTGCTGTCGTCCGCACTCCGGCCACTCCCGCCTGGGACTTTTGCGGACGCGTCGTCAAGACCACCAATACTGTCGACAACTTCCGTGTCGGCGAGATTGTGTTTGGTCGTCAACCCCCTACTCAGCAGGGCGCTTGTGGTCAATACATCGTGGCTTCGGCAAAGGCTTGTGCTTCCTTGCCTTCGGGCGTCGACGTCGACGAAGCCGCCTCCATCCCCTGCGCCGGATTGACCGCCTACCAGACCATTGCTCCCAATGTCAAGCCTGGCGACAAGGTCTTCCTCAATGGAGGTTCCGGTGGTGTTGGCTCCTTTGGCATCCAAATTGCAAAGGCTCTCGGCTGCCATGTCACCGTCTCATGCTCTGCCGCCAAAGCCGAACAGTGCAAGGCCCTGGGCGCCGACGAAATCATCGACTACACAGCTGTCGATGTCTGCCAGGCCTTGCGAGAACGCGGTCAAGTCTTCAAGCTCGCCGTCGACAATGTCGGTTTGCCGGCGGAACTGTACAAAGCCGGCGATGACTATCTCTTGCCCGATGGAAAGTTCGTGCAGGTCGGCGGGCCTATGTCCTTAGCTGCCGTGTCTTCGACAATGTCCAGGCTGTTAAGACCCTCTTTTCTCGGTGGCGGAAAACGCAAGTTTCAGTTGTACACGTTGACGAGCGATCAACACCAGGACTTGACGATACTCGGCCAGATGGTCGCAGAGGGCAAAGTCAAGCCTGTGATTGAGCATACCTATGACTTTGAGGATGTTCCGACAGCCTTCGGGGACCTCAGGAAGGGCAAGACGCACGGCAAGCTGGTCATTCACGTTTCCGATAAGAGGGCATGAGGGGGCAGACTTGGTCCTTTACTGCAGCATCCCCCGCTTTTCCTGCGGACATGTGCTCATTAAAGACACCGTGGTCCAGGCAAGAGCCATAGCTATCATATAAAAGCAGCATGCTGCCACCATCATCAGACCCTTTTGCTTCCCGTCCACAGCCTCTGCCAAGTCCGAAAGTGCATAGACTATGCTAAATGTCCATCGCATCGTCAAACTCCTTACCTCCAGATCTCTGGCACGGCCATTCTGTTTTGTGGACGGCTCTTGATCATCCTCGCCTCGGTTTTGGTGTCAAAAATCTGACATCACACAAGCCAGACTCATCCCTCGCAAATCGTGCGCCTTGAGAAACAGTTTTCCGCCTTTTTGGAGAAATTTCAAGCAAAGGTTAAGATCAGCAGAGACAATATCGAGACTACGACGCTCCCGCTGACGAGACACTCAACAAACCGGCTTTCCACATCCCTCAACAAGAACATCATGGTCGTCAACTCCGCAACTACCGACTACGATGAGGACCCTAAAAGTCACAGGGACCGTTATACCTCCACCACAGTCGACTGTGACGATGCTTCCGAAGATCCCAGGAGCTCCGAATGTGTTGTGTGCATGGAGGAGCACCCGACAGACCAGCTCATTTATTTTTGCTCTGCCTCTTATTCCAAAACAACATCGGAATCGAACACCTCTCACGCGAGCCACGGTTACTGCGACGGCTGCCTCGTCGACGGCATCCGCAGTGCAACCGAGGGTCGTTATCCATTCCGCTGCTGCGGCAAGACATTCAACACAAACGAGTACTCATGTGTCTCCTTGTCCGCCGAGGAAAAGGAGGCGTACGAGGACATGGTCGTGGAGATCAACACACCAAGCCCGGTTTACTGCTCTAACCCTCAGTGCAGCAGCTTCATCAAACCCGATATGATTCAGAGCGATCTCGCTATTTGTCTCGAGTGCTCCGCCAGCACCTGCAAACATTGCCGTCAGCCTTACCACCCGACCGTGGTTTGCACCCAAGACCAGGATACACTCAAGGTGCTCGCTCTGGGCAAGAAGAAAGGGTGGAAACAATGCCCAATGTGCAACTACATGATCGAACTGGTCAGGGGCTGCCACATAATCAAGTGTAGATGTTCCTGGTCATTTTGCTACGAGTGTGGCGCCTCCAACAAGTCAAGGTAGGCCAGCCCATTCTTCCCCTCACTCCTTTCCCACCTATTGTTTTGATAGACTATATTGCTAACTAAGTGCCAACAGCTTGGATGATCGGCGCCACACATGGCACAGAACTTGTTGGGGGCCACCCGATCATGGCTATGCTGCCGCCACCGCCGCCGTCGATGACGCCGTCAATCCCGCCATTGAAAACGGACCTCCGCCAGAGGAGCAGCTGCAGCCCCGTCGCAATAAACCCAGCGTTCTGAGAATAATCAAGGATCGGTGGCGGAATTTGGGGCGAGGTTGGAAAGAGACGTGGACGGAGGAAAAGTTACGATCTCAAGAGCGGTCTCAGGAGCGGGCAAGAGAGTTTAGAAGAGAGCTGGAGCTGGAGAGGTTGATGGTGAGGGAGCTAGCGCTGGCAAGGCGTAACGAGATGGAGGCGGAGAGGGTACTGAAGCTGAAGCTGGCGAGGGAGAAGGCGAGGATCGGGAAGGCTGTACAGGCTGAGTGGGACCGCAATAAGCCTGCGATTAATGACAACGACAACAACAACCGTATCCATGACAACCAAGCGAGAGCGAGAGCCATGCCTCAGCAAAACGTCCAGCCTCAACAACAACCTCCCCAAGAGCCTCGCAATCGTCCTGCTTACCGCGGGCGTGGCTATCTCTGGATGGGGATGATGGTTTCACCCTCCAGGCCGAATCAGCCCGAGAACAACAACAACGACAACTACCACCAGCGAGCCAGACTTCGGAGCGAACAGATCAGTCAACAGCCCCGCAACCCTCTCGACAATCACAACACTCGCGAACGTAGCATTAAGACGCAGCCTCGAGCACGATCGAACTCCCTGCCCTAACCGAATATGCGGCCGAACCATCCACCCGAGAACCCCGAGAACCCCGAGCACCGAGACGGAGGCCGAGGTGGCGGTGGCGGTGGCAGAGTTGGCGGAACGGCAGCATCTCTGCCTACCTCCGGCGACGCACACTCAAATTCTCTGATTTCGACCCTGCAAAGGTCTGATAAGCTGGCTTGGGGCATGCAGCGCAGCTATCAGCTGGCATTATCAGTGCACTACCACATGCGTTATCGAAAGGGTTGCTGCATCTTACTGCACATGTACCTAGCCTCGATTCCAGAATTCCAAGATTCCTGGACTCCTGATGGTGAAGCTTTAGGGTCACACGACACGTTGAGCCCATGCAGATTGCTTGCTTGCTTGTTTGCCTGTCAGCTGCTTCAATTAATCAGTGAGCGGCCCGTGAGCTTAGATAGTTACGAAGTGAGAAGGGGGCTTTTGATTTTCGCATACGATATTGGATAGTAATCTAGTCAAATCTCAATCAACACTTGTTTATCGAACCCCCCCTCGACTTATCTGTTCAATTGTGAGCTATTCACCCCAGTAGTCTGATGTATCCAGCCGTATAAGGAAGCCAACAGCCTTGTTAATCCCACTCAGCGCCAGGGGAAGGCTGAACCTAACAAACAAGGTTGGCGTCGCGTTCCACAGGGGCATAGGCTATACGGCCACTTCTCAAGAGCCAACCAAGGTTAAGTGTCACTCCCCGGTTTTGCGATCACACATTCGTACAGAGGGGGAGAAGGTGGAGGGACGAGCAGATGCACATAGCGAAGCGCAAGTTGCTCACCAGCCGGTGGAGATGTCGGAAATAACCGCCTGCAAGCCAAGCTTCTCATGAATCGAACCTGTACACGTACGCTGGAGGTTGGAGAGGCTGGGGAGAAGTTTGGTGGATGAGAAGGCGGGTGTCGATGCTAGAGGGCTTGTTGAAAAGCTCGGGCAAGTCTCGGTCAAAGGCCGGTATCCTCACTCTTCAGCGGGGGGTTTCCGCTTGTCGAACGATTATGTGTGTGAGTGTCTGGGGAGTTGGGAGGTACTGTGTACATGGCAAAGCGACAGTGTTTAACGATGGGATGGCAGGAAGCTATGTACTGGAAGAAGGTGAGTGAGTGTCTGGGGAGTTTGGAGGTACTGTGTACAACACATCACGTCGACTTCGACCACTTAGGGGAAGAAGAATGGAAACTGAGAAGCAAATGGGGGCCGGAAGTTGGTCCGTCTTGTCATCCAGATGGCAGTGCCGTGCTCGCCGTGGTAGTTGTCGGGTGACGGATGGGAAGGTCGGCAATCTCGGGACGGGAAGAAACGAAAGGTGAGAACTATCATGGGTTTATAGGGTAGCTCAGTAGGTAGGTGGCGAAGATCTGGCTTGACGATGATCTCTCGCTTGACTTAACCTCCCAGAAGCCATCGAGTGGCCTTCGTGTTGCTATCCCAGAACGTCGTCAACTACGGAATTTCGACACATCGGCTGATCGCGAGTAGCCATGATAAAACGGGGGTGGTCTCTTCCAACGAGGTAGGTACGATCAAGCTGTGTGACTTGGCCCGCGTGAAGGAACGATAGAGCCTCAGAGACCACCAGTCACGTTGGCACTGGTAGAGGTACGTACCTTCCCTCCTTCCAACAGATAAAGGGACCTGAACCTCTCTAGCTTCTTTACTTCTCTCCGTCTTTCCTTCCCGCGGAGTCACAGATACTTCCCACTTCACTTCCCACTTCAAAGTCTCCATACCCTCGCTGCCTGTACTGTCTGATTGGTCCTGAATAGCCTCAACTTCTCGAGCTACTGCCATGGAAACCCACTGCCAACCTCAGAGCTACGTAAGCTTCTCTCGACTCCCCACAAGCCACTGATGGTTTCAGCCTATCACGCTTGTCTTCTTTCTGGATTCCGTATGTGTCCGGCTCTCGGTGCTGGCTGTCGGTGTCTGTGTCGGTATTTCGTGTGTACGGCTGGTGTTCCGTACTGGTCCAAAGGCCAAGTATACCTCCCAGACAGCTAGACACTCCGACTGTGTTCTCCAATCATCATGTCTAGGGGATGTACAACAATCCGAACGTACCTGTATATGCTCCAACTATTTAGGGCATGTATTATTGGCTTCTTCTAGTCTGTTATAACCGATGAAATCATGGTGTTCAAGAACAAATTGGTAGTGTACTGCGTGCGGTACTCCTCCGATCCCGGCACACGTCGTCCGTTTACACCATCTCTTCGTGAACAGGATATCCCCGTTAAAACTCACTACCGGGTCAAAGTCCTGCGTCTCCGCTCGGGCACGAGTCAGAAAGTCCAAGCTCCCACCCCCAGCGAGCACTTCCAGTTCCAGAGTTCGGACGGCAACTCTCAACCCTCCCACCACTCTCCAAACCCCAAAACACCGCCAACGGAACCTGCCATTATCATCGCTTTCCTTCCCAGCTTTATCTGTGTCGATTCACCAAGCACGTGCTTCTTTTATGTTCCTGGGATTCTCCCTAGCTCCCACGAGCCACGGGCCACGAGCCACAAGCCCCGACAACGTCCAACCCTAACGCACGCATTGCCCAACGCATTGCGCAAGATAACGTTAGTGCGAACTCTAATTTGCCCTGTGAATCCCAGTGAATAAACCCCGTGTCTCGGTAAAATGTAAATTTCCTCCCCGCATTGTGGCTTGCGGTTTCGTCGTTGGGGTTTTGATATGCGAACTGCGAACCCTCGAACACGCGGCGAGCCGGTGAAGTTGTTGATCAGATGTGCTTGGTTGAACCCTGGAGTTGTCGAGCACGCAATGCGGGTGGGAAGCTGGGAGTTGGGGTTCTTACTCGCACTCCATCCAGGTCTTCGGTATCCGTATCGAACCGCTTGCTATCCTGCCGGTGATCGCCATATCTGTCTTGATCGTTAGATCGTTGGATCTTACACATCTTCAATCTCGAAAAGTCTTGCACGTGTCGAACTAAACTAGCGACATTCTTCGCGTTCTCCAAGATTTTTCTGGTGTTTCTCTGGCGTCGTTCTGGTGTCTTGCTAACGCCAACCAACGCTAAATTAACGCAACTCTAACACTTGATAACCCCAAGTCCGCCTCTGCTGCGCCCTGACTATCAATGCGCTGGCCCTGCAGCAGTCTTAACCTTATCCGATCCGACTGATCAGCATCATTCCAAATCCTTTGGCAACCATAATCCATCCCATCCGTCCCATTCATCTCATCACATCCCATCTCGTTGACCCCAAACCACCAAGTGGGTCCGTCCCTTCTGTTGTTTGGGATCAGTCTGTTTACATTTCTCAGGGGTAAGCGCTGGACCTGGCGCTAAGCTTCTTGTAAGTTGCTCGGAGACAAGGTGGATCTCCGCTAACTATGGTACCCGTTCGCCGAACTGTTAGTGTCGGGTAGTTCCTGGGTAGATCAACGTTCCAGGCGGTGAGGTTTCAAGGGACAAGGTGCACAGAAAAAATCTCAGCGATTGCGTGCTTGCGTTGGAAATTGGAAGTTGCCAGGATGTTAAAAGTTGCTGATCATAGCATGAATGTTGTTCAACGTCTGGAACGTTTTGGCCCTTTATTGTGTGAAGGTGATTGCGCAAGGAAATGGGCGTTGGTTTGACATCAGTTTTCAATGCTAATTACACCAAGAATAACCCAGGAAAGCATTCAACTGCACTGCGTCGTTTGTCACATGAACAGCATGGAAAGGAACCAAAAAATGATGATGGCAAATAAGATGCCAGACCCTCTGTTGAATAGGGTTATTAGATACTATAAAGATAGTCGTCATGTGATAAACAAGGGTATCTTGAACAAAACCGCCCGCCAAAACAAAGTGTGTGTTCCAACCAAAAACAATAACCGTTAACTCCCAAAAGAAACATCATTAATCCGTAATAGTGATATGCGTTCAAGAGAGCATTTATGCCCTCTTGATCTTCTTGTACCTGATGACCTCATTGCCATCCTCGTCGACGATTCTCTCCGCCACGATGCTGTGTCCGCGAACCCACGGCCAGAACTTGGTCCAAACGAACCAGTAGAAGGCGCCAAGGAGCAGAACGGCAACACCGACGATGGGGAAGACGTAGTAGGGGTAGCCCTCGGCGTTCCAGTCTCCAACAGGAGGGATGAAGGGAACGACAGCCAAGAAGACGTTGAGGAGGAAGAAAATGACGAGAATGGGCTCCCAGCAGCGCCATGTTGGCTTCCAGGTATCTCTCCGGAAGAAGTGAAGCCAGATAAGACCGCCAGAAACAAAGCCGTTGATCCAGACACCAGGATAAGTGTAGAGGTTGACCAAAAAGTTATAAGCAGGTCCAGGAGGAGGAGCAAGCAGGACGATGATGGTGACCAGCCAATGCAGGAAAAGCGAAGCAGCAGGAGCATTGCAAGGCTTGTTGGAGCCCCAGAACCTGCTAAGAGGAAGCAGACCCTCCTTGCCCAACTCCTGGTTGAGACGAGCGTGAGCGAAAGCGACAGCCAAAACGTTGCCCAAGTTACTGAGAGCGACGAAGACAGGAAGGGCCTTGACACCGGCGCCCTCACCAAAAACGTTCTTGAAGAAAATACCAGCGACAAGAACCTCAGAGGTAGCAATTTCGCCCTTGGGGACAGCGGCGAAATAGGCAACGTTGGCCAAGACATAAAGAACGGTGACGCCGGCAACGGCGATAGGAGCGGCGACGGTCAAGGTACGGCGAGGATCCTTAAGTTCGCTCATGACGTAATTGGCGTTTTCCCAACCCTTGTAACTGTAGACAATGTTGAGCAGGGCGTTGGAGTAAGCATAAGCACCACCACCGCCGTATGTCTCAGTCGTTTCAATGCGGAAGGAGTGCTCGAAGTTCTTGGGATCAGGGACGTGGCGATGACCGGCAAGGGCGGCAAAACCGGCGAAGACGATGAATAATACGATGACAACTTTGAAGACACCAAGGACGTTGACCAAGCGGACACCCCACTTAGGAAGGAAGGCGTGCAGGGCGCAAGCAAAGGTAGCGCAAGCAACACCAATACCGCGAGCCTTGTAGCTGTCTTCGGCCTCTCCGTTGTGGGCGTAAAGGATGTAGCGACCGAAGGCGAGCGAGTTTCCAGAAGAGAAGCCGAGGAAGATCATCTGCGCGGCGAGCACGCAGGAGGCGAGGTACTTGGGGTGCTTGTAGATGTACTCGAGGTAGTTCTTCTCACCACCGGAGCGAGGAATGGCAAGACCGAATTCAAGCCATACGCTGAGACCGCAGCAGGTCAAGAAGCCACCTGTGTAGGGATGAGGTTAGGACGGAGTGGCCCCAGAGAAAAGAGATGACATGTCCCAGCAAGATGGAGAATCCCCAACTGTAGGGCTGAAACAAGGCTTGTAGCTAAAACTTACCAATAATCCAAAGGAAAATGCTGACACCGACAGAGCCCGTGGCCTGGAAAATAGCGGAGGGAGTCGAGAAGATACCAGTACCAATCATCTTGTTGAGAATCAAGAAGACGGCACCAGTGATACCGATCTTTCGGTCTTCACCAAAGGCAAACTTCTCAGCTGCCTGGACCTCACCGACGACGGCACTGTCATTGTCGTTAAACGCCACAGGGGTGGCCTTGACAGCCTCCGGGTCGGAGGACTTGTCAAAAGAACCCATAATGTATATTGTTGCCCTTCGGCCTTGATAAGGTTGTTGACGATTTGGTTGATGTTGATGACTGAATGAAGAGGAGACGCTGAGCAGAGGGCGACTGACGGTTTATAAGTTGCGAGCATTTGATATAAAGGTCGGGGTGGCGGCGCTGCGGGATGCTTGAGAGTGTGCGAGGCCCGCAGGGATCGGCCCTGGCGTCATCCCATGGCGACATTGTGGTGAGGTCTCTCAAGGCATCCCGGACCTCCGGGGAGCTTTCGGAGGTGGACCCAAAAGCGCTGTAGTTTTCGGTGTGGTCAACCTGCCAAAGTTGCGTTCGGTGGATGCAACTTGCAACAACGAGCCGCACGCCATCGAACACCCTGCCGAGCACATCGGTCTAACCAGGTTCTAGTACGTAGCGTGTAACGACCCCCAGGCGGTCAATGTCCAGAGGGACGCAAGGCTGACAGCTTTTACGCAATGAGAATCTCGATCAGGAAGGACAATTCCTCAGAAATTCTTTGACTTGGGAGTCCTGTCCTGGCCCCGTATTGCGTATGGAATCCAGAAAGCTTCGCCGGCATAGCCAAGACGGCGTGGTGTGGGATTCGAAAGGGATATCACAGATGGGGCTGATGGGTTGCGGGATGCGATGCAGTTGAAGGCAACAGAGGCCGAGACACAGGTGGATTCCCGGGTCCTGTGGGGCCTTTTGGCACTTTCTCAGTCGCCGCATGCAACGAGCTCGACAGGCAATGGGCGGGCATGGTCCACAAAATGGAAAAATTGTCGATGTCGTGCTCAGAGCCAAGAATTGCGGCAACGACCATGGGAGCCAATGCAATGCAGCCTACTGGAGCTCCCCCAATCCCAGCGGCCGGTACCTGATGCTAGAATACCGGGCAATCACCAGACATCGGACATGCCACCAACTTTTGTCACTCTTCTGTAAGCCGACGACAACATGGCCGTTCCCTTTCTTCCTTGCGTCCGGGTATCCCGATGTCCAGTTGACCCATCAGAAGCCATGCAACAATCGAGAATGACGAAAAGGAGTTGTGCCTCTCTATGTCCTTCCCCTGTCCATGGACCCCAAATCCCTCCCCCAAGGCGTGATAATTGACTCATCGAAACATCAGGATGGTAGTCTCAAGGCTGAATTGAAGATCTGGGGGAGGCGACTTTATATGTTTCGTGAAATCGCCATGAGGAAATCTCCATGATGTCCCCAACTGAAGTTCTCGACGACGAGGTCCACCATGAAGGAAAGCGTGTTATGTGGTCCGTGCGAGGCGGGTACGACAGCCCCATCCCTGAATCCTGAATCCAGAGTGACGATATGCCCAAGACGTCACCATCACATCCTTTGATGAATTGTCGCCATGAGCGAATCCTTGGCTATCCTGACGAATTGCTCGTGGTTGTGTTGCAGCTCCCTAGCTAGGAAGGTGGTTTGGTTACCCCCAAAACCTGGCGATCACGATGACTGCTAGCAGCCACAATGCTGCAGTTCGTCCCTTTGCAGTGATGGCTTTTCCATATTTCCTGATTTATCAATCCACTGATGGTGTTGTTGGTGGCCGTCGATATTTGGGGGTTATGGCGTGACGGCTCGTATTGGCATAAGGCTGAAGCCGAGACGTTCGAGGTGTTGAGTTGTCGTTTTGTGAGCTCAGCTGACTGAATGCTAGGGCGATGAGACAATCGAGGCTAGCCGATATGGACGGTCGGTAGACGCAGCAAGCAGACAAAAGTCGTCGAATTTCGGTACTCCAACAACAAGAACTCTTTCTTGGTCCCAACCGCACGATCGACAATGCTCACGACTTGCGAGAAAGTTGAGCGCGTTGGCAAAATGTGTCGATGCGGTCATGAGCCGGCTTCGACGTCCTAACCGCCCTGGTAGTTGCTAGTCACTGGACAAGCTCTTTCTGGTCTTTACACCTCCGTCATGCCCAGGGTGTCGATGGAAGAAGTAACTCGAGGGATGGTAACTTCCTCCGTCTTCGAACACATGACGGCATTGACGCAGTCCTTGTGCTTTGTTCCAAGGGCTTCTGCATCGCAATCTCGGAGCCACTGGCGTTTGGCGACCGCGTCTCTCGATGGCACATATGGCATGGAGGACAGAATGTTTTGAAGAGAGCCTAGCTGTGCAGTCACTGTCAGCATCTGCTGGGAGATTTGGTACACCATTCACTTACCTGGAGTGACAGAATTCCCAAGAGGCTGATGACCGAGAATATCGGGGCTCGAGAGCAAAGATTGAAGGTCGTCATGCCCTGAGCAAGAAGCCATGGGAGGAACTTGCTAACAACGTAGGGGCATTGTGGTTATTCCCGTTGCCTCTGGTACGAACCATCGGCAGAGACGAGGACGCTCATCAGGATAAAAAGAAAGCTGACATGATGGAGGTTGTTTCCGTTCAGTTGCTGTCGGTGCTTGAGAAAGAGGATGGATGTCACTCAACGCGTCCGGGAACCTAATTGTGCAAAACGAAACGCTTGTTCGTGGAAGGTAAGTAGATGGATAGCTCGATGGGCTTTGAACCAGATTTTCGAGGGCGGGCAGAAACGCGCCCAGATGCGAGTGAAAGAATGTAAGGGGGAAAAGAGGTAGTTTCGAGAGAGTGTCCCAGATGCGTTGTGGAAGTCTTTGCAAGACGGAATTTGCCTCTCTAGTTGGATCTGGTCGTGCTTGCCAGAACGGAGCCAGTCTGCTTCGCAACTGCCTTGGAAGCCTGGAAATCTGCGTATGACTGTGTCAAGGACGGAGTCATGGAAGGAGCGTCCCTATCGCGGAAAGCTCCTTCTCCTGCAATAGTTGCAACTAGGGCACCGAGATCGGAGACTAGCGGCTATGTGGTGACCGGTCGCTCTCGATCAACTCCTTCCGAATTGGGCATGAGTCGTGATCGGAGTCCATCGGAGACCATCACGCTTGCTTAGTCAGTAGTCGCCGGTACGTCATCCTGCTCTGGGTTGAGGGGATGTACCACTCTTGCTAATCTACTTTGGGGCTCTTGTCATCAAAGTACTCTTTATGGTGGAGGGTAAACCGAGAGTCGGAGATGCCTTGGTTGTTGTGAAGATATGCCAACAAGAGGGTGAGGGTGGATACGTTGGAGTGACAACGTTCCCTCTTCTTTTTCATCCGACATCCCGTCTGTCTTCAGTATATCCATGAGTCTTGGCCGTGTATTCCGTGGCATTATGTGGTGACCATTGACCATAGGCCGTCGTCACTGGTTGTGGTCCAGATATGTCCCGTCTCTGAAACGGCACCGAGTGAAATAGCCCAGCCGGTTTAACATGAGGCTCAATTGCCGGAGGTAGCGGCACGTACCGAAAGGTCCAGTCCCGGTATTAGCCCCGTTCAAAGGCTAAAGTCCCCCTTATTGCTTCATGGTACCTGCAGCGGGTGAAATGGTGAGGGGAAGCGGCATCTGGGCATGTGAGCCAGCCAACACGAGATTTGCAGCTTTGCTCTTCCTTGTCTTCTCACGCTGATTGCTTCACCCATCAAGCCATTGTCATCTCCAACCACCTTGTCCAGTAAGCTCGTCTGACTGCATTGCTTTGAGACAAAACACACCATCACGGCCATGCTCAAGTCTATATTCCTCGCTTTCGGCGCCGCCAGCGCAGTGGCACAGACCCAGCCCGCTCCTGGAGGCTGTACCACCAACTCCTTCACCTTCCCGAGCTGGTTCGTCCACAATTTCACCACGAATCCTGCCAAATACCAAGCGCATTACACGCTTGTGAACAGAGCAACCAACTACACTCTGAGCGTAGGTTGTCAAGGACAAGATGGCACTTATTACACTTGCCTTGCCTCGGGCCCGCGATATGCAATGACGTTTGGTGGAGCAGTCGAGCCGAAAGCAACCATCGCCATCGTCCATGTGTCTGAATTTTGGTACTGCGATGACAGACAGACCCCTAAAGCGGATGCTGCTCGTCAGTCAGTACGTCAAGCATACGACGGATTGAAATTCGAGGCATCTGGCAACGCAACCGTTGCTCTCGTTTGTAACGGCGATGTGTGTAAGTCATCCAACCCTGTCGACTTGGTCAAGGGCTCGCTCTCAGAACCTGTGGCAATCACACCTGCGTATGCCGAAGGACCGCCGGGACACAAGAGCCCAGGCTGTGGCGCCCTTTCCAAGACGCCAAAGTGGACACTGGGGACCATCATCTTCATCAACGAGACAGGTGACGGGTCATCTGCCATCCAGTCTCAGTCGATCCAGTTCCAAGTCACCAACGAAGCCACTGGGCACGTAGTTGGTTGCCTGAACTACTTCCTTGCTGGTCCAGGAGAAGATCCGCGTATCCAAATCAACTGCGGCGGCGGTACAGATCGCAAGAGCCGATATAACATCCGAACCGGCACCGTGTTTTATCCAAGAAGCTGGAAGTTTGAGATCAACGAGACGTGGTACTGCGACGATGTGGATTCCGCAAAGCCGTAAGCTATCGGCCGTCTGGTTTGGTGGAAGAAAGAGTGCTAATCCCGTGCGACATCACAGAGTAAGCATCACAGGCACAGGAAGCACCACTCTCCCTCTCAACTGCGACACCGGGTCGACCACCACATACTGCCAAGCCGACGGCGTTCCCGTTCAAGGTCAGGTCCTTTCGAAAACTGCCCTCGCCCCTTACTCCATCGAAGATCCCATCCCAACGGCAGATGGTTGCACCATTTCGTCCGTCCTCTCTCCTTCGTGGGCTTTCAGCAACTTTGAGCTCGACAAGAGCACGGGTGACGACGTAAGCTCGGCAGCCATCAGCTTCAACCTGCATCTCAACACCCAGAATAGCCTCTTCGATTTCCCTGTGTTCGTCTACCATGACGATGTCAAGTTGGGTGACGCCGAGACCTGGTATCCCGGTTCATTTGGCGCTGGTGAACAGCCTCTTGCGCCAAAGACTGCCTCGTTCCGGTATCATGATAAGACACAGGAGATTGCTATCAAGATGGATTGGGTTTGTATAGACATTGATCCGGAACATCCGTAAGTTTTCTTTCCCGTGCTTTCTAGGTATAGGAATATCGGCTGACAAAGGTGCAAAATAATAGGGTCCAGTTCAGCGGCGTCGCACCCACCAAGCTGCCCCAGCTGGAATGCGAAGAGACAGACTATGGGCTGGCGCGGTGCGTGTCTGCTCAGGGTTACAAATGGAACTCGCCCGTCTCAAACGTGACATGGAAATCGTTGGAGGCAGGCTCAGTGTGATGGCAACGTTCCGGGAGAATGCGATGGCGCTTGGGGTCTGGGCTTGTAGGTCTCGTAGGCGGAAGGGTGTCGTTAGATCAACCACCTCATGGGATGACAAGCATCTTTCAGAAGCTTCGCAGAATACCAAGACTAAATATTGAGCACCATGTGAAGTCCAAACAAGGCTCAACGACAGCCATCGTGCTTTGCTGACTCGGCTAGTGATTGGCCAATTCCACGTCGACGTGTTGCCGACGCAGGATGATGCGCATGGTACCGGTATGTATGTCAAACGGGCAGCTGAAAAGTCGTTTGACGTTGTCCCGCAGGCTCGCTGTTCGTATTTGTCAAAGACTTTGCATGTAGCATTAAAAGAGCGCACTCTTGATTATTGCCTTTCGGTTCGTCTCGCTCGTGATGAAGAAGTAAGATGAGGTTGACGTTGACGTTGACGTTGACGTGGAGGAGGAAGACGGACAACCCCCAACCCTCCGGACAACCCCCAACCCTCCGTTCTTCTCTCCTCCACTGTTGACAGTTCCCCACAAACCCACTTGCGCCCAGACCCGGCGGGGAGCTTAGATACACCCCACCCGCAGCGCTAAACTGCGGCCGCCAAGACAGCCATGAGCAACATCCCAGACTCTCCAAATCACAACTCCAACAATTGCAGATGCCACCTTGCAAAGCTTCCAGAAGCATTTGACCATAGCTTGAAAGCTACCTACCTTTCTACCTTGTCCATCGTTTCGAGACCCATCCATTATAGCTTCTAATACACGATATTTTCCTCACATCAACTCCCATCAACGATAGGCATCGCTGCTTGCTACTCTTGTTTCAAAACTCAGCAATCCTCGAATGAACCCCTGAAAGTCAGCCCATCATGGTAAGCGACCCAGCAGCAACAACAACAACAGGTCACCATCACGGTTCTCACGTCTTATCGTAAACCCTACCTACAATACGTCCCCAAGCTAACTACTCGCCCTCCTCCCTCCAGAACACAACCTTCAACTCAGCTCTCAAGCAGAGCACCTCAATCCGCAAAGACCTCGCCGCCCTCTCCTCGCACGAGCACGAGCTCGACCCAACCTCCCTCACGCCCGCCGCCCTGGGCTCTCTCTCCGCCTCGCTAACCGCCTTCAACCGGACCATCGACGAATACAACCACCTAGCCAAGCAGGAGCTCAACGCCGCCAAGCAAGAAAAAGCCTACGAGAGGATACGCAGCTTCCGCTCGGAACTGCACGACTTCCGGACGCAGCTGGACGCGCTCAAGTCCAAGCGCGAGGAACACATGCACGCGCAGAACCGCGCCGAATTATTGGGTCGAAGACCGTTTGTGGCTAGTACGCCTGAGAACCCGTATGCTTCGTCAGCTTCGGCGTCGGCGACAGCGACCGCGACGAGTGGTGGATATGGAATAGGCTCACATTCGCACGCCAGGACTAATAGTATGGCCGAGGCGGGGAGGTTGCAAAGTAGCAGCGTGTTGGGCTCAGGGGACGCGAGTCGCGAGCAGCATGCGCTGCGGGAGCAGGATTTCTTCCGGAGCACGCACTCGGCGCTGGACGATTACATTGCGCGGGGCCAGGCGGTGCTGGGCGATCTGAACCAGCAGAGGGAGATCATGAAGAACACGCAGCGGAAGCTGTACTCGGTCGGCAACACGCTGGGGATCAGTGGCGATACCATCAGGATGATTGAGAGGAGAGCAAAGCAGGATAAGTGGATCTTTTGGGGAGGCGTGGTGGTTTTCTTCTTGTTCTGCTGGTTGGTGTTGCATTATTTGAGGTGAGCTTGCTGCTATTGCTATGATGGTGGTTTAAGGAATGGTATTTTTATGGGAAGGGAGCAAAGTCAGAGAGACGGGAACTAATTTGTTCATGGATCACATTATTAGCGGAGGAGGAGCAGGGCTACTAGCGAAAGTTCGGTCAGATTGCGGCATGGGGCCCAACGGCGACGGCGGCGGCATCTGTCTCACAGTCATCAAGCGCGGCGTTTTGGGTGTTGGGCTTGGTCTGGTTTACTTTTTAACTAAACAAACATGGTCTAATATCATGGGGAGCAGCAGCAGCAATGCGTGAAACAATTTCATCTATTTAAAAGAAGGTACCATATGCCCCATTTCCCCTTTATCCATCATGTGCCTACTACCCATTAAAAATGACCGGATCGTAACCATTGAATAGCAGATACTAAGCTCCCATCTTCAGCTCTCGTACATGTGATGCCCTGCCTAGTCAACCAATCCCCCGTCACACGTCTCCTCAAAAGCACGCCAAAGGAAGACGCCCCCTAAACGTCCCTGAGCGCAATAGTAAACAACACGTCCCTCGTCGTCCTAACCTCCACCACTTCCGTCTCCGGCAACACATGGTTACTCGTGCTCATCTGTCCACCAAACTCAGTCGGCCAATCCTCCACATCCCACTCTAGTCCTTTCGTCCAGATCCTGCTCGGTTCTTTGACCGGCAGGATGCCCACCCATTTTGCAAATACATCCTTCTTCTCTGTCTCGCTGACCTGGCCCTGGCCTGGCTCACGCACCCGGATACGATGAGTGCCCGATTTGAGCAAAAAGGTAAGCGATTCCCCGCTGAACAGGTACATCCTCCCGTCGGCGTAGGTGGGCGAGGACTGGAAGAGGTAGAGATGGTGAAGCTGGGAGAGACCTTGGTCGACGCGGCCCCCGAGACCGCCAACAGCGACGATGTCGGGCGTGGGAACGTCAGGTTTGGAGCAGGAGGGACCGCGGAGGTAATCGACGGATTTACCGAAGTCGGTTGAGTATTGGTTGGGATCGTGGATGATGGCGGTCTTCTTGGCAGAGGAAGAGGATGAGTGGGTGGTGAAGTAGGTGCGTGTTTCGGTGGTGAGGGAGTCGAGGTCGCCTATTATTGCTGTGAGATCGTCCTGGAGGTTGTTGTTAGCGAGATAGTTTGGGTGTGGGTTGATTACGAGGTTTAGAATGGGATGGACTTACAAAGTAACGGTCGCCATTCTTGCCAGCAACGTCATACAGGCAGTTTGCACCTCCGTCGGCGGCGACGCGGATCGATGCTTTTGTGTGTGGAAAGTTGAATGTTAATACCCGTTTCCTGTTCTTTTCCGTCTGAAGTGTTCACATGTCAAAACAAAACATACCGTTCTTCCACAGACGCTTTACCAAGCCCAAATGAGTAAGTGGTTGGTTGAGGACGACCAGTGCGAATCGTCCGGGCTTGTGAGTGGTTGTTGTTGTTCCATTTGAGCCGTTCTGCAACTGATCGTTTGAGTCATCTTGCTTCTGATATTCATGATCTCTGATCAAATCGAGGGGATGCCATTCGAAAGTATGGTCATCACCGGCCGCCCCGGTTGTCTGTGTGGTGTCGTCGTTGGTTGTGCTCATGACTTGATCCGGATGATTTGCACACCCTTCCTTTGGTATAGATAGATGGTGAACGTAAGGCTCGGTGATAACCTGTGCAATAGCGGGACTGTGAGAATGTGATGAAGATGTTGCTTGAAAATAAACGATACTAATCTGAGCTTTCCCAGTATATGAGGAATTATAAGTTAGGTCGGTGGTGACTCGTAGGTTTGGCAGTCGATGTCAGTGTCTTTGTTTCTTTCTTTCCCGGGGCCCGTTTCGGTGCTTCCGTTGGGCTGTCCGGCGTTGCAGCATGTGGTGGGTACCGGTGTTCGGACCATCACCGATGTCTATTAAGACCGTCTTTTATAGTAGGGCGGCTAGAAACTTTAAATTCCTTCCATGACCGAATACTCGTCATTTGTGTACTTCGGGAATTCTAAGTTCATTTTGCTTGGTCATTTTCTCCAATACAAAACTTGGCGCAATGAATCTGTCGACGACCAGAAGCAAACATTTGTAAAATGTCGAGCTTGTAATAGCTTCATGCGGAGATACGCTACACACACAGTCAGCCCGAACCCCAACCCTACTGGAGCTTTGGGGATGTAAGTCGAGACTTGGATTGTCTTGCTGCCTCGAGGCTCCTCGCCAAAACTTTCCATCTTTCCTTGCGGAAACTTGACAATGTAAACGCCCTGTTATTCTTTCTCATTCACCTGTCACCTTGTATTGGTGGTTGCCTTCTCCAATTTCCTATATTGCACATGCTTCAAACAATGGCATTCTACAGGATGAGGGTGCCACTTTTAAGCGGATGTGACCAATCGGATAGCGAATTGGAGTAACAGCGCCCTGGCCCGCCCCGGTCGGTCGGCGGTCGGCCTGCACTGGAGCATCGCCAGAAATTTTGTCGGGTCGACGTGGGTCGGATCCGGGAAATGATGACAAACCTCTTGATTCCCGGACCCGTGGAGCTGCTGCGGAAGCACCATCCGACCCTCGTTTTTCCCGACTGAACCTCCGACCGTTTGCGCCTGTCTTGTTGATTTTCGAGTCCCGACACCGACACAATGTACCGCACGGCTCTCCGCCCTTCGCAAAGCGCATTGCGCGCAATCCGGCCCACCACCACCTCCTCCCCGTCGGCCCTCGTCTCCTCTACTGCCCGCCGCTTCGCCTCCACATCCGCCGCGCCCAAGAAGAGCACATGGAAGGGTGCCGCCGTACGATGGGGTCTTGCCGCCGCTGCCGTCTACTACTACAACACCAGCCCCGTCTTTTCCGATGAGCTTCCCGGTATGCGCCCCTTTTAGTTATATACCAACCTTGTTGCCATGCGCGCCCTCAGCTTCACCATCGTGTTTATTGACACCACAATGCGCCAATGCTAATACGTGATGGGCCAATTCGCACAGAGACCGCCGGTACCGCCCCCTCCCAGCTGACCGACGCCGACCTTCCCACTGTCGATGCCATTGTCGAAGAGAAGAGACGCCAGGCCGCCGAGCATGCTGCCGCCAGGAAGGCTGCCCAGGCTGCCGCCAAGAAGGACGCCACCCCTGCCACACCTTCCGAGTCGGTAGAGGAACAGACCACCAAGGTCGAAGCCCAGGCTGAGGCCATCCCCGAGGGCAAGTCCAAGCCCAAGTCCGAGTCAAGCGAGGGTGCCATCCCCGAGGCTGGTGCCTCCCCTGAGGCTCTCCAGCAGGAGGCCGATGCCCAGGGCGCCTTCAACCCCGAGACCGGCGAGATCAACTGGGACTGCCCGTGCCTGGGTGGCATGGCCCACGGCCCCTGCGGCGAGGAGTTCAAGGAGGCTTTCAGCTGCTTCGTCTACTCCAAGGAGGAGCCCAAGGGCATGGACTGCATTGACAAGTTCTCGTACGTACCCGAACTGTCGGCTGACGTTCTTGTCCAACCGGAATTTGGTGGAACATTGAGAGCTAACTACCTAACAGTCACATGCAGGACTGCTTCCGCAAGTACCCCGAGATCTACGGCGCCGAGCTAGCTGACGATGAGGCGGCTGAGAACGGCTCTGTCCCTGCCCCTGCCGCCGAGGGCACCCCCGCCAAGGAGGATCCTGAGCTTCCTGCTGCCGCCTCTCCCGTTGACGACGCTCCCTCTGATATCCCCGCCTCTGCCAGCGATGCCACCACCGAGAAGACCTCCGAGGTCGTCCCCACCGCCGCCCACGATGCTACTGCTGCCAACGGCGACAAGAAGCAGCAATAAATAAAAACAGACCACGAACAATGACAAACAACACACAGCTAGCCTGTTGCTGCAAATTTCTACAACTTTTAGTACCATTGCTCTGTACGATTTGACATATGGCATAGACAGAGAGAGGGAGACGGAGAGAGAGGGAGGAGATAAGACAGGCGCAACGACGGCGATCACGGTCAAGCGACTGGCTAGTCTAGTATCATCTGGGATAATGGGAGTTTAGAGGCGCATGCGAAGAGGGTTGAGGTTGGTTTGCCTTTCGCTTTTGAAGGGCAATGTACGACTTTGTGTATTCATACCATGTAATGCAAGCGCAAAATAGACATATCCCATGCTCATCATACCTCGGGCTAGGAGGAAGTGTTGCTGTCGACGGAAGGCCTCCGTTACCTAGAATATTGTAGCCCCTACAAATTATCATTTCCAACGGCCCCGTCTTCAAGGAAGGGGGAAACGGAGAATGACATGCTGATCAGGGACCATTTCCAACCTCAACCCAATTGACAACTTGGGGCTTCCCGCCGTATCCTGATGCCAGGGGAACTACCCTGTGTGTGTTGACTTTCTCCAAGTCGCGAGCAGCTTCGCGTTGCTTGGATCGGAGAGGCCTGGAAGCTAAGAAAAGCGTGCTAGCGGAGCCGCAGACGTCATTCGCGACATGGGTGCTCAGCTGTGCTGGCTTCCATTTTTGGGCTTTTTAGTGGGTATAGCGGGGCAGCGGGGTTGTTTTGGGGCCTGTTTTCCGGGGTGGTGAGCTGACCTTGGCTCCGTCCGGTTGCGTCACCGTTTTGGAGCTCAACCCCGTCATGCGCTGTCACCATTTGCAGTCGGCAATCACAGGCGTTTTCAAGCGGAAAGTCAAGCAGGCACGGGGCATTGCACCACTGAATGTGACTGCCCAGCATCTGTGCGTAGATCGTGGATATAGGTAGCTGTTCCGTTTTGAGCCGTGGAGGCCGTTTGCATGACTTGAAATTGTAAGGTATCTGGCCGTTGTTGCCAAGCTTTGACCAAGTTGAATTCTCCCCTTCTCCGGCTTTTCAAGTTCCTTGGTTGACGAAGTGACCTCACGCTCGTCCAATGCCGTGCTCGTTCGTCCCTAAATACAAATCCTTTCGGCCGTCAACTCCAAAGAGCTTCCCTTCCCCAGATCATCATCACTTCAAGAACAACATCCAGTAAAACAGCTTCGACGTCGCTTCACCTTTGCGATCACTCACATCCTCCCATCTACCACTAAATCACCACACAAATACTTCTTTACCACAACCAGTTAACAGTAAGCTTCTGCCTTTCTCTCGACGGCTTTGCGCGGCATATCTCCCCGAGCCCAGAGCCACGCGACACTTCCGAGGAACTTCGCTAACCACCACTCGCGATAGTGTCTTACGCTGAGATTGCTGCCAAGGGCCCCAAGCAGACTCCTGAGGAGGTAGGTTCTCGATACTCCTGTCTTTACTGCGCGCCCAGAAACGAGCCTCCACTTGGTTCGTTCGCGCGCCATAATCAAACGAATCTAACATATCCTTTGTTCTCAGGCTGCTGCCCCTCTCCCTCCCCAGATCGAGGTTGATGGTACAGAGTCTACTTCCACCGCCTCCCTGATCGACGTCGATACCCCTTCCGTCCATACCGTCCCTTCCGACTTCCAGGAGCAGGAGATCAAGACCGAGACTCAGGCCACCCGCGTTGAGAAGGAGGAGGAACAAGAAGCCAAGGAGGAGGCCGAAAAAATCAAGGCCAAGGCCCGCGCTGAGGCCGACCTCGCGAAGAAGAAGGCCAAATCCAAGGCCAAGAAGGCCGACAACTGGTTGACCAAGCAGTTCGCCAGCTTGAGCGATGGCACCACCGGCGCTCTCGCTGCCGTCAACCTCTTCGCTGTTGTTGGTCTTAGTGGATGGCTCGGCTACAGGGCCTGGGGTCTCTACGACCGCAGGCAGTTCACATGGCAGCATGCCGGCCGTGGCGCCGGTATTCTCGCCGCTGTCGCCGTCTTTGAGAGTGTATTCAGCGGGTACGTTATCTCTATGCGACAACCACCACAAGATGTTCCACAATGCTAACATTCCGTGTACAGGTACCTCGCCAAGGGCAAGAAGGCCAAGGGCCAATAGAGGATATGAATCCGGTACTGCAAGTCTGAAAAAGTCCGCGCGGCATTGATCACGACCGATCCTTCTCTTCTATGTTGCAGGGCAACACTTGTTCCTTTTTGTCGAAATATTACGTTTACGGGCTATGACGGGGGGTATGGTTTGCAATTTTCTGATACTCCAACTTTGGCGTTTGTTTAGCTCTTCTGGGTCAATTCCCGTCAAATTGACATCTCATCTCTGTTCTCCATGGTTCGATTCCTCGCTTCGCATTTTCACTGACTGGCGCACGATAGCTGTTCCATCACGGTGATCTCGGCTAGAGAAGCGCAATGCCAGGCACCATGTACATTGCCGCTGTGTGCCAACTTCATGCATCACACTTCAGCATGTGCAGTCTCAACTCTTGTCAAGTTTGCCAAGTGGTCTGAAAAGAAAGGCCGGACACGCTTACATCAAACAACACCCATAAGAGTGTCCGGATCTCTTTTTCATACCTCCTGTTTGCTAACCATCCTCAACTCACAAAGCTCCTCCCCGCATCAGTAGTGCACACAAGATTCAACGCCCATCTTGTCACAAACGCTGCCCTAATAATGGGTAACGCATTGGCGGGACCGGTCAAGGGCAGGATGGGGTCCTCGAGATATCGCACGGGTCAGCCCGTATACGATATATATGATCGACCCTTGAACGGTGTGGTAGTCCACGTTCCAGACCAAGACCTGACTGACTAACCATTCACACAATGTCCTACAGCGCTTCGAATTCCCGGCCCCCTCCTCAGCTCCGCCCGGGCCTCAAACTAACCGTCCGATTCGTCATCAGAGAGAGTGAAGATGGCCGACCCATCATCGCCATCCGGCTCGTCGGTGATTGCTGCAATATCATCAGCGTCCCCGGCAACCCAGCTTGGTTCATGCCCTGGGAAGAGCGCCTCCAAGCCACCGTCCCCTTCCCCGCCGAGCGCGAGGAGCTTCGCGGTTACATCCGCGACCACATTCTCTGGTGCAACCGAGCCGGTGCCAGTGTGGTACAGGTCACTGACGACCGGATTGTCTTGACTGGAATACACGAGGTTTTACAGGAGTGGAGAGCGAGAGCGAGAGCTCAAGCTCAACATGCTCAGGAATCCGAGAGCGGGAGCGGGAGCAGCAGCAGCAGGGACGAGCAGCGGAGCATTTGGTCAAAAGGACCAGTGTTGTCGAAAATAGCGGGGCAGTTTATTGAGTTGTTCAAGTGGGTGGAGTTCAGTCCAAGTGATTGGGCTGAGGTGATGAAGTATAAGCATCAGTGGGGGAGCGTGTTTGAGGATTTGGTCAAGGGGAGGAGGAATTTTGCGATTGGGCCTTTGAGGACGACGAGGCTGAGGGTGCATCTGGGTGAACTTGAAGGGGGAGGAGGGGGGCATTTTGATGGTGACTACCACCAGAAGAGGATGAGGTTTTGGAGCTCTAAACTCTGAGGTGTGAGGTTGTGTGAGGTAGGATGTGGGGCATTAGGAGAAGGCAACGGGGGAAAGAGGAAGGGAGGTGTTTGTCTTGTGGGAACTGTGGGAAACGATTAGGTGGGTTGCCAACGTTTATCACGGGGTTGAGTGTGCAGAAAGAGAAGGTCAGACAGAGTGTGAACACGAGCATGACCCCCTTAGGAAGATTAAATTGGAAGGATATCCGAGAAGCAACTAACATCTAATTAAATCTATTTCCAGACGCCTTGCTGATATTCATCCTAAAACGTTTTATCAGGCAGTGTCCTCGACGACGAGAAAGAAAACAGGACGGGCAGAGAGGCCCCACAGGATTTCCACCTGCCCGAGCCGCCTAGCTTGATAAACTCCACATTCTGAGTAGATAAGCACATACGACCATACCCACTGGAAAACTCGGGATCCCGTCCGCTCTCCCATAGATAAGCCAGTGAGGGCCAGACTAGTAGTTGGGTCGGTGACGACCAGCGAATCCCTGGTGTTGTATGTTTTTTGATGGTTTTTTCGCAACCCTCATCTCTCTTTTTGACTGGTCGTTTCGTGGTTGACTCTCTCTTTCCCACTCGCTATATTAAGTTCCAGCTCTGTCGCCATTTCGTTCTGATTTCCTTAACTTAAGGTAATGGGTTGGAATCCACCTAATATCTCGTAGCGCTCAGTTTGCGCATCTCCAGCCTTATCGACTCCGTCCTCCCAGCTGCCAAAGAGACGGGCAAGAGTGGCAGCGGATACCACGACCAGCGACGATAGGGCTCAACAGGTACGTCGATGCTGCAAACACAAAAGAAGTCAGCCCTTCATCCTTTCGCCATTCATTGTACACATCAAACATGACATGACAAAGTCCCGAAGCAAAGAAAAACTCACCAGATCTCTCCATCCCCTTCCCCGATTGCTCCCTCTTCACACAGTTCGCACATTTCCTCGGGTACTCTTTGGCTCTGCTCGTCCTCTTGGTGCCGCACGAGAAGGTGTAGGCTTGCGCTTGGATGACTTTGGTGCAGCGCTCTTCGGTGGTTATTTCCAGGAGAAGCTCCTTGCAGTGGGAGCAGAGGGATTGGGTTATTGCTTGGGTGCACATCTTTGGTGATGCCCCGGTGGGCGAGGATGACTGGGCCTGAGTAGAAAGTGAGGAGTGATGAGTGTGATTGGAGGAAAGGTTGAGGTTGAGGTTGGGGTTGAGGTTAGTGATTGAGGCTGAGGATGTCAAAGATGTTTGGCTCTGAGATATGGAGGTGTGATTTTGGTTGCTGAGAGCTCGATAGGGAGGAAAACGGTTGGATAGAAGGCTACTTGAAGGGAGGTTTTGAACGGTTTTTCCTTTCTTTCTTTCTCTCTTCCCTCTCCCTCTCCCTCTCCCTCCCTCATCATCGTGGGCTCACATGCAGGTATCTGGTATAGTGTTCGATGTTTCTGGAATCCTGACTGACTCAAGATCTACAGGTACCTCCCACACTGTCGAGTTATTGACAGAGTGGCTGTGCCCAGTACAAGACCATAGTCTTGGGGATTTCGATGGTGCATATCCCCTCAAGTCCCTGCATCGCTACATATTTCATCTGATACAGGTGACATCGGAGAATTATATCAACCGGTGGTGGGGTGGTGGTGAGTATAATGTATTACGATGACGTTGGGGCATCATCAAAATCCAACCCTTGAATGAGGGGAGCTGAGCTTAAGGCCTTAAGGTCATATCGGACCTAACCAGCGTTGGAGAATGTGGGATGGGAACGGGTTGTCTGATCTGCTCTGCTGCTTCCACAACATGCTGCTGACGGGTTGTAAGATGCCAATCACTTCTAGAGAAGAGTATTAAGCTTGTGTTTGTGCTTCGAGAAGCTCAAATGGCATTTCTGTCTCGCGGCTCGGCCACTCCGATGGGAATGTGGAAGTTGGTGTTTATGGGTTGCACCAGTGTCCGTTTCACGTTCTCACAATGTTTTAGATCGGAGAACCATTCGAAGATGTTGCGATACGGTACACTGGTGGTGTGATTTTGACGTTTGTTTTGCTGTGACTCTTCGGAGATACGGATCTGCGTTGCAAGTTATTCTTTGGCTATCGTCGTGTTCTTCTTCAGCCCTAACAGCTGGACTTATCGCTGTCTGGGGAGCTTGTTATGGTAGCTGGCAGAGAAGGGGATCTATTTGTCTGGCTTGGGATGTGGTGAGCTCTGATGACGAGCTTACTTTGAGGTTTCGAGACAGATACTGTGAACCTTACAAGCACTTACCAAGTGTCTCGCCGCTGCTACTACTGTCACTTCCAATGTGTGGCCGTGAAGATCACAGGCTTTGGAAGCTTCGAGCTCAGTGCAACAACTTCGTTTGCACATGGAAGCCATACCAGTGTCGAAGCCGACAAAGTATAGCAGTGTCTTTCTACTGTCTCTTGACATGCGCGCGGTCACAGAAGCCAGGGCCGGAAGCTGGAGGTTCACGGCACTCACCTTTCCCAACCCACATCGTCTTCGAATGGAAATGAGCAGCAGCATGCGAGCATAGCGGAATGAGCAAGTTTCCCTCCCATAACAGCTCCAGTCCGAAAAGCCTGCACGGTTAAAACAGGGGAACCTCCATCCGGGCATGCAGTGATTCGGTCCCGGGTTCCACCAAGTTGTGGGATCAGGGGACCGAACGAAAAAGAAAGTTTGGTCATCTTCCTTGGATTTAAAGCTCACGCTAATGCCTGTCTAACGCAGCACAACGAGTCGGTCGTCCATCCACAAACATTCCTATTGTGGTAAACCCGAATGTCCATCACTTCCACCCTGTCAGACCGAATTTCGGAACCGATTCATAACCCCCTTGAAGAAACTGACCCAGGCCGTAGTGGTGAGGTAAGCGTGAGGATGAGGTGATACCCCGTTGTCGGTGTTGCCGGTTGCCTCCAGTCCCTTTTGCTAGGTCAGGTACTCTAGTCGGTTGACGGTTCAGTGAGAGGCGATGTCTTGATGAGATGAGAAGATCGGAAAACGTCGGAAGAAGGGGTGGAGATGTCGGGTTTGATAACACAGTTGAGAAATGGTTTCTGGGTTGTGTTAGATGTCTTGATGAAGTTGAACAGGCACGAAAAGCTGTGTGTGACTTACAATTTTGCATCGTCAAGTGTATTTACTTGCCGTGCTTGGTGCAGTTGGCGCAGCTGCAGCTGTCACCACAAGAGCAAGAGTCACCGCACATTTTGATGATTGTTTTGGTTGGGGGTTTTGTTGTGGGAAGGTTGGTGATATTCGTTCAAGGTCGTGATATGAAGTTGCAGAGTCTTAAAAGAGAAGCAAGAAAGAAAACATTAGACTGAGGTATGAGGGGAAGTTCAATTCTTATATCTCCCAGTCGAAGCCCTGCCCGCGCCCGCGGTAGTGGCGCTACGCTAACTGCCCAGCACTTGCAGCACTAAGTTCACAGTAGCAGCCCAACAAGCTTAGCATCGCGACTACTAGCCCGACTAGTCACTAGTGGCTTTTGGTGAGACGAATAAGGGGACAGCCACGCCGTCACGCCCTGTTCGCCCTGCACTTATTTTTAATACGATCCCCTCATTTATTCAGGTCATTCTTCCCCCCACTAAGTCTAGGGTCTGGAAGAAGTGAGGGGAACAACGAACGAACAAACACTGGCAGTCAAGCAGTCCCGTCTGACACACACACACACACACACACACCCGTGAGCGCATTTCGCGGGCTTGGTGTACAAGTTGCAACTTTCTTTCCCAATCAAAGCCAAGCAGGCGGCGGATTCCAGCGATGCATGCAGGGCGCAAAAGCCGTGCTGAGGCATGCGGAGGGGTGGGAACAACAGGTGATTTGCTTGGTGTGGTCTATGTGGCCCCCATTAAACTTCATGGTCTTGGTGATAGGCTGGCTAGCTGCAGGCAGGCCGGTTACACTCCATGTCAAATCTCTCCACTCTTGACTACCGACCACGCCGGCTACCACGCCGGCTACAGGCAGTCGAGTACAGCAGGGACAGTGAGCTACATAGTTCTCGAAAGACTTTGAAGGTTCAGCTTACTTGGCGGGGAGAACGCTGAAAGAACGATGCTGGAGGGGTTCATAAACGATACCTGCTTAAGTGGGAAGAAGGAAGGTTCGCTGAGTTCACCCACCCTCGAGCGTCTTCCGAATCACCCGCACCACAACCGAAGTCTAGAGACAAGCATGTCATCGTGTGACATGAGAAGAACTTACCATCGCCCCTTGATCCCGGCCTTCTGGGCGGATGGGGGGTTTTTGTCACTCAGCATGAACCATGGTATCAGATCAATAGTACGGGACTGGCATCTGGGGAAGAGGTGCCGGTTGGTTGCTTCGGTTTATGTCGTCGCTTTCTGGATGGCAATGCCCGGCTCAGTTGTGGAGTTCAAGAGGGTGACGATCCGGCTACGAACTGCTCTATTACTTGTGGATAGGAGCTGGTTATGACATAAATGTGGTTGTGGGGAGGCTGGGCGGCGGTACTTCATGGGCTGATACTACACGGGATGTGACTCGTGCCTCTCTCGCGCATCCGCGAATCTCATCCGGCTCCGGGAATGAGAAGGGGAGAAAGAAGGCCAGTCCAGTCTTCCAGAGCAAGGCAAAGGAAAGATCCGAGCATCCGCGGAGACTTCGAATCCACGTGTATGCTCACCTGTGGAATTAAGGTGAATCATGACTTGTGCCAAAGTTGATCTACTGCTCGTGGCCTTAGCTGATCGCCTCAGCTCAACCTCTAGTCTCTTCTAGGCCTTTCTCACACTGAATGGGGACTGGTCTTGAGTCCGACAATCTGCTCAGCAACATGCATGTCAGCATGATCCCCCAGCGACTGGATTGTCAAAGACCATGGGAGGCATTTCAACCCAAGTTTATTACTGCTGGAGATCATGATTCTCCCCACGCGCCTCACTGCCGGCCTTCATAGGTACTGTGGACTAGCTGCTCCCACGTTCTAACCTCTCGACCTGTACACTCCGATACTGGTTTGTTTGTTAGCTTGGTACTCCTACCATACCAGGGGAGAGCTATCCCTAATTGTTCCAAACCCCAGAAAGACAGGATGTAATAACTAAGTACGGACCGGAAAGGCATCAATAAGATTCAATACAGCATATTGAAACTCCGAAATAGCATATTCAAGGTATGATTACGCCTTGGTTACAGAACGAAACGAATTGGGTAGGTATCAAAACGCCTAAGAGGGCTGGTCTGAGGTCTCGAGCTGACAAACAAACCAGTATTGGACTGTTTGCTTACCTGAAGTACTCACTCATCAATATCATGTCACATGGTCAAGACTAGCGGCTTGGTCCCGCGAACTCATTTCCAGACGGCTGATGAACAAACGTAATAGACGTTCCAAACTTTTACTCAACATCTCTCATCCAAGAAGCAGAATCCATCATCCAGCCTGAGGGGAGTCAACCAAAAAGCAAGGGCATTAGCTTCCTATACTCCCCTCAATCCAAGACCACTTAGAACTAACTAGACATCAAACTTCCCACTCAACCTCAAATCCCTCGAACTCGCCCCCACACTCACGCCAAAGCTCCCAGCGGGAACAACCCAATTCTGCTTCGCCGTATCCCAATAGCTCAAATCCCTCTTCCGCAAATTGAACGTAGCCGTCTTACGCTCCCCGGGCGCCAGCTTGAGCTTGGTGAACCCTCTCAGTTGTTTCGGCGGGCTCGACGGGGCCGAAGACGGCAACGTGATGTACAACTGCGGTACCTCGGCGCCTGTAACGCCGCCGGTGTTTTTGATGGTCGCGGTGATGGTGGCGACGGTTTCCCAGAGGTCGGAGCGGCCGCCTGGAATGGTTTCTCCCTTGGCGGGGCCGGGGGAGGCGGTAGAGGTTATGATGAGGGAGGAGTAGGTGAAGTTTGTGTATGCTACAGATACAACAGGTGAGTGGACTATTCATAGTACGGAAAGGAGAGGGAAGGGGAAATGAACAAAGAAAAACTTACAAAGCCCAAACCCAAACTCATACCTCGGACTTATCCCCTGCTTATCAAAGTGTCGATAATCGATAAACAGTCCCTCAGGGAACGTATCCGTCCCGCCCCTCGCCACAGGGGCACCATAATCGCTCTCGCTCTTGGCAATGGTATACGGCAGCTTCCCCGACGGGCTCACCAATCCATACAAAACATCAACGAGCGCGTTCCCGTTCTCCTGGCTAGGCAGGCCCGCCCACACGACGGCTTTCACGCCGGGCTGCGCGAGGATGGTCTCCAGGATGATCGGGCCGGTGCTGTGCACCACGACGATGGTGTTCTTGTTGGCTTGCGCCACGGCTTGCACTAGTGCGTTGCCGTTGTGCCACGGGTCGAGGTTGGGGCGGTCGCCTGTCACGCCCTCGACAGTGATGTACCCCTCTCCCGAATCGGCGGTGATGAAGACCAGTGCCGCGTCGGCGCCGGAGGCGGCGGCGGCTACCCCGCTGGTGCTGTCGGAGCTGGAGAGGTTGATGATTGTTCCGTCGGATTGGGCGCGGGCCTTGAGGGCGTCGTAGGGTGCGACGAAGTAAGGGTATTCGGTCGTGCCGGAGCCCCAGCCCATGCCGAGCGCGCCGGTGTTGCAGCCTCGGTCCGTGCAGGCGTTTCTGCCGGCGGGGTTGACGACGGATGAGGAGCCGATGACGGCTAGCTTGCTGGGTTTCTTGAGCGGGAGGATGCTGTCATCGTTCTTGAGCAGGACGATGCCGTCTCGTGCCACTGCGCGGACGTTTTCCTTGTGGTTCCCTTGGACGTTGGCCTTCAGGTTGGTGGCTGGGTAGCCGGAGTTCTGCTTGAGTAGGTACCACCCTGCCAGAATGCGCTTGGCCATGTCGTCTAGTCTCGCTTTGGAGACCTGGCCGTTGTTGACGGCGGTGTTGAGTTGTGGGCCCCATAGGATCGTCTTGCCGTTGTAGTCGCTGCCAGGCATGGTCATGTCCATACCACTGTTTGCAGCGCCGTTGGTGGTGTGTTGGGCGTTCCAGTCACTCATGACATATCCCTTGAAGCCTAACTCTTTCTTCAAAAGGCCGTTTTGGATCTTGTCATTCTCGCACGCCCACGTTCCATTGACCTACAAGATTGTCAGTTATTCGATCCTTCGGTTTGTAAGAGTGGCAAGAGTGAACATACCTTGTTATAACTGCACATCACGCTTGCAACGTTTGAGTGTACAGCATCAGCAAAAGGAAAGAGATAAAGCTCATGCATGGTTCGGTCGTCGACGACACTGCTGATAGTTTCGCGGTTGGTCTCCTGCTCGTTGAGGATGAAGTGCTTGGCGCAAGCCTGTACACCATTGCTCTGGATTCCTTCAATGGTCTCGCTCATAGCAATACCCGTAAGATAGGGGTCTGGTCCAAAGCCCTCCCAGTTACGTCCACCGTTGGGGATCTTGCCAAGCGCTCCGGCCACAGGTCCGAGAAGAACGTGTACGCCGACCCCTTTAGCTTCTGCACCGAGGTAGACGCCGCGTTGTCGAATCAGTTCGACGTCCCATGTTGAAGCTGCCTGGATACCGGGTGTGAACGCGGTGACGCTTCCTCCAAATCGGATGCCGAGAGGCCCGTCTTGTAGACAGAGTTGGGGATAGCCGATAGATCTGATTGCTGGTGTGTTGCCAACACAGGGGCCCTTGTTCCAACCGACTCCGGTGACAATGTTGACCTTGTCTTGTTGTGATAGCTTGGAGAGAGCAGAGCTCGCTTGAGAATAGGCAGCGTCCCATGCCGCAGAACCTGAGCTGGCTTGACGGGCTTGCTTCTCGCCAGTCTCGGCCCAGGCGAGGGAAGACGCGGCCAACACCGCGAATGTTTGAAGATACATGACTGGTGTTGTGTTGAGTGTTGAGTCCCGGTGCTTGGTGGCTGTTTAGTCCGGCTCAAGTTCTTCCCTTTATACCAACCCTTCTCATCTCTTCTCACCACACAAAGACACAGCCTCCTCTTTATACTGACAACCAAGGAATGCCCAGTCGGAACCACGGCGAACTTCCATGAACGGATAGCTACCGCCACTTTACCTAACCCCATCCTCAATACGATCTTCCGGGCATGCATGCAAAGACCTGGATTCAGACTTGGAAAACATCGGGCGCTGAGGCCCCGAATGATCGTCGTTAATGCATTGGGGTCATGCTTCCGGCTTTCATGTGCGGGATAAATTATGGGCGGGACTGGGGTGCAGCTAGAGCTCCCGGCAGTGGACGAGAAAGATGTGTGGAGATCCCAAGGAAGGCCACGAGGCGCGCGAATAATATGATGATGTGCTTTCAACTGGAGGCCAAGGAAGCATTCCGAGCGGTTGTGGCCACCGACAACAGCCGGGCCGCATTGCCATATATTAATTAGGCGACAGACATGCAACCTCTTTTCGCGCTGTGCAACACCCCGCCACCCTTCCTGAGAAAGACCGAACTCCCACCGTGGTTTCCGGGACTCGGGACTGGGAGATCCTACCAAGAGAAGAAGTTCAGGTCGAAGCCACAGTCGTCAGTGCTGGGCTGGAAATGCGGGGGATTAACCCGTTGAAGTTCGCGTGATGTTTCGAAGACTGGGATGTTCTTGGATGTTATGTCGGATTGAGTGCGGGACCGGGTTATAGCCGTATGGCAAATGCAACTTTGTGACGAGATCGGAAATGGTTCGCGGAAACGATCAACCACAGATCTTCGTGTAATGCATGGAGAATCTTCCCACCAATCATCCATATATCGTGGTTTTCGAGAAAAACGCCGAAGTTATGTAGCTGTGAGACAGACGTGAATGATCAGCCGTCCACTTGACATCGGAAACTCACAAGGTAAGTTGAGTGATCACAAAACATACACCGGCCAAGCTGAAACAAGCCAATAGATCCCGAAGGACTGTTCTTCAAAAGGATATTATTAAGTATACTATATTTAATCATAATCGCTTGAAAACAAGTCATAGCGGTCATTACTTGTCGACAGGAAGCATGTGCTCTACACATGCTGGGCCATGCCGAGCGAGTTATTGCCGCCGTTGAAAACGACAAATTGAGACTTGAAGAAGATATCGCCCCAAATTTCCAATCCAGATGTTGTGGGCTGAACACCACCAAAGCAAGCTGAAGCATCGAGGTTAGCATTTGTTTTCGACTAGTTATGGAAGAAGGTACAAACTTACTAGTAGCATCGATTTGAGCGAATCTGATGTCATCGCCCTTGATGCGGGCCATGTACCGCCCTCCAACATCCACAAAGAGATCCGGAAGGTTGGTATTGCAAGGGAATATGACTCCTCCAGCATTGGGATCGTTCCGAGCTCCTTGGACCTGGCTATAATAGGCGTTTGCGACCGCCTGGGAAACAAGCATCAAAGTGGTGCCCGTATCGGCAATAGCCTGGGCAGGTGCCACTCTCTGAGCCTGGCTGTTTCCAACAGAGAAGGAAGACGTTGTGAACTGCCAGAAGCCCATAGCCGTGTTGACAGGAATCCATGCCAACTGTCCCGTGAACTTTGAGTTGTCAATGCGGCCAAACTCATAAGCACCGACGGCGTTATGGCGGAGATCGGCAGTGAAAACGGGCTCAGCGAGAGAGGGGAGAATGTTGTCGAAGAAGGTCTTTTGCTGCTGAGGCTGAACGGTGTTGAGCTTGGAAAAGGCAAGGCCGAGCAAGCCGTTGTTCTGGGTATCTTGGATGAATGTCTGGGAAACTTTGGTGGCCAGTTCAACTGCCTGGTTCTGGACAGCGACACCACCGATCTCGACCACGTCGGTACCAACATTACCGGAAGCGGCAGAGCCATCTCCATAGCTGATGGAAAAGGTCTGACCCTGTAGCAACTTGAAGGTCTTGGATGCAGCAGGGTTGTAGACTTGATGGCCTCTTGTTATTTGGGGGCTGAGTTGTGTGTTGAAGACCCATAGATCGGATGAGCCCGAATCGAAATCGAGGTTGATGGTTTGGCCGCCAATCTTGACCGGAGCAAGATATTCCACGTCGTCCTGTTCTGGGGTGGCTGTAACGACACCAACCTCTCCTGCTGCATCTGTACCGCTGCTGCCACCAGCGTCTGGCTGCGGTGTGTTGGGAGAGTTTGGCTGAGGATTGCAAGGCGATTGTGGCTGCGGCGTAGGATTGTATGGGGAGTTTGGCTGGCCCTGTGGGATGGGAGAAGGAGACGGGCTGTTGGGTTGTTGGCCCTGAGGAGATCCAGCGCCAGTGCCTCCACATCCACAACCACAAGGACAGTTACAAGAACAGCTCCCGGCGCTGTTTGTCTGGGTTACTGTTGTGATTGTTGATAGGGTGCCGTTTCTCTGATTGTTCATGGCGTCGAGTAGAGGTTGTGGAACTGGCATTCTGTATTTTTGGTACGCCTTCAACAGCTCCCTGGGGCCATTGCGTCCCTTGAAGTTCGGGTTCCTGACCCGTTCGATCTTGAATGAGCGTTTAGTGAGTGGCGCAGCCACCACCAGCGAAAGCAAGACGCTAAGAATGAAAAGCTTGAATAGGAAAAGCATTGTGAGGGAGTGATGGAGGCTCAAAAGACAGAATAATAGGGCAACTACCACGCCAGGTGGTAGACTTTAGCAGAAGCGAAGGGAAAAAACACAGACGAAGATGCCTAAAGAAGAGACAAACTAAGCTCTGGATGTCAATACTGCATCTTTTATGTTCTTGAAAGGACAGTAAAGAGGCAATATCGACTCAAACACAGAACCGCTCGGACGTCAGGAGGTGTGATTACCAGAATCACTAGACTGGCGACAGGGCAAAAGAAGGGGAACGGAGGCAAGTCGGCGATGGAGTACCAGCAACATGATGTATATGATAACAGTAGCAATTTAGAGGAGGGGCAGTGTGTGTTGTTGAGTCCGGGTTAGCCTTGGTCCGCTGTCTAGACCATTGACGCCGAAAGGATGAGGCTTCGTCAGGAGGCTTCTGGAGAGAAGAGCATCGAAACTCCAAGGGGCTGACCGCGTAAGCAGGCATATCCTTCTCTTCACCCGGCAAGTACCAAAGGCCAGCATTGTGGACATTGGTAGCTGTTGATGGCTGTGACACTTGTCGACTATGGTAGAGATGAGCGAGTGTACCCCATGTGGTTGTGGTGATGCGACTCATGAAGTCGGTAATCTTCGAAACAGTTGAAACAAAGGGCTTGGCATTCTGAAACTGGGCGTGTAAGTGGTCTGGAACACACCTAATCAATAATTGGCCGAGTATGCCTGATGAAACTCTGTGGATTATGATCAGCTTGAGCGACTCGTTATTGTGCTGTCGTGGAGTGGTTGGAGAAGCTATCCCCGGATTTCGAAAGAGGACGACTTCCGTATTTCCCCGGGGACTGGCACTTGCACTTGGAGCTGTTCTGACACACATAACCTCATGATCCGATAAGGCATATACGCCAAATATTGTGGTAAGTGAAAGGCTAGAGATATTTGATTGGAGAACGAGATGGGCGTTTGGAGGATGGGTGGGCATGGGACCGACGACAGGAAAGTTCTGTGTGAAGTGGAAGCACTCAGTGAGCAACCTGCTGGTTGCGCGGTGGGCGTCGAAATTGTTAGTGCAGACGGGGCCAGACTCCAACAGACAGGCGAAGGGAGCACGATCCATGAGGTCCCGTGATCTGCCTTGGCAGAAGAGGGAATCAAAGGTCTCGACTCGACCCTGGCAGTCATGTTCCGTTTCACTGTTGGTGACTTGTAATGTTGCGCCTTGACTTCCCAGCTGCTCGAATGTCTTGTACCTCTGCTTGTACCTCTGCCAGGGGGGGACGATTGTGCCAGCTGTCAGCCGCTCTTATCTGCAGTCCGTCAGGCCCCGCTCTTCCGTCTTCAGAGTGCAGCCTCCCGTCCAGTCTTCTGCCAGCCTTTCCTGTGTGTGGCGATCGTTCGGCAAAACGGTGACGGGATCTGGACTGCGCATTCACGGTTTCCCTTCTCGCATCGCATTCCCGTCCTCGTCTGGTCTGAGTCTGACTGTCATTGATTGACTCTGCACCAACCCCCGATTGCCACTCCATAACCTTCCCAACCATCGATTCATCCACGCGGTTGATGATGATGGGATTTCCATGATTGCCATGAAACGGAAGCGCGATTGAAACGAAACATTTGTCTTTATTCATTGAAACGCCGAGGCGCACTCGGTTCCCGTCGTCGCCGTCGTCTCCGTCGCAGTCGCAATCACACTCACAATCAATCAATCAATCAATCAATCAATCAATCAATCACCTGGCAGCTGTGCCTGTGTGCAGTTAGTGTTGACGCTTGCTTGACGCTTCCCAACCGACTTCACAGTCCCGGCCCGCCTCGACCCACCACTGACTGCATTCAATCCATCTCTTTCTGCCTCCGTTTCATATTTTCGCACTCTCTCGACCAACCCCCGGGCTCCTTGGTTACCGTCTTGGATTTCCATTTTCCTTCTTGACTATCACATCCGTCAATCCCCGTTGCTAGACGGATAAACAGACGGGTTGGACGGGGCCACTGTCTAGCCCTCCGTCGGACACTTCAACGGCGTCAATCAAACGGCGTCAACATCCATCCGTCAAAACATCGGACCAGAAAGAAGGGGGCTCCACCCATCCCGACAACGCACCCTAACGGTAGTACCTCTACCGTACAGTACCTACTGCGCGTGGTCCGTACAAATACCTAGGTAGTCGACGGACCCCCCGTACGGATCCCGGACGGAACCACACGGACGGACGGACCACGGACCACACGGCCCCCAATGTCCGACGACCCCTTCCCGGCCTCCGCTCCCGGCGCCGGCCCTCCCGCCTTGGCTCCCGGGAAGCACCGCGGCCCCCGCTTCAGCTGGAACACGGCCTATGAGACCACCTTCTTCACCTCCCTCTGCGAGTCTGTCCATCTCGGTCTCCGCGAGGGTAACACGTTCAAGCCCGAGGCCTGGGACCGCGCATTGCAAGCCCTCATCAGCCATCACAACGCCTATGCCAACAAGGGCCACCTCATCAACAAGAGCGACAATGCTCGAAAAAAGTTCCGTCTATGGCGTGGTTTGCGTGAGGATCCCGACTTCCATTACGATGTCATGACCAGGACGGTGAACGCATCCGAGGAAGCATGGGCCCGACATTTGCAGGTGCGTCATGTCATGTCATGTCATGTCGGCATCCCGTTTTATCACTCCGCTAACCTTATGTCCGTCTCTGTTTAGATGGAGCCGCTCTCTCGCTCCCTTCGTGGCAGACCCTTTGAACATGAAGAACTATACGAGATCTTGTTCCCCGATGTCATCGGCTCCGGCGGCGCCCCTAAGCGACTGACCAAACAACGCCCCCGCAAGCCGAATGATAACCTCAACCCCTCCGGCCCCGGTTCCGGTCATGGTCCCGGCCACGCCGACCAGGATGCCCCTAATACGACAATCATGAACCTCCTTGCCGACACATCATACGCGAACCCTCATTCACAAGGCCACATGCCTCCACCACCTCCAGTCCATCCTGCTTCCGCCCCTCTTCCGTCTCCCATCCCGGCCGCCGTGTTGGCCCCCATTCCCACTCCACCAACCTTGCCGTCCTCTCAACCACCACCACCACATTCGCGGCCCAACCATACTGCACATCAACCACGAAATAACCCAAGCGCGTCCGCCCTAACGCCACCCGAGGAGAATCCTGCCCAGAACCGGAGAAGACCTCACATGCCTGACAGCAGTGGCTCTAGCGGCTCTACGAACGCTGAAAAACGCCGTCGTACTGCCTCGAACTCTGTTGACCACGCTTCCCAAGCCCCGGGTATTGCCAGGGCTGCCGCGTCGGGAGTAGATAGACTGCCGACTGCGGAAGAGGCGGCAGAGGCCCGTTTTTTCAAGCATAGGCCAAGCTACGCAGAGCAAGCCGTCGAGATCTTCTTCCGGGACTTCCCCCAGGAGGACATGGACTTTGCGCTCAAGGTGGCCGAAAAGGCCCTCACGGACGAGAACAAGGCCATGGTGTTCTGCAAGATGCCCCCGCCTTTGCGCATACATTGGATTAAGCGTCTGAGGGAAGCGCACAACAGGAGTATCTAGGTGAACACGGTGGTCGCTTCTCATTCACAGACACAGTCACCCAAGCAGTGGTATGAGGAATAGGGTGTTCTCTTTTGGTCTGCTTTCATCCTTTTCGTGCCCATCCTGTTGATTCTGCATACTGGCGTTCTTGGGCTTGGTGGATATATAGGCGTTCCGGCTTCTTTTGGCATTGGAAAACATGCCTCTCGGATGGATATTGTACGGTCAAAGAGTTATGTTTCGTTTATGTCAGCCAGCGGATTGGTTTAAGCGAGTGATACCAAAGCACTTTAACTTTCTGACTGTCCCAAGTGATGATGACTATCGCCGAGTGGCTATGATTCTGCTTTGGCTGGTTGGTTTTTACAGTCATGACCGGCTTCATCGTCCGTTCTGTTGCACTGCTCTTTTGCTCTTTCGCTCTATGCTACGAACCAAGGTCAACTAGGTCTGATTTGACATCTAACAACCTATTTTTGCTCGCTATTCCTTTCATGCCTACGACAAACTACTTCATGATCCGCTACTTACTATCTTGTCCCGTTTCGTTGACCTGTTTTCCGGCAGATAGATCCATCAACTGCCGGTGCCTCATGGTTTCCCGTGCCTTCTGCCACCCGACTCTTCGGGTCAGCATCAAGCCACCGAGGGGTCGACTGCCCCGACATGGAAATCGCTACCGCAGAGTGCTTTCCGGTTGGACATCCACGACCCAAGAGAACGTTGCTATTCCCGAAGGCGCGGACTCGCTTCTTTCCCATCGCCGTTCTTTGTTCTAACCCGCTCGTCCTCAAAGCCATTCAGCCAGCCTGGCGCATACCTGACTTCTCTGTATGGTCCTCTTGCCGAGATCCTGCCTCAAGTGAGCAAAGGCTTGACAATGGGCGCCTTGTTTGCAAGAACAAGTTCTAATCTCAAAGACAGTAGGAACGCATTTACTTCTAGAAAACTACTAGGATCCCTTAATATGCGCTTCCGTGCCGCCTCGATCTTCAGGCATTCCGATTTTATCGGCAACAAATCACACCAATCACAAGAAAACATTCCTGCTATCTCAGCTATCTCTATTGTATCACAGAACTAGTCGCAGTCGCAATTACCCACAAGAAGCGTTAGTGACAACATATTCATAACCAACCAACCGACCTCCTCACCTACCGAACTTGTCGGACTACAGAATCAGTATTCGATGCCTCTCAAAAAGACCACCAAATTCACCCCAGCTGACGGATTCATCCACGGCTTCGACCAAGCACGACTGGACCGTCTTACTGCCTCCATGCAGCCCCTCCTGACAAGAAATGTCACGGAAGAGGAACTCGAGGCTTTGCTAAAGGAGGCTGAGGATTGTTTGAAGGTCACCACGGGCATGGGCATCAGCACAGGCGGAAAAACGAAGAGGTTTCAGGGGTGGTGGATGAGGAATACCAAGACCACGAGGACGGTGAAGACGGTGAAGACGGTGGAGATGGTGAACATCACCGGGGTTGAGGATGTATAGGATAGGGGTGGGACTGAGTGTATCGATGTTTAATGATGATAATGACGGGTCGTAAGGGGCATGGAGACTATGCGGGTTGCAAGGGGTTTGTGCTTCGTCAATCAAAATGGATAATGTTACGGCCAAAGGTGGCTTCTGCTCTGGAGCTTCGGTGTTTATTGGTAATTGTTGATGTCATGGGTAATGACTGGGCGATTGTCCTGTATCACGGGCTGGTTCGTTCAAAACTGTATTGGGGCTTGAGTTTCAAAATTTCCCGTCATCACTGAAGCAGTGTGTTTCGTTTCTTCCTTTTCCCTTCCTGGACTTTGACCTCCGTCCCTCAGATTTCCCATTCCGTGCCTTCACATGGACTTCCGTCCTTGTTGTTCCCCTCCTCATTCAATCCCTCCATGTTTGTTCCCTTCTGTGCTTTTCCTTCATGCCTTCTCCCTCCATGTCTTTTCCTCCTTCACTCCTTCCCTCCTTCACTCCTTCCCTCCTTCCCTCCTTCCCTCCTTCCCTCCTTCCCTCCTTCCCTCCTTCCCTCCTTCCCTCCTTCCCTCCTTCCCTCCTTCCCTCCTTCCCTCCTTCCCTCCTTCCCTCCTTCCCTCCTTCCCTCCTTCCCTCCTTCCCTCCTTCCCTCCTTCCCTCCTTCCCTCCTCCAGTCCTCCTTCTACCCCTTCCTCTTCACCACTTCCGTTCGTAGGTAGAGGTAGTCCTCCACTCGTCCTCCACCTATCTCCTGCTTCCCGACCTCCTGCTTCTCGAGTCTCTCGAGTTTCTGTCCTCGGATCTCCTGCTGCACGACGAGCAGGTCGCGAAGCGGCAATGCTCCATGTTCGACATGTAACCACAATCACCATACGACCGGGTGTAGCGATTCGACTGGATCTCGTTGCATTTGACCTCCCTCGTCGTGGTGGCGCCGTGTTGGGCATCGCACTGGGGGCAGATAGTCACGTAAATGTGGTTGGTGCACATTTTGTCTGGGTGGTTTGGGTTTTTGTTGGGTTTGGTAGGTGGTTTTGGTCCTGGGACTTGCTTGCTGTTGTCGGTACTGAACTGGTTGACGTTTCCAAGGCGGAAGTAGTAGGATATTAAGACTCTGTAGTTCTCGAGATATTTTCCCCTGAGGCCGTTCACGTCCGAGTGGGCAAGCCGAGTGAATCGGTCACCTTCACGGCGAGTGCAGCGCTGGATATATTTCACGTACGACTTCGTCGCCTAGGTGACTGGATTACGGGCAGGTGAATTGTTGGTTTTAGGGACAATCCGACATGTCGTTTTCACAGGATTCAGACGAAGAGAAAAGGTTCTCCTCTTCGTCCATCATCCTCTTTCCAGCTCATGGCTTCCGTCGACAGTGGCCTCTTCGCTCTTCCGAATAGCATCAACAATACCATCATCCAAGAAGGTTACCCATCCATTATTCCTACTGGCATGCCCCATCCTACAGATCACTCAGACCACCTTTCCACTCGAATGTGAACAGCTTGTTTCGGTAGGGGGTAATGTCCAGTCACGCATCACCAACATCGCCCTCTTCTTCTTCTTCTTCCTTTCTCTCCTCTTCCTTCCCATTCTGATGCAAACAAAACACCCAAGAACAAAATAAAAAATGCATAAACCCCATTTCCAGTATCGTCACTAACAGCTCCATTAAATAAAAAAAGCAAAAAGCTCAGTCGCCAAGTGAGACTTGGTCGGACCGAACCGACCATGCTCCAGCTGCAGCCCTACGAGGACTGTACCCCGGGGTACCAAACGCACCCCGCAATGTTTTCATCAACGGGACAGGCACCACATGGAACCGCTGCGCCATGTAGACCCAAAACTTGGACCCGTTGTGATAAAAGGGCTAAGGAACGCACCTCATAAACCTAGGTACTGGTGCTTGGGCTACAGTAGGTTAGGTAGGTGAGGGCGGTGCGGGCCGCGGGTTAGTGGCTTGTCGTCTGATGCCTGGAAGGTGCGTGCCGGCCGGCAGTGCGGCAGCGGCAGCGGCGACAAGAACGACGAATATCTGGATTTTGATCAAAAAGGTGTAAGAAACGTGTGGATTTTGGAACATGACTGTTTTTTTTCCTATTCCTGCCCTTTTCCTATTCCTTCCCTTTTCCTATTCCTTCCCTTTTCCTATTCCTTCCCTTTTCCTATTCCTTCCCTTTTCCTATTCCTTCCCTTTTCCTATTCCTTCCCTTTTCCTATTCCTTCCCTTTTCCTATTCCTTCCCTTTTCCTTTTCCTATTCCTGCCTACCACGTTCGGTACCTTCTTCCCACCTAGTTGCTTCCCAGTTCCCAGTTCCCACTCCCTTTGCACCCCCTTCGCCGTCTTTCTTTCCCTCATTCCATCATCCCTCCCGGTTATGATCCATTCCCCGGTCCCCCTCCCGCTCTTACTTCGCCTTGTATTTACACTTGCAATGAGAGCAATACCTCTCCCCGTAGGTGAAATGCTCCCAATTTCTACCGCGGCTGCTGCACTCGCCCCAGGCCCTGCCCTTGGATATGGCTTCGCTGCATTTGGTCTCGTTGGCCTCTCTTCTCATTTCCCTTGCGCAGCCGGGGCACCTGATGACGGTTATATTGTTGGAGCACATCTTTTTGGATGGTTGGTTGTGAGGGAAAACGAGTTGGTTGGCGATTGTAATTCTGTGAGTGTTTTCTCTGGAGTGTAGACGTGGACTGTTTGTGGTCTCTGGGGGAGTGGTGAGGTGGAAAGGAAGATTGAGCAAAGGGCCCGTGAGAAGTAGAGATATTTATCTTGCAATTGACCTCGTCTCATCTGTGTCCGTTCGAATTTCCTTGTGTCATCTGTAGGAACTTTACTTAGCGTCCGAGATCAATCTCCGTCAGAGCCAGATGTGAATCACAAATGCGGCGGTCTCTTCCTACTTCGGATGACCTCGTTTTCTAGCTATTGACGTGGAAGGTTAGGTGAAAGCCGCCTTTCTCCGAGAGTATGTGGTTAGTTCTACTTCACAAGCATTGCACTGTTTCATCCTCCCAACTCAATAGCCCAAGACGGTTCCAAAGCGGGATCGTCTAGAATACAAACAACCTTCAAGCCTAGAACATCCCCATCTTCATTACCTCAACCGCATCAGTATCCAACGCCCCTTCACTTCTCCTGCACCAATCCAACTAACACCAAACACCCCTTCATCAGAGCTTGCAATCCTCCCTAGGAAACTCACGACAAGTCGTGCACATCCCATCCCACTCAATCCCGCAGAGCACCAAATCGCTACACACGTGCCCAACCCCCTGCTGTTCTATAACCCATTCACACTTGTCGACTTTGCAAAATCCGTCCATCTCGTCGTAAAGCTGTGGGTTAGGTGGTTGACGAGCCAACTGCTTCTGGCATGGCTTCTCGCGGATCCATGTTTCGTACTCCACGCCGCATGACATGCACGTGAATGAGTGGACGTTGTGTTTGCACATGCTGAGATTGTTCTGACGGAACTTGTTGAAGTTTGGAGCTTCGAAGGAGACAGCCAGATCGGTGTTTCGGAAGTATCTCGGTGGCGGAACTCGGGGGTTCAAGGACGGGAGTTATTTTGAAGTGGAACTGAGGTTGGATACTACACGTTTGTGGGCGTTTGGCTATGCTGTAGTCGATGAGGTGGTGGAGGGAGGGTTGTGGTGGAGGTGATTGAGTGGTGATATTAGAAGCTTGCTGTTGACATCGGAAATTGAGCTTTTGGACCTCTCTGCGCTAAGACGTGTAGTTCATTAGGAAGCATACATACACTGTAGTGGAGAATTGACCTGCTGAATACTCCTGAATGTTGGCAGGTGTTGGTGGGGGCGTTGATGAGGGTACGGGAAGGCGCAAAGGGAGGATGTGTTGATTGAAAGGTAGAAGTTGAAGGAAGATGGATCAAAAGTACCACGGAGGTTTGGAGCTGTTATGCAAATGGGAAAAAACTATCAAAAAAATATCCAAGAGTTAGATGGAAATCGGACACCATGTACATTTATACGGTACGTATCGCAAGTGCTCACACATGCACGTAGCTTCTCTCTTCTCGCTACACTTCCTGCAAACAAATGCATCTACCAATTACTTTCGTGTATTCTCCTTTTCTTCTCTTTCCCACTGATAACAGCTGCTTGTCAAAGAGCAGAGAAGCCTCAAATAGCGACCGAGACATCTTTCCAACCTACCTTCTACCTCGATTCCTCCCTTTACCGAGTTAACATTTTTGCTAGGATTCGAGGCATGCCTTTCCGCCCAGCCCGCCAATAATGTCTGTCAAGAAGTTCTTCTGCCCCTAACGCAAGGCATATCTGCCACCCAAAGACGGCTTCTATCACAACGAACGGGACCTATGGTAACTCCCACGGTACTCATAAACTCAAGCGCCTCACCATAATGTTCCTCCCCTTCCCGCTCCCGAGCGACTCCCCTAGGGCTCTCTCATCTCTCTTCCTCTTGCAAGCAAAGCATCGCTGCGTATTCGCGTCCGTGAACGTGTTGGTCATCTCTCCAGTCGCGCACTTGCCATACCCGTCAGGCCAGGAAGCGCTTGATTCTGACCCACCCAGGCTTGCTGTTGTAGGAGACGGACTGGGCCATTGTTGCCCTGATCGGTAGCCATTGCTGTAGTACTGGTCAATTTGTTGACAATATTCTCTGCTCTTGTGCTCGCGCATGAATCCGTTGCAGTCGGCGCAGTGGATTTGGTATATAGTTGTTCGGCACATTTTGTTGGCTGTCTGTTCCTGGTCTTGAGGCAACGCTGGAGTGGCTGGCAACTACGAGTATTTTGGGCTCTTTAGCACCGTGGGCTGCCTGGTTTTGGGAATGGCGAGATGGATAGGACAGAGCGATGGGCCGGTAGAGGCGGAGAGACGGGAGGTATTTATTTCGCAGTTGACCTCTTCTTCTCTTGTTATCCGTTGCTCCTTGGTCAGCTTAGGTTTCAAGCAACGTTACTCTGCGTTCGAGAGCGGTCTCTGTCAGTCATATGACTGTTCGAATCAGGTAACCGTTCATTAGCACTTGGGATTACATGATTGCCCTGCATCATTACTTCCAACTAAATGGCTGTGCCAGTTGGGTAATCTCACGTTTCTTTCTTTACCTCCTTCTCTTGAAACTTATCACACCTTCCAAAAAGCAGAGAAGCGTCAAATAGCAACTGATATAACTCCTTTCAATTTACTTTTACCTTGGTACTTACAGCTTTCCCATCAACCAGACATCCGTGCGCTACGCGTGGCCCTACCTAACGACTCCCATGGTACCTAATAAACCCATGCCGGAAACTATACCGCGATGCCTCCTCTCTCTCATCCCTCTTCCTCCTGCAATCGAAGCATACGTCCGTGTTCTGGAAATGTTGACTCGTCTCTCCCATTCTGCACCTGCCATATCCGTCTCTGCCGTAATAACGAATATATTGGCAATTTTCCCTTCCGCTATGCGAGCCCATGTACCTGCCGCAATCAGAGCAGTAGACATGGTATGCGGTTATTGTGCACATCTTGATTGTTGTAGTTATAACTGTCGAGTGGTGGAGTAAGTGTTGAAGTCGTGTCGTTTGGGACTTGGAGTTAGCTACAGGAACCGAGATGGGGGACGTACTTCTCGGTTCTGCTAGTCTTTATTAAAATTCAGCACCCTAGAACGAGATATTGGGTTGGCTTACAGATCGACGAGACGCTTCTCACTCTTTACTGTAGTGACATGTTGGATGTGCCATTGTGCGACTGGAGATATGTCTTACCGGCCGTTATCAAGGTTGTCGGTGCGCAATATTTTGCCTTTTGGATGTCCCCCTGTAAGTAGTCGGGAAAGCGTCATGCTTTGTGGTAATCTGAAGTTGCTATTGCTCAGAGCATTAGGCTGTCAGCTCTCCTAATCCATCATGCTCCCATCGAGTCATCGTAGATCGACTTGACTTGAACCCTACCGTCGACGCCCTACACGTATGACTTTCTAGCACAGTCAGAGCAAGTGCTCAAGTCTGTGTTAGTCTTTTTGGCCACCCCTTCTTTGCATCCTCCGAACTGCCCTCAGGGCCGACCTTTTTTCTTAGCCTCATCCTCCGTTTCCAGAACCATTGCCCAGCACTTTTCCTCCTTGACCTCGCTCCAAATGATGTTCTTGCACTCCCAACACTTCTTTTCGGCAAATCGGCGGTTACACATGGTGGTGATTCCTGGATTAGTCGATGGCCTTATGTAGTAGTTGATGTTCTGCGCAATCTGCTTCGAAGTCTTGTTTCCGGATACTGTCTCGAAATAATCCGAAGACTATCACTTCCTAATATTTATACTCCTACTTGACCCGTGGGGTTGGGAAGTCAGACTGCACCCACAGCCTGAGGGACTCGCGATGTATCACAACACGTTTGCAGTGCGCACTAAGATAGGTAGCCAGCGACCCTCAGGGCCCATTCACCTTCCAATATGTGACCAAAGGAGTAGGTAAACAGATGTACAACACATCGCAGCTAAATCTTTGGGTGAATGCCCGATGAAAGGATAGAGGAGGTATCAAGATGGTATAGTGGCATCTGAAAAATATGCTCGCTCTCGTTCTCGCATGGTTTTCAGCTAATAGCCCTTGTGCTTGCAACCTCTGCCTCGGTCTTATTGCCCATGTGGCCTTCGGTTCGATCTAGACCATGGATATGTATATCTTTTGTCTTGGATCTCAAGCGACCATAACAGGTCTGGACTTGCTCGTTCTCGGGACTGCCTATTTCCAAGGGGGGCGGTCGCGTGGCTAGCGGGATCTGAGACATGTTAGCTTCTCAGCCTCCATGATTCGACCAGCTTTGTCGGTCAGGTCAGGGGTAAACTGGAATGTTAGCGTTCCCGAACGCGAATCATGCTGGCGCGGCGATGATAGGAGCTGCAATAAACCAGCCTCCGTCCAGGATATGGTGAAGCGCCTGGATGACTCGCATATAAGATGACCCATACGGTAGCTTTCGTTTGACGATGCGACCGCACTTACTCCCTTTATCGGTACGGTTAAATACCCGGCGTCTCGCTACTGTTGCCCCTTTGGCTTCAATCAAATCTCCTCCCCTTGCAACTTCCACGAGCCAGTTCGTCCTCCCTGTCGAGCATCCAATCCTTCAACAAAGGCGCTTTCTCTGTGGTCTTGACCGTCGGTCTTGCTCTCCTCAGCGGAGCGCAAGCTGCAGCAACACCAGTTCCGGAATGGGGCTACGGGGCCGGGTTCAACGTCTACCTCCCCAAGGGCTTCAAGAAGGCACTTTTCGTCGAGAACTTCTCCCTGTACCGTCCCGGCTCCCTGCCTTCCACCTCCAGATGGGCCTTTGACTTGGGCATATCCTACCCCGGAGGTCCGGGCAACTGGGGCACTGGCGAGGCTCAGACTTACACCTCCTCCACCAACAACATCGTCACCACCAGTTCCGGAACACTCCAAATCACACCGGTCAAGAACCCAGTCACGGGCGCCTGGACATCTTGTATTGAGACCGTCGCGGCCAGAGATATCGTCTGTCCTCCCGGCCAAGCAATCCGTATCGAAGTCTGGATCAAGCTCGGCGACCTCCCCGCCAGCAAGCAACTGGGCATCTGGCCTGCGTTCTAGATGTTGAGTTCTGCGTATCAAGGTAACTACTGGAACTGGCCCATGATTGGCGAGATCGACATCCTGGAGAACGTCAACGGCGCGTCGACAGCGTGGCAGACGATTCACTGCGGGCCTAATGCGCCGGGTGTACCATGCAACGAATACACGGGCGTCACCAGTCAAGCGGCTGGGCTGGACAGGAGCAGGTTTCATAAGTTCTCGGTGGACATCGATCGGACGAACCCCGGCGAGAGTTGGAAGGGGGAGAAGGTCGTGTGGAGGATCGATGGGAATGTCGTGTTCACTGTGGATGAGAACCGGGTGAATAACGAGACGGCTTGGACGGCGGTTACGCGGACTCCCAAGTTCATGCTGCTCAATGTTGCCGTAGGAGGCTCGTTTCCGGATAACGTGGCGAACCCGACCTTGGGGAAGACGCCGACTAGTGCGACGGTTGGGGGGAAGGGGTCGGCCATGGAGGTGAGATATGTTGCGATTTTAGCACTTGAGTTAGCGTACCTACGGATAAGGGAATGGGGAGAGCCCAATAATTCATATTTACTACGTTTGCTCATTTGGCCACTTGAACTGGTGCCGACAGAGTCGAGTGTCGGGCAGTATTATGGTGCTTGGAGAAAGTGAGATGGTGTGAAGAGGGAAAGGAGCAAATGCTTCTTACATGACTTACGGTCGCTTAACATGCAGGCACGTTCGCCATAATGTAATTACTGTGATATGCACTTACGAGTACAGGCTTACATGCATGCATATGGTGTCAAAGACGAAAGTGCAATCTATGGTGGGTTGCCTTTCTATTCCCAACCCAAATCACATGCACTGGAGCAAACATCATCACTCACATGTCTTCCACCGTTGAGCAATCAACAGTCAATCCTCAAAAGCGCGGAACTGTTGAATCTAGCTGTCTGTCGAGGACATAAGGTATGCTCTGCCCATAAAGTACAGCAAGGAAAAGATACACCAAGCAGCTGACAATAAGCAGTCAAGGATAAGTCTCTTCCGTTCTCGGTCCATCCTCCTTGATTAGCTCACGGCAAGCGACACTTCTTAACTCCAAGCTCTGCGATGACCATCGATCCTTGAAAATGCAAAGAATACCTCAGCCAAGCCAACGTCCACAAAATCAAAGCTCGTAAAGTCGGGTATCTCCAAGCCACAGGTCCGCATCGGAGTGTTGTTGAAGACTTCAGAAGCAGGCTAAATGGATAATCGTTTCATCATAGCGCAATAGGAACACCAAAGAACCCCTTTCCCAGGACTTGCGCAACAACTCCACGGATGGTGTCAGCCTAAACCTTAGGGGAAGCCCAAGAGCAAGGCTGCTCGGCCTTGTGGCAACGACCGCAGCTCTCAATCTTCTTGCAGCCCATCTTGCCCTTCTTGCAACGCTGGCAAGCGCCCAAACGACGACCAGTGTCCTGCATGATGGTCTCCTTGAGCGAGCACTCCTTACCGTCCTTGGCGCAACGGATGCACTCGGGGATGGGCTTGCACTTGGCCTTGGACTTCTTGCAGCGCTCGCAGGAGCCGCGCTTCTCGATGTCGGCCTTGGACATGGGCTTCTTGCGAGGAGTACCGCCGGGCTTGCGGGGAGTGCCGCCGCCGCCGCCACCGCCGCCAGCGGTGCGACGACGACGGGGAGTGTCGGTAATGCCGGTAGTGGTGGTGGTAGCAGTAGTATCAGCTGCAGCGGTAGTAGTGGAAGAGGAGGCTCCGCGATCACCACTGCCGTTGTCGCCATTGTTATTGCTGTTGCTGTGGCTGTTGCTGTTGCTGTTGCTGTTGCTGTTGCTGTTGCTGTTGCTGTTGCTGTTGCTGCTGTCGTTGTCTTGGTTGTCGTCAGCAGCATCGGAATCGGAACCCGGGTCGGCCTTGACATAGGTCTGGACAGCCATGTTGGCGAGCAAATCCATAAAGGCGGCGCTGGAGGTACCGGAGACAAAGGAGTTGATAATGCTGACCATGGCTGCCTCCATGGGGCTGCTGGCGATGCTGATGGGCAAAGAAAGAGAGTCGACAGATCCTTTACGTGACATGGTCAGATGGTTAGCTTTCTATCCTGATCAACGACAAAGGCGCAGCGGATATCACTGCGCGGGGAGACGATTTCGAACGAAACACTGCAGGGAAGAAAGCATTAAATAGGGGATGAAGGAGAGAGCAAAGATATTTGTAGTCGAGAGGTGGATGACACTCCGCCTGTTACTATTCTAGGCTTCTTTTTTGTGTTTTTGTTTCATCTTCCGCATGTGTCATCTCCGGAGACTGGAGCCACGTCTTCATTGCTTCAGGTTGTTGGCAAGCTTTGCGAGCTCCTCTTTCCGCGCCGTCGAGGTGTAGTAGCTTGCGCTCAGGTTTCCCGTGGACTTGGCGCTGTTGAACTTCAGAGTATCCGAGGTCGCGTATGCTTTCGACAAACGAGGAGGGGGGACGGTGATAAGGGGAGTCTCCTCGCGCCACACGCGGAACTGACGAGGCATCCAAATCGTGCGAGCAGGTGGCTTACCGTTGGGCTTGGAGATCTTGGGCAGCGGGCGAAAGGTAGACGTGACGGGACCACGCTGGGGGCTGGTAGGTATGACTAAGTGCTTGCCAGTGTCGACGTCGGGGGATTGCTTGTCCTGTAGAGCGCGAATGTCAGCAATCTTTCTACTTTCAAAGTCACGCAGGGAGGGGTTTAGTACGTAAACGACGGCGGACATTGCGAGATCCTGCTGCGCCGACTTATTCACGTGAGCCATAGCATTGACGGGCAGGTGAGAGGGTCCAAACTTGGCGCCCGTGGCAGCGTATTCGCGGCCACCGACCACCTTGACCAGAGGCTGCTCCATGATGCCAAAATTGTCGTCAAGTGTTGCTGCGAGTGGTGTCCCAGTTGTAGGAGCGTGACGGAAGATGGCTAAATACTTACTCGGATTCGGTGTAGATCAACCCGGGTGATGAGTGGAAGAAGCGAGAGGGTACGTCGGCCGGAAGCTGTTTGTTTGCAAGTCGGTTGAGGCGAAAGAAGAATAGGATGGCAACCTGTGGAAGAAGGGTACCAAGAGATGAAATTGGCAACAGGCGGCGGGGCGGTATGTTTCGTGGCAGCGCGGATGGTATTGTTGCCTGGCAGCCTTGCAATCGGGGTAAAGTGAATGGGCTTCCGTCTCATTCCCATTTGACTTTAAGTCACGGCAAAGTACGGTTGGCCTGGCGACCGGTAGTCAACTGATGGATGGCGGATGGTATATGGGCATTATCTGCCGCCTATGCATGTTCCTCATACTGCTACGAGGCTAAGTTGTTTCTTCGCTGAACGTTGGTCGTTGGTTAAACTGACTTCCCGCACAGAAACTACCTGGCTCTGATGTACGCACAAGGCCGTTCCTCCCAGGTCACCATCAACCATGAGCATGGCCCAGCTACCTATGTCTCAGCCTTTTCGATCCTTGACTCGTCGACACTCTGGAGGGACGTGGGGTTGAATGGCAAGTACTGGCCGTCTGGTTGAGGGTTCGCGACGATGATCGTAATCATTGAGCCAGTAACTGCAATGACCTTGTACCGGAGACTTGCGCCTCGGATGCAGACAACATCGCCAATCTGATACTGAAAAGACACATGTCGTCAGTTGGTACGTTTTCCATACCTTGTTCTGTCTTATGGAATATTCCCGTGCATTGTTACTCACCGGCATGAGTTTTAATGACAGGCAAAGAGTATGAGAGCTTCTGTCTGAGAGAACTTGTATTCTGGTGCTGGGTGGAAATGTCGAAGATGGCACCTTGTCGGCGAGAGCCCTGCCTCCGGTTCTTGTCCTGGACAGGAGTAATAGGATTCAAAGGAGTTGATATCTTCTTTTGGCGGCAAGCCAAAGGCGCGTTGGAGTTGGGCGAAAGAACATTCCTTGGTGTAAGTAAGTTGGTGCCAGAGGGAGGCACTTTATGTCGGTTTCGTGACGGTTGGGCTCATGGTGGCAAAAGCACACAGGCAGCCGACAATAATCCAGTTTCGCCTTGCCAAGGCATTGCAGCTCTCAACGAAAGAAGCAGATGGCACATTGAAAACCCGATATCTGAAGCCTGAGTTTCCGATGGTGGCAGACCGGCAAGTATGGAAGACTGATCCGGTAGCAGTGAGTACGCCCAATATTCTTGTCCCCGGACTGTCAGCAACATAATTGGTCCCAAAAGTATAGTGAACATCAACGAGATGTTAAGCGGATATCCCCGATAGGTCGGTGGTAGATGACTCGTGTATACGGGTACCACACCAGCACCCTTCAATGCTTCTTCCTGTGGCGTGATGGGTGCGACCGTCACTGCTTGTGAATGGAAAGTCAGAGCTTCCATTGGATACCGAGAAGCTCCCTTATTCTTCACAGCTGCCGATCATCCTGATCTTTGTGGGTTGCAGCAAAGGCTCATCACCACCCTAGAAGACTGATGGGTAGGTAAGTACCAGACGTTGCCTCCCGTCTTTCTGGAACCATGCGTCTATACCCGACTATATCTCCAGTGCCACAACCTCTGTTGTAAGCAACACATGGTGCGCTTTTACCATCCATCTTACAGCTGGTGGTAGCTCGGGCTTGAGATGTCCTCGTTAAGCTTGACGACAGGGGAATGGGGCGAAGAGAGTCGGATGAGTCCTCGATTGTTGGCAATATATCCTGGATGAAGTCTCGAGAAGGCGCGGATGATTTGTCACGCTTGGAGGAGGTCCTGCTGAGGCATGAGGCAGGGAAGGGTCCATCTTTACGTCGACCCTATGTAACCGGCGTGTCAAGATACCATCCCTAATGCGACACCATGTGCTCGAAGCTGACCGTAAAACCCGGTTTTTCGGAAACGATTCTTGCCATAAGCTGGTGCATGTGTAGCTATGCTACCACACTTTTACGAGCAAAGAAGGCATCTATCGAGACAGTAGAAAGCGTTTTTTTGCAAATCATATGCTTTAGTGGCCGCTCGAGAAGGCAAGGGATCCCTGAGGAACGCGATATCGAAGGGTTGATGTGCCTCGGCATGCCATTAGCGGAAAGCCTAGAACCCAATTTATCGGAGTGTGAGGCCATTTGCAGTAACCCTCTCCCTTACTGGCGGAATCCTGTCTGGATTGGGTGTGTTCAAGGTGGTAGTGTGACGACAGTGTGTCTCTACACACCACGTTCCGGTATCTCTTTGAGCTCGAATGGCTTCACGCCCAGGCGAACGAAATGGCCGCACTAATCTTCTGTCATGAATGTTCCCAGCTTTCACTGATTATCCGAAGACCCGTAGTGCGTACAGCATTATATGATACCCAGAGGTGGCGATACAAGACGGAGAGCCTCCAGGCAATCCCTAGAAAGCCGACAGCGTCCGAGTGAAGTTTCTTGTGGGAGGTGTACAGTGCAGGATAGCCATGTGATGCTGCTGTCACTGGGTGAAAGGTACCCCAACTGCCCAATTACGGGAGCCGGCAACTGGTCCGCGAGAGGAGCGTGGATTCTGGCTAAGGCCCAAAACCCAAGGCATGGCGTCTGTCAAGCTAGGGAAGATCCAGACTGCTCCCCGAAAAGACGTCAATGGCTTAAGATGCAACATTGGCTAACCGGTTACCGGAGTCCGGTCCTGTTGGCTCTTTCGCATTGTGGGAGGACGTGGTGATATTCTGTGTTACACCAGATCTAAAATCAGTTACCCAATGGTAGGAATGGTAGGGTATCTGTTGTTTGAGACCAAGGTGCTCGAACTGCTGTGATCTTGCGTCTGCGGCATTGATCTTTGCCGTCGTCTGAGATGACTCGTAGCCTCAAATTCGCGGGGAATTGAACGAAGTGGCTATGGGCTGGTGAAGCTGCAAAAAATGCTTGTTAGACACTTGTTCCCGAAATCACCAGATAATGTTAAAGACCGACCATTACTCAAATGTAGCCTTTGTCAGGCTTCTTCGCAGCTTCGCGCCAAAGAGCTCCAGTATCTCGTCGGCCTCAAAGATACCTAGGCAGCACTTGACAGAGGGACATACAAGCCCTGTGAAAACACCATCAGCAGATCCGGTCGTCTGTGAACAAAGTTTGGTGAGTTAGGTGTGAATGTTCGGGAAGAAAGAGAACAAAAAAGCTGGACGTACCCCGGGTTAGGCAGGAGGTCTGGCAAGAACGAACGGACGGAAAGAGGAAGGAGGGAAGGGTACCCGAGATGCATAAGGGAGATTAAGTGGGTTTGGGACCCTTATTAAGGTGATTTATGAGTGTTGCCGCTTCCCTATCTTACCTACTCGGTCAACAATCCTCGGAATCCCAAATGATGGCCGCCGTTTGTTTACCCCGCCTCTAGAGATTCAACTTGCGCTCTGCCTCACGCGGTCTTAATGTTAGTCATTGTACCCCGTCCTTGAATGGTGTACACTGAAACACAACGAACATCATCAATCAACGTTGACAGTATTATCCCGGCCCGTTTCAGAAGAACGTATGCCGGCTTTTGGCCCAAAAGGAAGCAATCTGCCTCTCGACACCGGGCCCACAGGTACACCGCACATCAGCGCAACTTTCATTTTTCTGCTTCTACCTGAGCCCGTTGAGCATCTTACTCAAGGCCCGGTTCGGACGTGATGGAGATATGGCTGGGAGTCAGCGTATCTGATCGAGGTTGCAAGCTGAGCTCAATAGGTCTAATGCCAAGGCTAACGAGCGGCCGCCAGCTATAACAAGGTTCGGATTGCTGTCGGATCCCACGAGCTTCATGCTGCCAAACAATTGTCCAACTCAAGCGCTTCCTTGGTCGTGTCTTCTATCAAGCCTCGAAAATTCGTGTAGGTCGCTGATGAGGTTGGTAGCCTTCCCGCCCGCCGCATGAGTCCAATCCATGGTCATCCCTCGAGAATGTCGACGAGCACCCCCAACAAGAACCGTGGCTGAAACAGTTGTCGTCAATGCCTGGCACAGCCCTGGAAGCAGTGTGCGATATAACATTTATTTATACTCAACGAGGCGAGGGCGGAGCAGAAATTGCCAGTGCGTGGCTCTTTTTCTCGGCTGAAGCGTAGCAGCTTGAAAGACACTTTTGCACTGTATCTCTTGCACTCAGCATGCGGGGGCCAAAGACAGCGTTTCATTTTCGCAAGGCTCCGCGTGATATTGTCGGGTATGCAGCGGCTTTTACGCCACGGGCACGCATGTAAAGCCGGGGATGCTATCACCAACAGACATTCAGAACTTGCAGGGGCTTGCAATGTCATGAGGCAGGACTGTCAAGGCCGGGTATCTCTCCAGGACAAAGTTCGTAGGGCTGTTAGACGCGCTTTTTTGATAAGTATGTATGAGCTAAGTGTAAAATCAAGAAGACTGACTTTACCTGGGACACATCCAGCCAGAGCGTTTCAAGGCAAACATTCAAGTTCGCATCGAGTTTGCTCGCGGGGATGATTCGAGATAGGCTGGAAATTTGACGGATCAACGCTACGAAGGCAAGCTGCATTTCAGCTGTTTCCAAGCCACACAAAACGCTGTTGTTTCTTTTCGAATCTCGGTACCAACCGCATGGAACTCCATGTACCTTGCCGTAGCGTCTTACAGGGCTGAGGACCTTGCTACCCCATCTTACATCTACACCAACTAGCCAGTCTGCTCCTGCATTATCGTTTCGGTACCAGCGACAAGATGGAAACTTTGCCTTGGCCCCATATCTAGCAAGAAGAACATCAGGAGCCTGCTAGGGCTGACACCATAAACAACCATGGGTGGATAGATCTATATATGAAGCCAGTTCCCAAGCAGCTGCAGACCAGCCTGCTCGTTCCTTGCACGCATCCACTGTTCCTTTCTCTTGTCACTCATCAAACGAGTAGCATACTATTTTTTTCATCGTCATGGTGCTCGGAGGCCTTGCAACGGCCCTTGCCTGGGCACTCGTGGGCTTGGGTGGTACCGTTTCCGCCAGTCCAGTAGCTGGTGATCTTGTCCCCGCCTACCAGATCCGAAATGCGCCTGGAATGACGTCCCAAGAAACATTAAAGCATCTTGCAAGAAGTTTAAATGCAGTCAGACTGGAAGGCAGAGACAAGAACCTTACGACCGGGAGGATAGACTTCAACAGAAGCTGGAGGGGAGCCACACTTATGAAACTCCAGTTGTACGTATTGCAGAGAATCCCCTCTCTTCTCGATCCCATAGCCCATCCCCCATGCTTACAAGTCTTGTATCTCCTACAGCGAAAGGGAAGACAAGCCCGGTAAAAATCAGAGCCTGGGCTCCAGCCTCAACATCGAGGTTGTTTGCGAGGAGTGCTACATCAGGGGGGCCGCCACTGGCTCGTTCACCGTCAACGGCAACTTCACAGACGTCTTCCGGAACCACACTCTCGAGATTGGGAGAGAAATCGAAAACGTGACCAAGGCAGCAGCCGACCAGCTCACCGACGCCATCAAAGGAAGCGGAGAGGTCATCGTAAACGAGTTCAAAGAGCTGATATACGAGGGAGATACCGACTTCACCGACATAGATTGGCCGACCGTGGACCTGGATTTTGATGTCGATCTCGCTCCTCTGCCAGAGGTCAAAATCGGGTTCGTGTTCGAGGACGACTTCGAGTTGTATCTGAAGCTCAACACAAAGATATCAGCAGCGTCGACATATGAGCTGAACCTCTTTTCGTCCAAGGATCCGAGCTTTGGCTTCTCCGAGGGAGGTGATATCACAGCGGGCCTTGCGGTCGTCATTGATCTGATCATCGAGCTTGACGCAGAGGCTGACATCAGCAGCGGGTTTCACATGAAGTTTGACAAGGGCGTGGGTGCTGAACTTGTCATGTTCAGCCGCAACATTTCGGACTTCAACTTCAACGGAGGAAAGTTTGAGTTTCTGCCAGTCACCTTATCTTCTCCAACAGCCACTATCAAGGCGGTGTTGAGAGTCGCGCTAAAGGCTGGACTGGAGTTCAAGCAGGTGACCAAGCAACTCCCAAAGGTGAAGACGAAGGACGACAAGCCGCTATTCGGTGCCGGAGTGGTTGCTGAGGTTGTTGCTCATGTGGCCGAGTTCTCAATATCTGTTACAGGGCCCACGATATCCACGGGTGACGAGAACCCGGGCCCAAATAGGGCCGCTCGTCGAAACGAAATAGAATCCACCGGTGCTGTGCATCCTGGTAGTTCGTCATCATTACACGACCTCGCAGTCCGAAAAGACGAGGATGAAGAGGAGGAAGAGTGCAAGCTCAAAGTCGAAGCCTTCTACACCTTTGCCCTTGCGGTCGCCGCGGGTGCCACCATCGAAGCGCTAGGTAACACTTGGGGCCCTAGTCCTAACTCTTCTATCCCCGTTTTCCATACCCAGATAGGCGCCTTCTGCGCTACCCTGACCACGCCCACGGCAACAGTCACGGCCACAACCACAGCGGGCCTGGAGGAACGTAGATCTCCCAGGCTCAACTGGCTTCCTCGCATGACTTCACCGCCATTGCTCGACCGTCTCTTAGGCCGTCGGGAGGAAGAACTGGTCACCACCACCATCTCGTCCACGGCCACCTTCTTCGGGCAGATTTGCAAGTCTCCGGGACTGGTCAACTGCCCGGTCTCGCTGCAGGAAAGCACGACGATGAAATCAGTCATGACGCTTGTGACAGTCGTGCCGGATGGCGTGATACCGACTTTCCCTGCAACGCAAATGGACTCGGTGTCCTCGATTCCAGAGTTTGGGCCTAACGTCCATAAAATGATTTCATCCGTCAGCGGGCCTCCGACCTCGTACAACCCATCTGCTACAGACGAGGGCTTCTTGCCCAAAGCCAGTGAAGCCATTCAAGACGTCAAGGACTTTCTCGACAAGGACACAAATGGTGTCAGCAACAAGGTTATTCTTGGTGTCTCGTTGGGTTTGGGAATACCGGTGTTGATTGGTGTTATTGCCGGTTTGGTGTAAGTTTACCCCCTTTGCGTTCTCATCTGGCCTGTGCCATGAAATCCACCTACTTGTGACAGAAACACTGACAGAAATACGCGGTCCAGGCACTTGATCCGGCGCAAGCGGTACTCACCAGTACCATCAAGAGCTCCTGTCAGAGATGAAGGGGGCGAGTTGCCAGGCCCAATGCCATACAAGAAGGAGCCAGTTGTCACCTCTACAGAAGTGCATCCTGAACATCGATGGTAGGGTTTCTGAATCGCGTATCAAGGGGCGAAAGAGTGATACTGGAGAGAAACGCGAGAAATGCAATAGAAACTGGGGAATTCAATCTTGCACATCAAGATCGACGTGACTGGTGACCGTTTGATATGAGAACACCGCCCACCACGATGTGTTGGTTCCGGCAGCAGTGCAGTAAGAGAAGCTCTTCTATTCCTAATCCAAGGCGTTTCTGCCACCAAAAAAAGGTTTCTGTCACTGTACTAATGCCGCAGCGAACACGCCCTTATGTCTCACGAACGCCAACAAGTGCTCGTTCGTCAGTTAAGGCAGATAGGCGAAGAGGCACTACGCCCTATGGAGAGAATCTGGACCCTTTTCTCAAGCCATGCATGGAAACCACCAAACATACTCACGTGCAGCCAACTTTGGCAGAAATCCATCAAGGCCTGGTATCTTTCCACGACGTATGCCTGCTCATTGTTTCCAATGTCGGGTGAGACGCCCATCAGGGCATGTGTGACCTTTGCCAGGCAGACAGGGCACAAGTAAGGAGGTTGTCTAACATCCTCTGCCACACTTGTTGTACCCTGCATAACACAAGCATAATAGGAGCAATGTCCCAAGCAGAAACAGTGACCGATCTCGTGAGAGACGGTGCGAGCAACCCTTGAGAACCATAGTCCATGGAGATCCTTTGCCGAGTGTGACAGAGGCTGAACTGCCCGAAGCGCAGCACCCATGGGGGTTGAAGGTACGTCCAGGCCAGGGGGGACGCTGTCGGCTGGGGCTTTTGGCTCCAGCTTTTTCTGTGTCCGCTTTCTCTTCTTCGACGGGGGAGGAGGGTCATGTAGGGAGCAGACACCATCAACAAAGGCTTGGCAATGGGAGGCCGGCCACATATGGGCCAGGTCAATGCCACCGACAATGTAATAGTCCAGTGTGTCAAGGGCGGGATGGTAGCGAGACGACGAGACAATGCAGACTCGGCTACCACCGTAAGCTCGGCCGCAGCAAAAGTCGTCTTCGTCGTCTTCATACAGGTCATGATCAACCAGCAGCAGAATGGCATAGGCATCGTCTGGAAGCACGTGCAACGCTCCGTCCAATAGGTCATTCAGGTTGAGTTGACCACCAAAGACGGTATCTGGGCAGGGACGCGTACGGACCCGTGTGACTCCATCGCCAATCTGAAAACCAACATAGTTGGGCATAGGTGCCTTTTTCTTGCGTCCCTTTTCGGGCTTGGGGGTCTCCCAAGGTACGAAAGACACCTCTTGAGGGAGAGTCTTCACTGGGAGGGGATAGTAGAAGGCCTCTAGATAAGCCGAAACGTCGGCCACACGTGGAGGCTCGACCGCTTTTAGCTTTCTGCTGGTGGTGGTGGTAGGGACTGTCCATGGCTGCATAAATGAGACTCCCTCGTCGACGGTCGGCGTGCGCACCACGTATATGGTCTTTCGTGCCTGCGTAACCGGAGTTCTCTGGCGAATCCAAGAGAGCATGCTCTGCGGAGGTTCATCGTCGCCGAGAGCCAGCAGATCGTCAGGCAGCGTGAGTGGGGCTGGGAAGGTGTACGGTGAGATGGTGGACGCGTCTTCGCCTTCAGGTTGATTATACGGGCGACCAGATCGCTTTGTTGTTGCTGCTGTCTGCCTCTGTTCCTCCGAAGGACGCGAGCACCCCGCTTCTTTCGCATAGCTCGAGACGTCTACTTGCAAGACCTCGTGACGGCATTGATGGGCTGGGCCCGGCATGTTTGGTATGTAGTTGTTTGTTTGCTTCAGCGGTTGAAGTGGTTTGAGGAAGCAAAGTTGTTCACACATCAGGCCCTTTGAGTAGGTATAAATACTCGTCCCGATCTGGCATTCGGAGAGAACCTATCCCTTAGGCAGCCGCCAAGCCCATGTTCTTCATTCGTCACACCCCGGCTCGAGCCTGGCTTGCAATTGTCTCAGCTCTCTGGCGTGTTTTGTTCAATCAGCAAAAAACAAGCCAAAAGGGTTGCCAATGGATTAGCTGTACGCAGCTGAGGTGCAGTAGAACACGTTACCTGTGCCACCCAGTCCCATTCCTGGCTCAAATGGCTTGACGATTGCTCGGCATTGGTGGACATGATGAAGGGGACGAGCGACAAGAACGAATTTGAAATAGACGGGTCGATCACATTGGACTGAGTGTATAATATATTTCAAGACTCTAGAGAAGAACGAAGGAGATCTATGGTGGTAGTGGGAAGAGTGAGCGTCATTGTCACTGTGTGTTGGATTTCGAGGCGGCCAAGATTGGAGGTACTTATGTACAGTGTACAGTAATTGGAAGCCACGGCTCTTCCTTGTACTGTAGTCCGGACGTATAGTACAGGCTGCAAAGCAATGCCACTTTGCTTACACCTTGGCGTTCAATGCGGGGATTCACCGGCCTTCTTTTCTTTCGGGCACTGTTGTAAGTAATACAGGGGCGTTGAATTAGAGCACACTGACAGCTGTCTATAACCAAACATGCGAGCCAGAAGGCTTTTAAAACGAACCAAGATCCAAAGACAAATGGCTTCCGTTACTCGCCGGGAGCGACTCCTCCCCATACCACACCCACGCTACAGTACCAAAACCCAGACTCAGAACCCCACTGTTAGAACTTCGGGGGTTTGAGGACGAGAGGCAGTTGTGTCGGATGGTCTAGGCGGGCCTTCGAATGGCCCCGAATATTTACATATAGGCCTGGACAGCCTTTGGGGCAACTTGGACGCAAGCGGCACCCGCATCGGACCCGTTGCCGCTAGAGATATACACCGAACCTCCGCACCGCACGAGGTTCTGCCGTCCATTCGCTGATATGGTAAACCGACCAGTGGCTGGGTCGACACAGCCCTTGATCGGCGCCATCGTACCGGCCGCGACACCGGCATCAACACTGGCCCTGTCGCCCAACTTGATCTGCACAGTGGCACCCAAGCTATCGGCTAGAATATAAAGGATGCCATCATAGCCAGTGGGTTGGATATAACCGTTGTTTTCCAGAGACCAGACAGTCGATAGGACCGTGGGGGTTGCTAGACCGACATAGTTTACCCACTGGACCAAGTTGCCACTCCGCCACAACCATAAAGCATACGTCGAGTCAGGACGTGGCGTGGTAACTTGAAAGTTGTGGCCCGTAGCCTGGCAAGTGAGCGGCACAACGGTGGTGGGCGTGGATGTGGTGGTTACCGTGGTGGTAGAAGTGGCGGTGACGGTCTGGATGGTGGTGACGCTATCGGGCGTATCTGTCACGGTCTCCGTCACGGTGCTGGCGTCGGTGGCGGTTGCCGACACAATGGCTGTCTGGGTGCTGGAAACAGTCATGGGGACAGTAACTGTCACCTCCTCACCGGGAATCGACACAGTCACGGTTTCAGTCTCGACGGCAGCAGAGACGGTTCCTCGACGCCGACGCACTTGCACGCCTTGAGATACTTGGCCCAGTCGGCACAATTGGCCGGGGCATACTCAGGCAGGCCAGAGGGAGCAGCAATATCTGTCCGACGGGCCTTGACCTTCAAGCTACTCGGCTCCTCGACATAGTTTGTTGCAGTTGACGTGACGCCGGGGGCCAGCTCAGTCGAGGTGGTAGTGAGGGTTTGAGTCATGGTCCGCGTGACCGTTTCCGTTTGGACCGGTCCGGTGGAAGTGACGGTTTCGGTGTAGAAGAGGGTTTCGGCCAATGCTGTCTCTGTGGTGGTTTCGGTGAACAAGTCGAAGGTTGTGGAGGTGAACGAGGTGACATAGTCCAGTGTGGTGGTTACCGTTTCGGTGGAGGTAGTTGCGGCCGCGGTGGAAGTCACGGTGATGGTGCCGAGGTTTGCGGAACAATCGGCGAGTCCGGCGTCGGCGAGGGCGACCGCCAAGGACGATGGTGTTGGTCACAAGATTCGGACCCGGAAGGAAATGGAAGGGAGAGCACATGCCTTTCAAGCACTTGTTACTGCGACAGCAAGCAGCTGAAACGCCTTGCAAGAGGGCAGCGCCCGAGAGGGCAGCGCCCGAGAGGGCGAAAAGGCCCGAGGTCTTCATCGCAATGACGGCGAGAACAATTCGAAAGAGTGACGAGGGTGAGATGCGAAGCTGCTCTGAATGCGAAGCTGCTCTGAATGCGAAGCTGCTCTGAATGCGAAGCTGCTCTGAATGCGAAGCTGCTCTGAATGCGAAGCTGCTCTGAATGCGAAGCTGCTCTGAATGCGAAGCTGCTCTGAATGCGAAGCTGCTCTGAATGCGAAGCTGCTCTGAATGCGACTGAGTCCGACACAGACAGCACTGCACTGGACAAAGTGGGATTCAGTTCCCTTTTCTATCCTGCCATACTCTTAATCTGTCGCCCTCGTTTTCTCCCCTATTGTTCGATTCTCACAATTCGGGGCGCCATCATTTTAGTTTCACCTCTCCACGTCTTTGCAAGTCTCATCCTGTGACAGATACACGGTCCCGGAAGTGGACGACAGTCTAGAGTCCGGCAGAAAAACTACGGAAAACGGGGTTTGACAGGGCCTACCATTCGCGGAGCTACGACAAACAAGCAAGACGCCAGTCCTGTTTGAACCTCCACGTGCAAATGAAGCTTTCTGTGAACAGGGTGAACAACCACGAACGAATCAATATGATGTATTATGTAGAGTTCAGACTGTGTAAAGTCTGGAGGTCTAAAAGTAGGGCAAGGGAGGTCCCTGTGCGGTGGGGCCATGGCCAGAGGGAGCCATGGCTGGCCGCACGTGACACGGGACACCTCCAACACTTCCGCTTATTGTCAATAATTCGATCGACGGGACTCAATAGCGTAACTAGCGTAGGAGTATTTGCGCCGGCTGCAAAATTACGACGCTAATACCCCGGACTATCAAAAGTAAAGACCGTGGTCTAGACGACCATCTGGGTTAATAGCGTATCTTGTAGTTTGTGGGATCTCCGCCAGGTAAGTTTGTTCGATATCTCGGTCCGCCTGGTATATACATACTGGACGAGATCTGGCCGCCATCGACTGATCTTCTTGCCTCTTCACCGGCACTCCATTTCAGGAATTTAAGCTGTCCTGGTTTCCGTTTCCCCTCTTCCGTTAGACATCTCCAGAATCAAGCCCTTCTTGTTGTCGCCTTTTCCAGCCTCCAACACATGCACCCTTTGGCGTGCGAAAGAAGCAAAGGGTGACAGGCCAAGTCCTCTACCCACGGTTATCGAACTGTGGGCATATTCTTATTTGGCGGCATGGAAAGGGCACTGCACCAGAATCTGACATGCGTCGGTCGGTACCGAGTTATGCTAGCCACTCCAAGTTTTCATGCATGTTGATAAGAGCTGCCCCTTCCGCCACCCATCTGTGACCACGTTCGGCAGCACTTCAAGAACTTGTAATGTGTCGACTCTGAATTGTCTATCATGACTACCGCCGCACTCTGGATTGCAGCATCGCTGCTGTCGGCTGCCTCTGCTGTTGCCGCCACTTCCTCCCCTCCGTCCCCGGTACTGCCCGCGAGCGCGGCTCAGCACATCATTAACGTTGATGTCGCCATCGTCGGCGCCGGCGCCAGTGGTGCCTACGCCGCGATCCGGCTCAAGGAGGATTTTGGCAAGAGCATCGCCGTGATTGACAAGAGCTCGCGGCTGGGCGGCCATGTATCGACCTTTGACGATCTCTCGACAGGGAAGCCGTTCGACTTTGGAGTAAATTCCTACAACGACTACGGCCCGGCCAAGGACTTCTTCAACCGTCTGGGCATATCTTTCTCGCCGGCTCCGCGCGTGGCCCTGACACAGCGCTTTGTCGACTTCCAGACGGGCCGGCCAGTGGCCTACGAGCCATCGTCGAACCAGGATAGGAAGGCCGCCCTCCAGAAATTCCTCACCGTCACGGAGCCGTACGAGAAGTTTTTGCTCCCCGGGTACTGGAACTTCCCTCAGCCCCGGGACATCCCCGAGGATCTCCTCCTACCGTTCGCCCAGTTCGTCAACAAGTACAACATCAGCGCCTGCGCCAATCAGGTGTTTGAGGTCACGGGCATGGGAGTTGGGGATTTCCAAAACAGCCTGACCATGTACGTGCTGAGCGCTTTCAACCAGCCCATGATCCGCACCTTCCTTGGCAACGGCACCATCTTCACGCCCAACTCACGTCGCAACATTGAGGTCTACGAGAAGATCCAGGCACGCCTGGGGAGCGACCTGCTTCTCGGCAGCACTGTCGTACAGAGTGAGCGGGCCAACAACGGCCACAGCCTCTGGGTTGAAAATGGCACCACCGGCCGGTACACGCTCGTCAAGGCGAAGAAGCTCCTCATCGCTATCCAGCCCACCAAGCAGAACATGGAACCATTCAACCTCGACAGGACCGAAAAGGCCGTCTTCGACAAGCTCGAGCAATCGGTCGTCCACTGCGGCATTGTGACGCATCCCTCGCTCCCCATCGACGTGTCCATTGTCAACATTCCCGCGGCGGGCGCGCCGGCCAACTACATGGCGCTGCCCAAGCCCAACTTCAATGCCCGGTTTGATTACATGGGCGGCAACTCCACCAACTGGCGCGTGCTTATGGTTGGAAAGAAGGACCTCAATAAGGACAAGGCGCAGGGCATTGCCAACAAGAACTTTGAGGATATGGTCAAGCGGGGCACGCTCTCGAGTGGCGGGCCGACCAATCTCGAGATCAAGGCGTGGTCGGAGCACGGCGCCATGCATATGCACGCGTCGGCCAGGGAGATCCGCAATGGCTTCATCCAGAGGCAATACGCCCTGCAGGGCCACAAGGGCACGTGGTGGACGGGAGGCGCTTTCAGCCACCAGTTCCAAGCCGTCCTGTGGGCCTTTGACGACGTCCTCATCACCAAGATGTTGGCTTAGACAGATCGGGGCACACGCGGGGTTACAGTTTATGTTTTCCACATGTGTTAGTTTCTTTGATAACTATGGGTATGTGCTGTTGGTCGAGTTCGGCGCGGCAAGAGAATGGGTGTTGCGTGCTTATGCAGATCTCACCAAACCACGATATACGGTTTCCAGCGAGTCTTGAGTTAAGCCAATAGTGCGAGGGGTCCCCGGAATATCTACAGGCGCAGGCCTCAAGGTACCTCTAGGAAATTAAGGCAGCTACGGCAGTATTTCACGGCGTTGGGTTTTCGATTCTCTGATAACCAGATATAATATGCAAGCATACTGCAATATTCATGCGCACCCAAAGTCCTATGCACAATGGTGATTCGGAATGTCCCTAGAGGTACCTGCCCTCCAGCTCTCTGTCCTTTTGGCCTTATGATGGGGAGGAAGCCAGGGCACTAGAAGAATTAAACTCACGGTGCCCTACTCACGGTGCCCTGGGGTCTCAAGCTGTTTGCCACAGTGTTCTTCTCGGACATAAAAAGACACATGTGCGAGCAGTATGTTTTACTGAGTGTGTCTGATTTCCTACATCAAAGAACCTAAAACAAAAGCTCCGAGATTCTGCAGTCTAGTTTATTACCCTACTTCTTAGAACCAGATTCCACTTGACAAAATTGGACCTTTACAGCACTTGAGTGCATGTGCAAGATTTTCCTACCCGTCAAGTCAATTTTGGGGTTGGATCCGGCTCTGAAATCCGTATGTACTTCGGGCCACGTGCAGATGATGCTAACGTGCCGCTAAATCGGAATTTGTCTACAGAGTCACAACCGTTTCTGTCCTTTAATCCCGTGACGGCAGCTTGAAACCCTGAAAAATACCTCCACACTTACTTATAAATGGTTGAGAAGCAGGATCGAACTAGCTACTCTCTTCTTCCCTTCCACTTAACCAACACAGCCAAACCTCCCCATCCCAGTCTTCCAGTGGTCTCACACAAACTGAAGCAATCTAATAACGAGCTCATACCTTATTTCCATTACTCATCCTCATTTCGCAGACGCCTCTTGACCTTTCACATCAATTGGATACTTTCAAGGCGCTTATCAAACGGATACAAAGGTGTTTTATTGTCTGCGTTCAAAGGGGGACGTGGAAACTGTGCCACGGATGGCGTGGTTTGAAGACAACAACATAGACTTCCGCTCCGGGACGACGCATCGTTTTCTCAGAGCGTGTGAAGGAGGGAAGGTAGCTCACGGGGAAATGGCTTGTTGTAGCCTACTTATGGTGCGATGACGCCCACCTTGAGTGGTTACGGAACCTCGACGTCGACGTAGGAGACTTGGTAGCTGCCCATACCGCATAAAGTATGTACAGCACATCTTTCCTTACCTACCCCTGTTGCACTGTCTGTCTGTCCTTCTCTTGGACTCGTGGGCACAAGAAGTGTGTTTGTTGTGTTAAGCTCAGGAGACAAGAAAGGAAAAGAAATGTGGAGGGCTAAATACAATGGTGGTGTGAGCTCATGGACCCACATAACAAGGCCAGTGAATGGCAGAGGTGGGACAGGCCCCACCACAACACCTTCTCCCTGCAATTCTTGACCAGTTCTGCAGTTAGCGTACCTACTTAGCATGTACTGTTTACCTTCTCACTTCTCCTTCTAACTTTGTCGCTCGCAGTATCGCCGTTCTCGACTGGAGATGGCGGCAATACATACCTATATCCCTGCTAGAGTTCCATTACTATACATTTTACAAGCTCAGTCGAACGAAATGGGTGGTGGCTCCAGGCCCTGATGCTATTCAAAACTAACACGAAAACGCGAATGCTAGAGCCAAGGAGGGAAAACAGCATGACATATTAGACGCGCCACGAATGACACCTACCGCCTACAAAGCGAGCCGTCTGGGTCTACCTGTAGGTAGCGCCACCCCTGTTGAAAATGGTGCGCCCATTGCGCCCTCGCTCGAAACCTTCTGTCATCTTTTCTATGACAAGTGGCCGTCGTTGCTGTACGGTGAGTCATGGATGTCCTCCAAGAGGAGCGCAGCAATCCAAAGAAAGTGGAAAATGATCGCATGTACGAGGAACATACAGAAAGAGCACGAAAGCGTGGAAGGGATGAACACGAACCTGAGAAGACGGTGCGTGTAACTAATCGAGTACAACTACCACTAGTACTACGCGCAACACCTTATAGTATTCCTCATATACGGTATTTACTCGAGTAGCCTCAGCCTTATATTAGATAGGCCACAATCCGATTAGGGTTTAACGTACAAATGTAAATTTTCAAGGGTTTCTTTTAATTATACAAACGTCGTACAATATTCTTCTATCCAAAAGAGTATCGGGTGGCAAGGTGTGACGAACGGCAGTCTGATCTGCCTAAATGAGATAGCTGAAGGTAGAACTATCAGTAGACGTTCGGTGAAGCCAAAAGGTTCACAACAAGGATGGTAGCGTTATACTGGTCTCGGTGATAATAATCAATTGACTACTGTCGAACTATCTGACAATCTGAGTTCTCCCGTAGTCCCTTTATACCTGCCCGCCCTCTGCGAGATATCTGTTTCCGGATGTTCACGCAACCGTGAGCCCCTAGTGTTTGGTGCTGGGTTTTGCAGGCTCACTTCCATGATGGTGTGTCTGGCTTACTATAATTAGCGCGAGCCTTGTTGTCCTGTGAGCTCTTCCCTGTCCTCGTGATGGCAGCCTTGCAGTTGTGCCTCTCGACTTCCATCACAACTATATAAGACCACTTGAGCGACCGAATTGCCAGCTTCGGTTACTTGTATCCTTTTGGAACATAGTCTAGTGATGTAGTGGTCCGCCAGCGCTATGACAGTCCTGGCGTTACGCGGTCTAGCCTTATTGGGTTCTTTGTGCTATCAGTCTTGGAATTGGCCCGTGTGTTCTCATAAGTTCGTAACACAAGGCGGACCTTAGAAGGTAGGTTAGATAAACGTAGTTCTACGAGAAGAGAAAGGGAGCTAGGAAAGTTTGTAGACTAGCGCTATATCAAAATGGGGTAATTCTGTATAGATTTTGTTCGCGATTTTTTCCTAGAGCTTTGGACGTACGGATCAATAATACCTTAACTAATGTTTATTAAGGAACTAATTACAAACGCAAACATAAGATGACTGGACTATAATGTTTATCAGCTACATAAGCAGATAGAAAAAGGATAAGTAATATAAATTTTCAATTTTTTTAAATTACGGAAACAAAAAAGGAATTATTAAGAAATAAACCAATCAACGAAGATTAACGGATCAACCAATAGAAGAGCAACTAAAGTAATGAATTTGAAACACTTTATACCTATTTTAACTAAAACAATGATACTCGTTCTAATTCTTGAATTAGTTTCAAAAGAACCCTAGGTCATTCTAACTACTATTATCTACAGTAGTAGTAATACCTCTTTTATACTTTATTTCCTCTTAATTGACTCCTTAATAGCTTTGATAAAAAACTATCTTAGAGGGCTACGTCTCTACGTTCTACTTATTCTCAAGGATTAGAACTATATAATTCAATACCAAAAAAGTGCTAGTCAGGGCTTGATTACTTATATCTTAGTTTTTCTAAGGATGTTATTGTTATTATATTGTTTCATAATACTTTGCAATTCGAAAACATGAATTAATTCCATAAATTAAAGTACAGCGGATCTTTTTAAGAAGTAGTTGGTAAAATACTAGTCTGCATTAGTAGTTTTATACTCATCGCGCAAATCTTTCTTTCATAGAATAATATACTTTGATTCTATTTTAAACTAGTAATAAAGAAGAAATAAGTTTCAAACTCTTAGCCAAAGCTTCTCTTAAAAATTTCAATTGATCATAATCTTACGGAACCACTGCCCCAAGGAATATCAACCAAATAGTTGATTAAAGCTGACGACGAATACAACCGCCTAATAATTCCAACGAAAAGATTTCAAATGCATACAGTAGTTTTGTTGGAAGTCCGTACCCTGAGCACTCCCTTCCAGGTATTTAGACTGCCCTGGTTCCCGTTTTTTCTCTTCCGCAAAAACAACAACAGTCAGGCCCTTTTTCGTTGTCGCCCTTTCCAGCCCTCCGACTGGTTGTGAGCCCTCACGCGCATTGCGCGCACCCTTTTTTGAAGCTATTCTAGCATCCTGCGCCATCTACGGGGGTGCAGGAGCGTAGCGATCTCCATCCTCAAGAAGAAATGGCGACGACTCTCATCATCAATTCAGCGGCCATTCAGTTACCCCGCTAATGACCTTCCTTGCAATTTTGCAGCGACCACGATAAACCCAGATCTCAATCATCAAGATCACCCTCGACTAAAGCCCAAGGTCACTCTTTCGTTGGCCAAGATGGTTACTCTTGATCTCATTAGAAGATCACCTTCACCTAGATCTAATTGGAAGATCCCCTTTTGACCAAGATGGTCACCTTGTCATTCACCATTCACTCAACCAAAGTCAACTTTCTCATCTACCCAGCTTTCTTTCTTTCAACCTTTGCCCTCGACGTCGACTCCTCGACGTCGACTCAACTGACAGGCACCCAATCTCGACGTTGCATAGCGAGCGACAGACCCCCTCAAAGTCCACACAATCTTGTGGCAACCCGGAAGTCCATCCATCTTGATGGCAAACCCCAACCGATCCAAAGAAGCCAGTACCTAAGGGTAGCAGCCAAAGAGAAGAAGCTAACTCATCTAAGAGTATTTCACCAACCCGAATCTCAAAGAGTACACCAAGAAGATGAGAGGAGGAGTAGAAGAACCCGAGGAACCAATCCAAATCCCCGTCCCATAAGGCTAGGAAAGCCAGAACACGACTGTCGGCCTATGCCAGAGAGCACGAATAGAGCTATGTGACAATACGACAGCGAACGCGAAAGAGCCGGAGGACATTAATAGAGGAAAGGAGAGGGAGATGGAGATACCCTAATTTTCACCTCTTTTGGGAAAGGATTTCACGATGTATATAGTTAGAGGTTTTCTTCGGAGTCAGGTCTCGTCAGGTCAGCCTACGGGGGTGTGTTGGAAGTCCGTGCCCTGGGCACTTCCTCCAGGTATTTAGGCTGCCCTAGTTTCCGTTTCTCCTCTTCCGCAAAAACAACGACAATCAAGCCCTCAAACAAGTCCTCTATCTAAATTTACTATGAGTAATATTGATAAAAATGAACAGACGCGAGTGAATAAGTTGCTGGAAGCGATAGAATAGATATAACAAATATATAAATGAATAAATTAATACGATAGGTTAGATAAATTGAATTAAAAATAAAATAACGATTAAATACACCACATTAGCTTAGAATAATATTAGAGAATACATTACTTTTTGATGAATACAAATAAACATACGAATAATCCTAATTATAAATATTTGTATTAAACTCACAATCCGTATTCTTGCTTTTTAGTAGGATGTATCTGTAAGGGGTACAGCATAGGTGACACAGATGCTGGCCAATTGAATCGATAAGGTTCTACGAAGAGAGAAGGGGAGAAAAGGGCACCCTCTGGGCAGTCTGGCCGGCTGTCCTAAAAAGAGAGACGTGCGCGCGCACAGGCCAATGTTGCCTGCCGCGAGGGTAGAGCACTCGCCTGGCAAGATTGCCAGACATTTCAGCCGCGGGC